>NC_056588.1:8262007-8580757 GCF_018340385.1 Cyprinus carpio | reverse complement strand
GAGCATAATGACAGGGTTAAGAAAAAAAACGTAGCAGGATATTCAGCTTTTTTTCTCTGATACGCACCTGTCCTTTTTTATTCTTGGAATAGGCTTTATTGTTAAACTGCTGCCATTTGGATTTCTGATCTTCTCTCTCCTGCTCCAGCTCCTTCATGCGCTGCACCTTTTTCTGGGTCTTTTTCTTCTTATATTCCCTCTGCTCTGCCAGCAGCTCCTTCCTAAGGGAAAACACACAATGGGAAAACACAAAAAATAAAAAATAAATAAAAAAAGAACTCTTAAAGTGCATTTCTGTCACTGGCCTTTTAGAAATAGCTAGTAAATCTATCATTATGCTATATTACCACCAAATCTTGGATTTAACCCTTCTATCAACTTGTTTTCTTTCAAATAGCACAGGTTTTGTATTTCTTTTGGAATTGATTCATCTTATTGATCTGAGACTACTTGTGATAAAACTATTTGTGATTAATTCTGAACAATATCACTGCAAAACCAGTGCAAATTGGAAGAAAACAAGCCAATAAAAATAGTGAATCCAATATTTGGTAGTATGGCACACCAATACATTTTTACACAACTTTTTGTAGGCAAATCATTTTTGACCAGGAACACCACAAGTGTTACAAGGTGAGGGAAAAAAAAAAAAAAAAAAAAAAAAGAGAAAATCTCAAAAAAAAAAGTATATAAATTATCTAAATGCTTTTGGGAAGTAACTAAAAAGAAAAAAAAAGCAAAAGTAACACAAATACTACATATTTAATACTTCATATTGGTATAATTTATACTTTTAATAGTTAATTATAGTTAATAAATGTAAAAAGTTTTTGAGATCATTTGTCTTACAACTAAAATGAATAAATATTAAAAGTATTTCTTTACTGACTTAATTTATTGTAGCAACTGTGCTTATTTACAGCTTTTAAATCATAAAATACCTTATAAAGATGTGCTGAACTGATTAGACTAAATCAAAACAGACATAAACATCATTTTGATATCTACTTACTTGGATTTGGGCTTTCCATCCTTCTCTTCTCTACTCATGCCTTCCTCCACTGGTTTAAGCACATGAAGCGGCATTACCTCTGCGTTGCCATAGCCAGCAAAGGTGATGGCTGCCGTGCCGTTCTCAGTGTCAATCTCTTCAATTTCTGCTTCATATACCCTGCCAATCACACAGCACTGTAAGCAGGTGAGTACGGATATATACACAAATCACTCCTCCAAATGTAGCCAACCACAATCCCACCTAACACTCCATAAGTAAAATCAATATACCTACTGTGTGTTTGTGTGTGATACTCACTGTCCGTCCTTGTTCCAGGTGGCCATGCAACGGTCTCCGACCCTCCAGCTGCGAGTGGGAGCAACTGCCTCTGAGCTTTTGGTGCTGGCTGCACCCTCCACCGGCTGTGATGTCAACAGGTCTTTTGTCAACTCAATCACCTCCTATAGTGACACATAACAGCAATGATTTGATGAAAATACTTACATAGAAAGGTACATTTCATCTTGTCAAAGGCTATCAGCGTCAGTGACTACAACTGGAACACTGAAAAACATGGCAGACCAAGTTTCAACAATGCACACATTTAAAAAAATATATATACATTTTATTTATTTATTTTTATTTAATAAATAAAAAAACAAAAACACATTTAAACACATTAAACTTCACAATTCCCCTCTACTGTAGTAATGCATCACAAAAAGCAGTGCCCCAAACCTGAAGGTCCTTCTGCAGTTTAAGCAGATCTTCATTATCTGGATCTGTAGAGAGCGCCGCTTCCACCTGTGCAAGCTGAGCTTTATAATTGCTCAACTGCTTTACCAACTCTTCAGACATCTGAAAAATCAAACATTTTTAAAGTGACAAGTAAAAATAGGTCTCAAAACACCCACTCTTTCTTTACATGTATAAACATCTACTTTTTGCTACTATATTGCACCAGCACAAAATTCATAATAACCTAACAGTTCTCTAGAACAAGTTTCCCAAATATTATTTTTTTTATTTGCATCCGACCTGTGTTTTTCAAATACTCCCTTAGACTTAAAGCCATTTTAAGTTTTTCAAATATAATAATGTCGGCATGTTTACTTGTGATACATAATTTGAAAAATACTACAAATATTACACATTAACAGGACCATATGAATTTATTTGTTAAGTTTTATAATACAAGTTTACTTTATTTAATACAGCATTAGAAGCGAGTCTGTTTTGAAGTTAAACGCACACCAGCGACTAACGTTAATGTATAAACGGAGCACAAGGCCTCGCGCTCGACAAAAGACAGGTTTAGATTTATAAACACAAGATAACCGGATCATCCTTGAACATGCGACTTACCTTTAAATATTCCTAGTATAATATTTATATGAAACCCAGATGAATTGAGGTGTTTAAGTATCCCATGAACGACTGTACGTTTAGTGCAAAGAATACCGTTCCTATTACGCTTGTATCTTTTCTCGTTTCGAGCTTTTCCCGGATGTGACGCCACAGTCTCGCGTGATTAAAGTTGTCGCGGTGTTGCCGCTGCTGTGCTCTTGCAGAGAGGAAAGGCAAAAGCTGAATAGAATAGAAAAGAATAAAAAATTAAAATAGAATAAAATAAAATATATAACATTATAGCCTATATTAAATGATAAAATTATAGGTGCATTAAAGTTCAGTGCCACGCTTAGCATGGTTTTGCAACATTCTGAAAAGTAGGGACTTTAATTAAACTAACATTTTGCAATTTGACCATATAAAACATGTTTTATATTATATACTATAATCCAACAAAAGCAATTCAAAGTGGCTGTGAATGTTTGCAAATGAAGGCTCGAGTCGAGGCACACAATTCTGACACCTACATTAGAAATCACACTGACTTCACAAAAACAAACACACCTGTACCTCAGATGTGTGTGATGTGTATATACATACATATTTAACAACCTCATCATCAACACTAAACTTGCCAATAAAGCCACTTGAATCTTGAGAGGGAGAGAGTACAACAATATAAGTATATTTTATGGCATTTTTATGTCTATGAATGTAACGTAGGCTATCCAAAAACACACACATTCTACTGACCGCCGTACTTTGAGATGATTGGTCCACGGACTGACCAATAAGAGCTCAGTGTCTGTCTGTAAACAAAAGATTTCGTCAGTGTTTTCCGTTTTCCAGGAGCGCGATACTGCCCTGTATGTTTCTCAGGTCGAGCAACCTTTAGTTTTTTGTCTTTTGTTCACAAAAAAATAAATAAATAACATAAACAAAATCCTATAGCAACATACATTTCAAACCGTGATTGAAATTCCAAGGAACAGCGATGTCAACGCAAAAACTTATAACTCTGGAAGAAAATCTTCACGGTGAGTTACACAATCTGTTTTGCTCGAATAAACAACGTACCAGAGTTACATCGACAACTAACGAAAACAATAAGAGTATTAATAGTAACAATTAGTTGTTTATTCACATTCTCAGGTTTTATATCAAAGTACACCGTGTTTCCATTTTATAAATCTCTACAAAGAAGAATTTTGTGTTCAAATCCGGTAGTACTTTCAAGTCAGCAACTTGTTTGCTAAAACAAACATTAGCTTTATTTTTGTTGGTACAAATGTTTGTTGAAGGACAAGACGCATTTACATTGCCTCTCTTTTTGAACGGATTATATTGGAATTTATGGACTAACACCCAAATACGTACTAATATTTTACTTATTTGGAGCCTTTTTGCTTCAGTTTCTGTTACACCAAGTGTAGTTAAGTATGTGTGGTTGTTGTAAAGCGCTGTCTAAAAGACCTAATCAAGCATTCACCGCTTCTGAAAATAGACACTACTTTTAGTGATCATTTCTAAATACTCTGATGTACCTTTCTCCACCAGACTCATGGGTAGAGCTCCGCTTTGATTCATGTAGTGAACATAATGAGGACACACCAGTCCTGTCTGATATCATAGACCTGGAAAAAATGCTTCTGGAAGCACAACGGGAATCCAGCAGTAGTTCACGGACAAGTTCTCACTGTAGCAGGTGTGTACAAACCGCTTCAAGTGATCTGCGTGTACTATGTGACTTTAGAAGGGAGTGTATGATCATTCTAATCACATTGGCTGTTGTGATTTATTTCCTCCTAGTCCCCGACATGCCCAGACACCTCCACTCATAAGTGCAGCCTTCTTCAACACACACATTATTACACAGGTAAAAAAAAAAATAGAGGAACAATTGCTTAAAAAATTATAAACACCATTCCACAACACTCACATTTATCAACAAACCATTTAAGTAGTACAAATATTGCATTAAATTTACTCACCCTCAGGCCATCCGAGATGTTTTCTTCATCGGAACACATTTGGAGAAATTTCGCATTACATAACTTGTTTAAATGAATGGATGCCGTCAGAATGAATGTCTCACATATCAAATAAAAACATCACAATAATCCACAAGTAATCCACATGACGCCAATCCACCATTAAACATCTTGTAAAGCAAAAAGCTGTGCATTTGTAAGAAACGTTGCTTTTAACTTAAATACAAGTCCTCTATCAATAATACTGCTTTCTCCATGAAACATCATCTTGTCTGAATCAGGAGAAGCATACGTACAATTCAAGCACTGTTTACAAGCGAAAACAGTCCAAAACAAATATGTCTATGGATTTAATGTGAGAGGACAACAGAGGATGGATGTTTTCACTGGAGGAAGTATTATAATGGATTATGGACTATTGGATATGGATATTTTGACCAGAAGTGATAGTTTAAAGTTAAAATGCCTTAATGATTGATTTGTTCCTTACAAACACACAGATTTTCACTTAAAAACACATTAATTGATGGTCTGGAGTCGTGTGGATTGTTTGTGGATTAATGTGACATTTTTATCAGCTGTTTAAACTCTCGTTCTGACGGCACCCATTCACTGAAGAGGATACATTGGGGAGCAAGTCATGTAATGCTAAATTTCTCCAAATCTCAACAAACTCATCTACATCTTTGATTACTAAACGATCAGATATTATTTTGAAGCTGTGCTCTTTCTGTTCCAGGGGGAAGTTGTAGCAGAAAGCAAACAGGAAGCTGAGGCTGTCGCAAGGATCTGTGACTGGTCCAGCCGGCCAGAGAATGTTCCACACACAGCATTTATTATTAAAAGGCCAAAACGGAACAGAATGTGCAGCAAAAACAGAGAAAAAAATGACAAGGAAATGAACACAAACTTGCTGAAGTTACTGCTACCCTCCCTAGTTTTGACACACATTCTCATGCTTGGATTGGGGTGAGACACTTTTCACTTATAAATTCTGACTTTGTTTGCCAAATCTTTTGTTGACAGTTTGACTATTTTTAATCTCTCTCTGCAGGATCTGTATTGGACGACGCCTTTCCACTCAGTGCTCTGTTATCTGAGTCATAGCACATGAGTGTGTGTGTGTGTGCTGTGTGTGTGTCAGTGTCTCTAGAAAGAACCTGACAGCCTGGAACCCTTTAGTTTTCCTCCAGGAGAAATGCAGGACAATGTAAGAGGACACTGTGAAAATATGTTGAGAGAAACTCTCAGCATTATATTTTTTTTTTTGGTTCTCCTGTGGGGACTTAAAAATTGCAGAATTAAAAAAGATTAATCCAGTTCTGTATGGATATCAGGTTAGATTAACCAGGAAATATGCCTAATAGATTTAATCGTTTTTTTCTAGGAATTAAAAGTGTTTGTTATATTAAAGACATGAGCATGAAGATTATTTTACTTACCAGGTCACATTGTAGTCCTTCAGCTGACCTGCTTTTTAAATAACATTTTAAATCTTTTTTTTTTTTAATACAAATGTATGTTTGACAGAAAATTCAGAGGCATATAAATACTTATTCTGACATTTACTCTAATGTGACATGCTGTGAAAAACTAATAAACTTTGCTGCCAAAATAGTAATCTTCAAATTCTTTTTTGTTGAAAAAAGAAATAATTTCGCATTTTTTTAATATCCATCCTACTAAGTACACACAAGCAAATATTTAAATAGAAAATTAACCATGTTTAAGTTGCTACCAAGTCTCAAATTTTGTAGTGGCATTTCAGGGACAGCAGGTGGCGGTGTAATCCGATTTTTCTGGGATTTTCTGTTTGGTTTTTGTTAGGAGTTGACACTTCTTATAAGTTATAACTTTTATTTAAAACGTACCAAACAGAATTAGTGTTATAGACATTTTCAGGCAATATGATTAATTGCAGCATCCATTTCATTATAGACTGCCAGTATTTTCTTTCTTTGTTGTGAAAGATTTATTTGTAATATTAGGCTACTTGACAAATTGCGTAATGAAAATATCTGTTATTCATTATCTTATAAAATTTAGTATATAATAATAATAAAAAAGTAACACATTTTTATATGTGATCAATAACTTAATGTGATAAACAAGCAGTTCAGTATATATGTATATATATACATATATATTTCTGGTTTTAGATGTTCATTTAGACCTTCATTGTCTCCGTTTCTTTCATGCATTTCTGTAGTGAAGCAAAAAAGTGCATTTGCTCTAGTTCTGAAGCTGCAGTCCTTAACAGCACAAGCTTTAAGTCTTCCCATCTGCACGGTAATAGCACATGACATGCTTGTTTTATAAACAAACTCCTCTCTCCTGCTCTTTTCGTCTACCATATACTACCTTAGGGAGTGTGACAGTACATACAAACATAAATAGTTGTGGAGTGTGCACATTTGACAGACTCATGTCTATTCTCTGTTTGACTTTTACAGCCTGGACTGGAACAGTGACACCAGTCACACACTAACATGGACAATTGACAAACTCCGTTAAGAATCTGTTATCTCTGTAGTCGGGGAACAAGGTTCTCTCAGTGCCGGCAATACAAAAACAATAGAAAATATTTGAAAACATGTTGGTTGGTGATAAAGCAACTTTTTATTTTTATTTTATTTTATTTTTTTTACTTTTTAATATGTCGACAGTATGCACCTCTCTATTATTATTGAATTTGTGGTTTGTGCCCAAGCCACATATTGTATGGTAACTTTGTGTTTGTGTGTTATCTTGCTGAGTTCTGATTAGCTACTTACTCCCTCAGTTTGTCATGAGCACTAGAAATGTTTACATTTACACTATCATTCAAAAGTTTGGGGTCAGTAGGATTTCCTCTTATGCTCACCAAGGTTGCATTTATTTGATCTAACATTGTGAAATATTATTACTATTTAAAATAACTTTTCTATTTTAACATGTTATAAATGTAATTTATTCCTGTGATGGAATTTGGTGTGATGTCATTGGTGACATTTTCCTACAGTTAAACCAAGCTTTTACGGGAACATTTGTCTGCTAAAACTTACCAATATTTAAGGCAAAGAAAAATTATCAAAACAAAGGACATGGATTGATACTAAAGTAAGGATTCATTTCAGCCCAAGTTTAACATGGCTCATGTCTCTACAAGTCTGTTCTTGACTTCTCATTAAATTCTCATATAGATTGAGAATTGTTCTTATGGCAGGGGAGGTTCTATGATCCTTCACTGAATTAATTAGCTTACCTCTCCTTCAAACAACCAAGTTTTACTGTAAGGTGAATTCATCAAAAATAAAACCAAACACTGAACATGGAGTTCGTCTCATAAAACTAAGCGCATTAGTGAGTTCTCCCTGTGTGTGAGAAGGAGGCTGCGCATTCACCTGAACCCCTTCACAACTGTACCAATGTGATTTATCTTTTGTTCACGTTTGTCTTTATGAAATGGTGTGAAGAATAAGGGTACAAAATATAGTTATTCTCCCTAATAATAAGAGTTAATGTATGAATCAAGTATAGAATTTTTCTGTTATCATGATTTGCTAGACAAACATGGACATTAAATATGTTATTACACCGCTGCTGGCGGTGAGGCAGATTGAGAGCAAAATTGTCCAATCACAGAGCTGAGCGCAAATATGCTGTGCTCTGATTGGTCGGGTGTCATGACATCGTTTATCACGTTTTCTAAGCAGGAAGTGAAATTAACAACATGTTCAGTCATGTTCCAAAGACACTTAAAAAAGTCGCTGGTGTTCATTGTTCTTTGTTATCATGTAGGTTGTATTTTTTATTATTTTTCTCTTTGTTAATACGGCTCACAACTGTAATAAAAAGGAGTGTCATCTTGCAAATAACTGTGGCATGTTACTTCTGCGTGAAAAAGTAACTTTATGTTTTAGCGTGCACGTGTGGGACTATGATGCGTGACAGCTGCTTGTGTGCTTTGCGAGTTTTTGTCACACGTGACTACAGTATATATTGCATGTGTTTAACTGTGTTTTGACACCAGACTGCTTGCTGTGTGCAGTTTGTGATGTGATGTCTGACAGCGGTTCTTGTGTGCTGCGGGAAGTGACTCTCTGCTCGCCAGTAGGGGAAATCCTGCTGAGCGGCTGTGAGATAGGAGTTCATACCATTAATATCAAACTGGGAACAGACAAGGACGAGAGGTAACCCTCACAAACATGACACAGACTGTCAGCCAGTCATAACATGCAATGCACACGTAAACAATAGAGCTGCTAGTAGTGGAGGAAACGAAGCTATTCGCAATTCTGAATCAATTGAACCATTTGTTTCTCAAAATGATTCACCGTTTCGAAGCGCTCGAAACATAACCTCCTTCACAAGACAAGTCCATCAACGTGGATTATTATGTTCATATCAGCTGTTTGAACTCTCATTTTGATGACCCCCATTTACTGCAGACGATCCATTGGTGAAAAAGTTATGTAAAGCTACATTTATCCTAATCTACATATTCAGTGCATTTTCAGCAAATGTTCCCTTTTTCCTTTAATGTGTATCCTGTTGTAGTGTACACCCTGTTGGCCCGTCAGAAATGAGCCCTCAGTTACAGCACTGTGTTGACTGGCTTCAGTGCTACTTCATGAAACCCGAGTCTGTCAGTGCACTTCCTTTGCCTACCTTACACAATCCGCTAATGCAGAGTGGTTAGTCACTTACACACACTACTCCACTACACCTGTAGCTAACTTAAAGTAAAAACAAGGATTTTAAGTGCCACTGTTTTCCTCCCTCTCTCTCTTTCTCAGACTCATTTAAAGCACATGTGCTGTGGACTCTGTTTAAGGAAGTGGGACTTGGTAAAACAGTCTCCTACAAGCAGCTTGCTGAAATGATCGGGAATCCAAAAGCTGTACGAGCAGTGGGTTCAGCCATGAAGAATAACCCGGTGAGTTTGTTGCACTGATCATGACAGACTGATTTATCTTGAGGTATCTTTTTTTCTTATTTGATGCAGTCTTTTATCTGTGTTGTTCACTCAGATTCCCCTGATCGTGCCGTGCCACCGGGTGCTGCGTAGTTCAGGGGACAGTGGTTCATATATGGGAGGAAAGGGAGATGATATTAAAGTTTGGTTGCTCACTCATGAAAAAAAGCATTGGAGCTCAATGCATCAAAGAGTGAAAAATCCATCTGATGGACCCCAAAACCACTTCACACTGCTTCTCAGTTTGTCCACTACATTTTTTTTGATTGATTGGAGAAATTATATTCCACTTTAGCAAACACAGTCTTTGTTATAATCCATATATTGTCTGTGGCAGTTAATTATTTAGTTTTTTTGCTTTAATTGCAGTATGCAGGTTGATTTTTTTTAAAGTTGATGCAGTGATTATTGTGTTTTTGAGAGTTAGATGGGTTGGCTACTTGTTCTGGTTGTCAGTTACATTGACATTGTTAAAATCTGAAAAATCATTTTGTAGACATGCTGTTAAATCCAAAGGATTATGGAAAATTACTTGAAAGAAAGAAGAAGAATATATTATTCCTGACATGCATATGTGATATTTTTTGCAGTCATTTTGTATTTTTGTATTCTGAATATCATTTAGAGTTATATAGAAAGGTTTTAAGTTAAGAAACAGCTCTGTAAAGCAAAAATTAAACGTGTATAAATGTTTACAACATTTATAATCAGAGCCATTATTAATAATTGATCTCCAATCATAATTGATAATAATTGAGCACCAAATCAGCATATTAGAATGATTTCTGAAGAATGATGTGACACTGAAGACTGGAGTAATGGCTGCTGAAAAATCAGCTTTACCATTACGGTTAATAAATTATATTTCAAAATATATTCAAATAGAAGTTATTTTGATTGTTTTTTTTTATATTCATTTTATTGTATTGATTTATTGATTTATTTTTGCATGCTATATTAATAGTTTTATTGTGTGCTACTCCATAATGTGTCTAACCTAATGCAAATTCAGTTATTCTCTTGAGCACAAATACCAAAGATTTCAGATGAAATAATCTGAGAATCACCATTTAGCTGCCATACAAACACTTCCACTTGCAATCTCTAGTTCTTCTCAATGTCAGACAGACAGTCATAATCTCTTTAATGGGAGGATGAAGGGGGGCGTCCCTGGGGAAATCTCCACAGTCAGTGGTGTGATACTGCTTTATATTGTGTTTGATCACATGTGACATGTGCTGCTTCCACTGCCTCAGGCTGTGCTGATCTTTCACTGAGCCTTCACATACAGTATCATGCCACCTTACAAAAGAGCAATATGTGCCTGACAGAATAAAACAGGTGGATCATGCTCAGACTGTGAATGCAAACTCTCCCTATCATTTGAAATCATTCAATGGAGTGTGGGAGCTGTATAAGTTTGTATCCATTTCCTGTGACACTTTCCACACAAAGGATTATTTTCTTTTTCAGTAAATGATCAGAAAAAAATAGCAGTTTTCTATTCTTTCTTTTTTTTCATATTTTTAATTTACCTAATCTGTTTAGTTTTTGTTACTGAAAACCTGAATAATGTGACAATAAATATATATAAAAAAAAATTTAAATTAAAATGTTTTTAATGAATATATATATATAAATATATATATATATATATATATGTGTGTGTGTGTGTGTGTGTGTGTGTGTGTGTGTGTGTGTGTGTGCAGTGGCATGCAAAAGTTTGGGAACCCCTTGCCCTTTGCCAAACTTCTGAATGGGTTATTTTAATAATTTCAGCTATTTTTTTTCTTGTGGACTAAATGTAAACATCTTTTATGTAAAAGATCGTACTCAGGACAATACTAAATAAAAAAATAACATGCATTTTGTATGATCCTTCTTATTTTAAAATTATTCACATTTTCACAGATTCTGCAAGGGGTTCCCAAACTTTTGCATGCCATATATACACCGGTACATCTCAATAAATTAGAATCTCGTGGAAAAGTTAATTTATTTCATTAATTCAACTCAAAACTGTGAAACTCGTATATTAAATAAATTCAGTGCACACAGACTGAAGTAGTTTAAGTCTTTGGTTCTTTTAATTGTGATAATTTTGGCTCACATTCAACAAAAACCCACCAATTCACTATCTCAACAAATTAGAATATGGTGACATGCCAATCAGCTAATCAACTCAAAAACACCTGCAAAGGTTTCCTGAGCCTTCAAAATGGTCTCTCAGTTTGGTTCACTAGGCTACATAATCATGGGGAAGACTGCTGATCTGACAGTTGTCCACAAGACAATCATTGACACCCTTCACAAGGGTAAGCCACAAACATTCATTGCCAAACCCTGCTGTATCACAAGAGGGTGGAAGGAAAAAGTGTGGAAGAAAAAAGCACAACCAACCGAGAGAACCGCAGCCTTATGAGGATAGACAAGCAAAATCGATTTGAAGTTTTTTGAAAACCAATGTCACTGCACCCGTTTACCAAGAAATTTTGAAGCACTTCATGCTTCCTTCTGCTGACCAGCTTTTTGAAGATGCTGATTTAATTTTCCAGCAGGATTTGGCACCTGCCCACACTGCCAAAAGCACCAAAAGTTGGTTAAATGACCATGGTGTTGGTGTGCTTGACTGGCCAGCAAACTCACAAGACCTGAACCCCAGAGAGAATCTATGGGGTATTGTCAAGAGGAAAATGAGAAACAAGAGACCAAAAAATGCTGATGAGCTGAAGACCACTGTCAAAGAAACCTGGGCTTCCATACCACCTCAGCAGTGCCACAAACTGATCACCTCCATGCCACCCCGAATTGAGGCAGTAATTAAAGTAATTTTTTTTGGTCTTATGAAGTATTCTAATTTGTTGAGATAGTGAATTGGTGGGTTTTTGTTAAACGTGAGCCAAAATCATCAAAATAAAAAAAATTAAAAAACAGACTTAAACTACTTCAGTCTATGTGCATTGAATTTATTTAATACTCAAGTTTCACAATTTGAGTTGAATTACTGAAATAAATGAACTTTTCCATGATATTCTAATTTATTGAGATGCACCTGTGTATATACATACATACATGGATGTATATTTAGCCTGCTGTAAATAAAGCTGTCTTAGCAGGGTTCCAATGTTGTTATCTAATTGTTGAAAAACGTATATTTACAGTTTTAATAATTTCATTTCAATTATCTTTTTTTTTATTCCAAAAACAGTGTTTTAGTTTACGATAATAATCCTGATACTCCTGATGTATATGCAAAATGATTTACAAATGAGGAAAACAAGAAGTCATTCATATAACTCGTATAATAACATACTAGTTTCAAGCCGCAGTCCACGGTTTCTAGCATCTTTTAGAATATATCATAAATGTTAGAACAGGGATAGATATTTCATAGGAAGTATATGTTAATATTTTCTCTTACAGTACCTTTGGTAGCAGGTTAAATGGTTGAGCTTAGTGAATGCAGTCAACACTAAAATTTAACTACCTTTGTGTTATATTAATCTCCGAATATAACAGGATCGTTCATTCTTTTTTAAGAAGATTTTGTATCAAAGGGGAATGCATTATGCTGTGTAGGTGCATAAAACTTCATGTTCAGAAGTGATAATGTCTAAGCACTTAAATATAATGAATGTGTCACACTTGTGTGTAGTTCACACCATGCAATCCCAGATATCACCTCAGAGATTCACCTTTGACACTCACATTTCACTTACACTAACAGCTCTCTGAATTCCCTTCATTGTGTGAACTATGAGGAGCTACTGAGCAAAGTCGTCAGTATCAGAGGTGAAGCCATCTCAATCAAAGTCCAAATATAGAAGATATGTTCAAGAAAGTACATGTACAGTTGCTAATATCTCAGCTATTTGACCACCTGTCAGTCCTGATAATGTGTATTATTAACACTTTTATTGAACCTTACAGATGTAATCGAATTAATGAGTTGAACTCGATGCTTTAGTCAGTTAAGCAGAACAATCAGGCCTACTGATATACCGAAATAATTGTCAAGTTTTTGGCATTACACTTTAATTCAGTTTTCATAGTTTCATAGTCAACGCAGTTTTAATCATATTATTCAGTGCTTTGAAAACAATGAAATATCATAACAAATGCGATAAGATAACAGGTAGGCTAATCTTAGTAAACACTCATGATATATTTATTATACACAACAAAAACAAACTAGGCATACTACTTATTTACATTATATATACCTCCAGTGCAGTATATTTATTATATATATATATATATATATATATATATATATATATATAATCTGAAATCACTGTAGCCATATCTAAATAAAAATAGCGCCACCACGTGGAAGAAAGGTGGATGTATACTTGTGTGTTTCTGTATTTTGGGAAAAAAGTCCTTAGATTTTTTGATCAATTACTGCAACCGTTGCTTCAGCTCTGAGCACATGGAATATTATATTGAACAAAGTAGGCATACTACTTATTTACATTATATATACCTCCAGTGCAGTATATTTATTAAAACCAAACGAATAGGATATTTCAGCAGGACTCAATAAAACATGTTATTCCCATGGAATAAAACTGAATTTTATTCCCATTGGCTCCAAGGGTTTATCTTCATCTTTTATGTTTTTAAACTCTTCCTCGTCTGTTGGAAAATCTCTGTTCTTTCAGAGGCAAACCTTCAGCGTCCACCTCATTCACCTGTAATCATTATAGAAGGACATCAATGATCAGTTTCACATTGGGAAATGAAGCTGTGGATGTTTTCCAGTAATAAAGAGAAACAGTCATGCACTTACTATGCGTATCGGTGAAAGCCGCTCCATTGGACTGTCTTCAGGAATAGACAGTACTGCATCACCGGGATCCATCATCTGACAAAGACAGATTTTTACTCTATGTTAGTTCTCATACATATTAGTACTTTGAATATTTTCTGATTTACATGGCCACCCCATGTTCCAACACTTCTCGGATTCCCCTGCTAAAAAGGACTAAAGTTGAGATGCAGTGGGGTGGACAAACATCAGCAGACAGATGAGAACAAGAGGATAAGCTCACCCTAAATGTTGCCTCCACTTCACCAGTGCTTCTCTTTCCACCAGGAAGCCAACCGTATGACCAGTGCTGGCAAAGACTAACCTCCAACACACACACTAGCATTAACAACTGGACCAGCACCCTTCCTTTCCACTCCATGCTAAAACTGAAACAAAGACATTTCATATAGTCAACACTGCACTCTCGAGTAAACAGTCATGATCTTTGGGTGGGTTGTTTAGTTGTAGTTAATATATTATCTCCAAGTTCAGATTCTTACAATAGGAAAAAAAAACCAGCGTTCAATCATTTGATTCTATAAATCAATTAAAACCCAATTATTAAGCTAAAACATTAATATGGTACCTCTCCACCAAAACCACAAAAAAAATACAAAAAGAACAAATTCAACACAATCAACCAAAAATTCTAACAATTTATGCAACAGATCCACAGAAACCATTCAAAACATGCACAGAAATACTATACTTTCTCTAAACAATGTAAATGTTCATGAAAAGGAAATCAAGTCTATTTTACTTTTAAGAGATTAAAGTGGTGGGTGAAAGTATACGGATATAATAAAGTTTGTTGTAACGTCTTATAAAAATGATGGTCAGCTAAGATTTCAAATATACATTTTGAGTTACTTGAATGTTTTCTTCTGTAAGTTTTAAGTCTAAACTGGCAAATGTATCACAATCTGTCTAGATATTCAGAAAACAATACAGAATTTTGATAGTAAAGAATGTCTTACCTGCTGTCTTTGTTCAAGATGAAGTGTGTTGTTCTTGGTCTCCTTTATACAGTCCTCCTAAAATGAGTTGTAATGTTATGTCGTCATCTGGAGACTCGCAACCACAGGTGCAGGTTTCTCTCTAATCCATGTTCTAATGCACACCTGGGGCTGGATTTCCAAAACTGAAAAATAACTGTCAGGGGGACCAGCTAATGGACCTGTTAACCCTGAGATAAATTAAATAATGCCTTTAAATGGTTCAAACAGACTCTCAGATGGCCACATCAACACACAGGGGAACAGATGAACTATATATAAAGGCCAAAAGAGGCAATGGATGTGTCAAACAGAGACTGAGTCATCTGACAGACAATCAAGTATTTTCTGGGGACTGTTTTTAAATAGACCTACATAAAAATATGTTAAAGAACTAACTAACTAACTGTTACATTTGGTAATTGTTTGCTCACAAACCTTTTTTATGTTCTCTATATGTCCACTTTTGATATAATATTTATTTATATGAAAAATTTAGGTCAATTAATTTTTATACACAAAAAAATTTAATGAAATTATTGTTGTTGTTTTATTAGTAATTTTTCTATAAGTAATGAATTGTATTTGTATATACACTAAAAGTTTGGGTTTAGTGTGATTTATTTTTATTTTTATGTTTCTGAGTGTAGTCCATTACCAAAGCTGCATTTATATAATGAAAAAGTAAGTAAAACACAAATATTGTGAAATATTATTACATTTTAAAATAACTGTTTTCAATTTTAATCGATTTTATTCCTGTGATGGCAAAGCTGAATTTTCAGCAGCCACATAATACTTCAGAAATCATTCTTCTAAAATGCTGATTTGGAAATAAAGAAATTTGTTTTAGGATTTATTTATTCTATTATTATTATTATTATTATTATTATTATTATTATTATTATTATTATTATTGTTCAAAAATATTTTGTAATATTACACATTTATTTTCTGC
Source organism: Cyprinus carpio (assembly GCF_018340385.1). Taxonomy (NCBI): domain Eukaryota; kingdom Metazoa; phylum Chordata; class Actinopteri; order Cypriniformes; family Cyprinidae; genus Cyprinus; species Cyprinus carpio. Next base: position 8,564,699 of record NC_056588.1, on the reverse strand, counting down.
CACTTTTGATCAATTTAATGCATCCTTGATTAATAAACGTATCAATTTATTATTTTTTAATTTAATTGATCTCTATCGTAAAATAACAACAACATCATCATTCACAATTCAAACCTCTAACCATAGACATGGACAAATTTAAAATTTATTCATATGCATATACTATTTCAGTCCTTTTAAGGTATTCTATAGCATTTGTTTATACTTAGATTTTATTTTTTTTAGTCTTATTTTGTGAGAAACTCGATGTCAAATAACTCAAAATGACCCTTATTTTGAACTGAGGACCAGTATCCAAAACTACGACTTTTCCGGGGCGTGTAAGGAAAGTCCCGCGAGCTCGAGCTCCTAAACATGTCAAGCTGTCCACATGGTCGCCACTATAACGCGTTTATTGATGAAGCTATCGCATAACTAATAAAAACACACAGGTAATCATCTGCATGAACACATATTTCACATGTTGCGTAATTCCTGTGATGTATAGTGTTCGATAGGCACGTTTCAGGAATCTCTAGTGACATCACCTACGCTGCTCCCTTCCAGATTTCAGGGTATAATGAGATATCAGTATGGATGTTTTGCAAAGACCTTCTATCCCTGAAGACGCGGTCCAGTACCAGCTGTTTCTGGTTCATCCTGAATCATCAGAAACAGAAGCCCATGAGAGATTCCTCCAGCAGATCCTGCAAAACATCCTCGCTGAGCTCGCCCCTCTTCTCGTGCAGTACATCTGGCAGCATCAGCCCTTCAATCTAAGATACCACCCTGAGAAAGGTATATTTATGTATATCAATTATATATATGTGTGTGGTCTTAGTCACATGTATAGACTCTCCAAAATTGCATTTGAAACAAGACAATTATATGCAGAATGCATCTTCATTTACACTCCATAGGAGATGTGCCTGCGCACCTGGGCGGTGTTACTCAGTTCGGTGATAATGTGGAGGACGAATGGTTCATCGTCTACCTGCTCAAACACATCACACGCACCTTTAGTGATATAGCCGCTGTTGTCTGTGATAATGATGGACAGTTTCTTCTGATTGAAGCAGCTGAACACCTGCCAAAGTGGCTGGATCCTGACAGCAGTGAAAACAGGGTTAGTATTAGAAATTGTAATCGGTAATACGATGATCTTATCATGTTTTATTGGATACAGTAATACCGTGGTACTCCTTTAAGTACGTTAAAAAATACTTTTTTGTTTTTGTTTTTAAAGGTAAGGTTGAACTTGTTATCATCTGGAGGTGCATATATACTCTGTTCCCATTGGCTAATCAGTTTTTCTGTCTGGCCATATCTTTCTCAGGTGTTCCTGTACCGGGGAGAGCTGCACATATTACCCAACCGCACACATTCTGGAGAGGCTGGCTGGCCCAGAGACTCAGTGCCCACTGTGGCGCAGGCTCTAGAGGTGCTGCATTCACACACTGAGAGCTGTTTAGCCAAACAGCCCATATGCGCTGCTCTGACCAAGAGGCTTGATGGGTGAGAGTGACATTATTGTTTAAAATAAGTAATTACATTGTTTCTGTTTAAGCATTGCATCTTTATTTTAGGTTTTACTCAGTCGTTTGTGTATGTTTGTAGGTATCCAGATAAAATCCAGCAGAATTTCCACCGCGCCCACTGTTATGTGCCTGCGGGCATCGCTGTGGTGTTGTCTAAGAGGCCTGACCTTATAGCCCCTGCCGTGTCTGCTTTCTATCTGCGTGACCCTGTTGACCTCCAGGCCTGCCGAACTTTCCACACGTTTACCCCTGACACTAGAGTTATGACATCAGTAAGAAGCTGTCTAAATTTTGTTCGGAATTTATCTTTATAAGGGATACCGAGCCCAAACTTTTGAACAGTAGTTTAACCTGATGTAAGTTTTGAAAACTTCTCCTGTTCCCTTCCTCCTTTCCTGAAGGTAAAGTTTACTCACTGCTTGTACGCACAGCTGCAACAACAGAGTTTTGTTCCAGATCGGCGGAGTGGTTTCACGCTTCCTGTCCACTCTCATCCCCAGTACAGAGCTCATGAGCTGGGAATGAAACTGGTGAGTTCATGGCATGTGGTGTCTTGTTCTCCAGTCATGTATTCAGAGAGCTGACTATTAAATTGCAGATTTTCTCTTAAAGGGTGAGCATCTGTTTCTCCAAGTATTTTACCATTGGATTTCTTAATATGCTCATAAATACGATTTTCCACGTAAAACATTTTTTTTCTGTTCATGTCTAAGGCTCATGGATTTGAAATCCTGTGCTCCAAGAGTGGACAGTCCTCCTCAGAGAAAGAGGCTTCAGTCAGCAGTAACCCACTGTGGAGAGGCTTTTTAGATAGTCTCAAAAAGAATGGATACTTTAAGGTAGGAAAGAGTTTGTGTTCAAAATACTGAAATGAAGCAGATGATGCAAAGATTCCTTTGCCTGAGAGAAAAATGTAATAAAACATAAACACCTCTTTCATCTGATCTGTGTGTGTATTTTTGTGAATCCAGGGTGAACTAGAAGGATCTGTTCGATACAAAGACCTAATGACATCAGCAGAGAGTTTCTTCAGACAGTCTGTAACCAGCACTCACCGGTGAGAGTGACTTTTTCATTGTCACACAGGGCCTGAATTTCGGAGGGGGGGGCAGGGGGAGGTTAATTTAAGGGGGGAGTTAGGGTATTTTTTTTAATGACACACTGCAGCAGGTTTATTTAGGTTGCTGTCTCTTTAAGACCTCATGCACGGATCAAACTTTTACACAATTTTTGTTTCTCAACTGTTTACATTAACTTAATAGCCTGTATACCGACAATGTTTAGTATAAATCTACTGTTTACATGAATACTCATCAAGACATACGTCTGTATGTGCGCGCTTTAGGTGTGTGAGGCGGCTCACAGAAAAGGCCTCACAGTCACAGAGCGTGCAAGTACTGAATTGAGCACTTGAATGTTTAAAATTGTAAGACTCAAAAGTACGTGCAAATGATACATTCCGTCATCTAGTGCGAGCGTCTTTCAGGTTGAAATATTTGCGGGAATTTCCTGTGTTACAAGCACGGAACCTACAGGAATCAGTAGAATTATGCGTAATCCCGCGCCGAAATTCAAGCCGTCACAGTTCAAAATCAGGTTTAATCTGTGTGGAAATGCAGTATGTGTTGTTGAAAAGTTTGGGGTCAGTACGAAATTAATACGTTTTTTAGTCAGCAAGGATGTAGTAAATTGGTCAAAAGTTACGGCAAGACTTTTTATAATGTTACAAAGGATTTCTGTTTCAAATAAATGCTCTTCTTTTGAAAAAATATATTGCAGTTTCCATAAAACATTAAACAACTGATAGCACAACTGTTTTCAACATTGACAATAATAAGAAATGTTTCTTTAGCGCCAACTTAGCATATTAGAATGATTTCTGAAGGACTATGTGACAGAACATTTATGTTGAATTGTAATAATATTTCAAAATATAGCTGTTTACTGTATTTTTATCAAATAAATGCAACCTTGGTGAGCATAAAAGACATGTAAATAAAAAATCTTACTGACGCCTGATTTTTCAACTGTCTCGTGTTACTCTTTTTCAAGCCTTGCTATTCAAAATCCTGGTCAAGAGATGTTGAAAGTCTTGGAGGACACCTCTTACAGTTTGGAAGATCTAAAAAATCAAGAGGCACATCTACCACCAGAGGACAGTATGTACCATTTTATCTGAGATTGCTTTCTGTGCTTTCTGCACATATTGACATCAAATATTGAGACTAATCTAGCACAGTTTTTTTCCACTGCTTTTGCTGAAAGCAAATCTAGCTTGTGAGTTTAGCACAAAAATGATTTCTGTCTTCTCTGAATTCTCTCAATCTCCCTCTGTAGGTGATGCGTGGTTAGACATCTCACCTCAGGAGCTGGAGAGGCTGCTCGAGGAGAGAGGAGGTCGAGGGGTGAGCGATGGCACTTGCAAAACAGCACAACCTGATGAGGAGGTTCAGGAGGAAGAAGCTGGCTACAGTCTGATAGCTGTAACACAAGGCATGAAGAACTTCATCAATGCCATGTCCTCTCATGAAGGAGCTGAAATACCCAGGTAATGATATTCCATCTGAATAATTGTCAATACTCCAGTTATTATTATACCACCGTAATAATTTATGTATTTCTTTTTCCCACATTGTGTTTCAGTTCTTGCTTGGCTCAGCCCTTCAGCTTTGATCCAGATGCAGTAACCAGTGCACTTGATAGACTTCTAGGTGAGTTTGATTTTCAGTGATATTAGATCTAAATCAATCCCACTTTTGAAAAATATTTTAGTTTTATATTTTTTTTGTCAAAGCCAGTTATTTATTTTTTTTAAACTGAACACTTTGTAATTTTATTTAGAAATAAAATGTTTGTCTATTTTCATGCCCAATTTAATTGCCTGCACTAGTGGTTGACTGATATAGATTTTTTTGATTGTCGATATCTGCTGAAATCTTGTATACAATATCACAGAGTTTAATTTAAAATAGTTAAAACACTTTCAAAACAATTGTTGAAACGAAATTCATATTTATTAAACATTAAAATGTACTAAATTAGGAATAATTTGAAAATGAATACATTTGAAAACAATAATTAAAAAAATATTTAAAAAATAAATCTGTAAAATAAACATTTATTCATAAAACAGCTTATTTATTCTGTCTATTATCCTATTTTAATATTTTAAACAAATTATTAAAAAATATATACCAACACTGAATGCTGGCGGTAGTTAAGAAAGTATTCAAACATTACTAGTAATAGAAAAGCAAATGTTGGAATAGTTTTTCCTACAGTATAATGTCTTTTCTTTATTTAACAGTTCTGTTTAATATTTTAACAGAGACCGTAAACTAATGAAGGTGGAGAATTTGAGCTCTATGCGCGTATGTTCTCACTGCGGTCAAAATAACCACCAAAATGTCCCACTTCTGATTTATTGGCCAAATGGAAAAACCTGATAAATATCAGCAGACACATCAGTCTTGTGGATATATCGGTCAACTACTAATCTGCACTAACCAGTGAGCACTAATAATTTGCACTTCATGTTTTACAGGAAGTAAGGATGAAGAGTTAGACTCTGATGACTTTGAGGATGATGATGAAGAGGACGACAATGATGTCGATGAGGATGAAGGAGTGCAGAATTGCGAGTCTCAGGAGCAGGCGGGTGCAGAGGCACTGGACAATCTGAGGAAATACATGGATGAAATGGACCAGGAACTGCAAAGCACAAATATTGGCAGAAGTTTTACACTGAATAACAGAGTGAGTCTCCACAGATGTTGTTTATCCTGTGCACGTAACCTTGTGAAAACTTTTATTTGATGTATTTATTCTTCCCTTTCCTTATAGGCCAGTAATAAAGCAGATGCATCTAAAAGCTCTTTGGCCGAATTGGGGTCAGAGCTTGTTGAGGAAGAAATTCAGCCACTTGATGTGGATCTCAACCTGGTTTCAAATTTACTAGAGTCTCTCGCTTCTCAGGCAGGGCTTGCTGGGCCTGCATCTAACCTTCTGCAGAGTCTTGGCATCCACATCCCGCCTGATGCAGATCAATCCTGATATGTCAAATTGAAGTGGGAAAAATCAACTCCCAGAGACTTATCACGCACTCAGCATTCCTTCACCTAGTGCACATCAGCAGTTTCTCTATCAGATGGCTATATTTATGGTGTTCTGTTCCACACCCAGTACTGAATTGTGAATTGTTACATCCCAGCATTGGTGTTGCCTTCAACACAGAGCACTTCCATACAAAAAACTAACTGGGAAATTTCTTCTCTTAGAAATTGTTTATCATGTTGTTCTCAATTAAATATTACTTTATCTTTTTGAATAAAGATGTTTTTCTAGGATGTTTCATTAATTACGATTATGTAATTATTTTTTTTTTTTAGATTAATCAAACCAATAAGTTTGCACTACAACAGAAAATATGAGCTACAGCTATCTATAGGAGAAAAAGAATAGGGATATTTCACAATGCTTATCTATGCTGGAATTACTGATAAACTAAAACAAACTGCATGCTCATGTAACATTAACCACGGTTTACAGATAAATCAATCATGACTGATTAGATGCAAAGCCTCAACGCTCTGATGCTGAACTTTTTTAACCTCAAGATTCTCACTCGGGCAGACTTTGGCCTATGCTGGTAACAATAGAAAATGGGTACAGTAGTAGGATCTTTTGTGATCTGTATCTGCGTCAAGTACTGCTTCCATCGTAAAGAAAAGGTGCTGGAAATGTGATAATTATATTTATACCAAAATATGACAAGAAAAACTGAAACACTTGGGAATTTGGTTTAGTCATGCGAAAGCCTCATCAATATGTTTTATTTGCTCCAAACATTAACAATAATACTGTAGTTTGTACTGTATATTAGGAGCTAAATAAAAACATGAGTCACAGGTTTTCTATTTGAACAATGTATATCACTACTGTGCGTTGCACTTTAAAGCTGGGATTTCTACAAACCATCCATTTTAACAGTGAAGGCTCCTCTGGTCTATGTAAGGTTATTTTAAGGTGAATGGCATACTTGGGTAAATCTCACAAAGCTTGTCAAGAACATGCTTGGATCATATTTCACCCTCATATTTTGCATTAAACATTAAGCAATTTTAGGGCCTTTAAGGTTTATTATTTTTGCATTGCTGTAATCAGTATTAAGAATTGTGGTTTAGGATATACCCTAAAGGTCCTAAAAAGGTTTACACTTCTTTATGCAAAAAGTATAATTTTTTCTTTCTCAGAACTTCCAGCTGATATATAGAAATAATAGTCTGTACAAAAAAGCTGTTCAGAGAAACCTATATTTTACCTTTATAATTTAAATCCAGAACTTAAGTATCAGCTCCTTCATGAAAACACCCCATTTGTAGGATGTGTGTCTTAGTTGTATCGTAGTTTCAGTGCAAGTGAAGACAGAAGTCGCACATCAGTGCTTGCTGGTAGTATTACCATATTAATTATAATTAGCATATATGAGGCTGTCATGTCTATAAATTAAGTTCTAATACTGTTATTATCAATCATGGTATCAGGTATTTGATTGGTTACTCTACATAAACTGTTTTCCTCTTCAGAATGATCTACATTCTGATTGGTTCGTGTGTCCTATAGTAGACTGAACAGGGGTAGGACCAGCCCTCTGGTCGCATGCAGCACAGCTGCTGGGAGAGCAGAAAAATACAGCGCCGTTACATCCACAAAGAGAAGCTGTACAGCACCCAGCAGTAACATCCCGAGCATGTATCCCAGAAACAGCAGACTGTGCCAGTTGCCATAAATCAGTGCCTTTGGTCCATCAGGGTGCAAAACACATAGGAACCCTAATAAGAGGGTACGTGTCACTGTCAGAGTGTAGTAAAGGTCAAAGGTCGAGGTATGGCCTCGCTCCATTTGGGAGACTTTGGCTAGCCAGGCAAGAGAGAGGCTGTGGAGGACAAGGCTGAGGGGAGAGAAGACATACTCCAGCGGCTCCATCGCATGAAGTCCTTTACATGCTGAAAAAACAAAAATAATTGCAATTAATGACATTAAAAAACTGCCTTTTCCTCTTTACAGATATTTGAAGCAATCATGCACTGATGAAAAAACTGATATATAAGCCATTTTTAATTAGAAATTAAACATGAACAGTGTACCTGTGACAGTGACTGAGGCGAAAGTGAGCACAGTCAGAAGGCAGGAGACATGGATGGAGCCTGGCATACTCAGTGCAAACAGGTGACTCAAGCTCACACTGACCATTGGGAGGAAACGGGCGATTAGCAGGTACAGGCCAGAGTGGGAATAGGCTTCAGCCCATATGGCCAGAATGCACTGGATGCTCCCACAGATCGCCGGCACAAACAAACGCTCACCCAGCCTCAGTGAAAAAGGCTTGAGGTGGATCAGACCCACACCGTGCAAAGCTAGCAGTGCCAGGAGATTTAAAAATACCTGATTGGAAGGAAGCAAAAGCAAAAGGAAGTTCAACATGGCTTAAATCACACTGGAGATTAAAACTTGATACACAGTGTCATAAATGCTCAGAGAGTTTTCATTGTGTACCTAACAAAACCAAAGTAAAAAAAAAAGGAAAATATAAAAATAAAAGTCGAGCCAATGCAGATTGTGAGATTGCATAGAAAATCTGGGAAAATCTAATTTAAACCTGGAAATAAACAGATTTAAACAGAGGTTTAAGATTTTAAAATGATGAAACATTATATATATATATATTTGACCTCACTGTAGACATAAATTTTAACTCAAATCCTTCATTTGTCAACTTCTAATATTCCGTTTGCATCTTAAACACATAGCCTGCCATAACATTCAAACAAAAACAGTAAAATGATCCACCAGTTTATAGCCCTAGTCATATGTAGCACACTTAATGATTATTCAGAGAGCTGCCCAGACTTGTTTTTAACACCCTTCAAACAATCTATGTACACAATGAGATATACTTAACACTGATCCTATGATATATATGCACATTACTCTTTAGGACTTCACATAATGGTCCATTTGACATAATTCTTACATAATACACCTGGACATCTCATGTTTGAATGGAAAATTTTCCACTGAATAGCAACTTTGCTGATAGAAATATACTGTGTGACTTTAGAAAACATGGAATGTAGCAGAAGTTATGTAGAAGCATGTAGAAGTTGTATGGACCATTTATATGCTTTTTTGACGATATCAGAGCTTCCCTTTAATTTTCATTGTGTAAAACAGCAGCTTAAATATACTGCAAAATTTTTTTGAAAAATGACAGAATTGTTTATATTCTTTTAAGTTTTGCCTTAAAAAATCTCATCTTTTCAACTGAATTAAATTAGATACTTTAAAACCAGTCTTATTTTATTGAGATTTTATTATAGATTCTGCAGATTCTGCTATAGTTTCTATTATTTTAAATCAGTTTTTATTTTTATATTTTCCTTTTTTTTTTTACTTTGTTAAAGTTTTAGTAATTTTGTTGTGTTTCAGTCATTTTAATTTTTTCAATTATTCAGTTTTAGTGATTTTATACAGAATTTTAAACTATAATTTTTATTTATTTATTTAAAGTAACAAAAACTTTAATGGTTTTAGTTTTAGTTAAAGGTGCAGTAGAAGATCTTGGAAAATGCGAACTGAAAACGAACGTCCCACCCTCCCTGCAATCGCTGTCCAAAGCCACGCCCCCTGAAGGCATATACGCTCACAGACAGAATACCAGAGACAGCATTATTTACTACAATAGGCTACATCAGCGGTTCCCAATTCCAGTCCTCGGACTAAACGTTTTGATTGGATGGACAATTCTTGGTCCTATGCCTTCCACAGAATATATAAATACAGATAAATAAATTTAAACCACTTAATTTAATGATTGCTTTCGGGATGTGAAGAGACTTTCAACTAGCATAACAAAAAATTTTCTGAAGACAATCACCTACTGCACCTTTAACTATAATAACCCTGTTTCAAACTGCCCAGAGCTTTCTGCACTTACCCCAAATGCATTAGAAAGCCAGGAAAATCCTCTGATAATTAGTTTTATAAGGCAGCTTTAAAATCTGCATGTTAAAGATCATAAAAGTGACAAATAACTGATAAAGATGTAGCTGTGTGGGCAAAGTACCTGCATGAATGCAAGTGGCACCGCATAAGGATAGTGATACTGGGGAAGGAAGATCCTGCTTACAAAACTGTGTAGATTATCTGCCAGAGCATACACAATCACAGCCACCAGGGCCGCGATGCCCAGCAGAAGTGGCACCAGAGGTTTACACACTTCATACACACAAACTCTCAAAGCATGCGGCGTATGCATCTGCCACCATGCCGAACTGAAACACACGGACAGACAGTACATTGATTAAGCCTAAATATAGTAATTTTTACCCCTAAATCTAAGAATATCACATTAAAGGAACTGAAGTAATATAATGGCATAATCTCACAAGCATTAATGACAAAGATGTTCATTTATGGTTACTGTTCGCAGCACATTAACAAGCAACAATTAATAATAACAAAAAATAACAAATAATCTTTCTCATCAAAAAATTCATTCACAAACAAATAAAAAAAATTCTCACCATCTGGACACCAGATTTTGCCAGGGGTCCATACTAGTGGTCCACCCACCCCAGGACCGGTGAAGTAGAATATGGTTTTTGATTTTAACCCCTTTACAGCATCAGGGCTTGGAGGACAGAACTACCTGCACACAAGCCAAACATTGTCACAAAAAAAAAAAAAAATTATCAAACAAAAAAAAAAATTATATATATATATATATATATATATATATATATATATATACTATATATATATATATATATATATATATATATATACATATATATATATAATAAAAAATTGTCACAATCACTATTACAAACAAAAGTCTTCTAATATAGATTTTAGAAATATATGAAATATATATATTTTTTATCAGTAAATCAAAAGCAGCATAAATAGGCTATCAAGGAATACACTGACCATTATTTTTGCCCAATGTAATCTTCATTTCAGCCATTAACACAAAAAACGTTGCTATATGTCTTGTTTTGTCCTGTAATAAGTCATGAAAATTAGTATTGTATGAAAAACACAAAATCCAAAATCTTCTTTAAACATTTAAACTTTTTTATAGAAAATATGAAAAAAATAAACAAAATAAAATAAAACAACATAACAAAATATAAAAAAAACATTAAAAAAAAAATAATCCAATAATCAAAAAAAAATTTTTTTCTTTTTTTTCTGTTTTACTGCACAAAATAGAATCAAAACAAGTAAAAAAAATAGATAGACCAACTCACATCGTTTTATCGTCATGAGATCTTGTTATTCCACCACGGACTGACTAAAACCTGTTCACTCTCAATGACGGACAAGCACGAGTGAACTTTGACCCCCTCACCCTGAGAGGTAAAAATACGAATTATTTGAACGAACTGTCGTCGATGAGAGGTTTTCTTTCACCCATTTGTCTGTGGCCATTCAAATCTATTTATCCTGGATTTAGTCCTTCCGTTTCCCCTCTCTCTAGTATATTGAGCACATATATCTGTACCTGCGATAGACTCCGGAGGACAAGCAGAGTTAATGATTGAATACGTCACCTCGCAGCATGAACGCGCATCAGGTTGCTTGGTAAATATTTTCTTATTGCCGAAGCAGTTATGTTGTTGTGCACCACACACACACACACACACACACACACACACACACACACACACACACAATTAACCCAGCAGGTGATTAAAAGTTTGAATGTTGTAAGCTGTTAAAATATATTGTGTAGAAGGAGAATAAAGGCTTCATCTAAAATGCTCTGGAACCTCCAAAATGTATAGCTTTACTCATGCTGTTGTTAACTTAAGAGGATTCCCTTCTTGTTTTTTTATTGGATAAATAATTAAGTGGTATACTTATAAATATAAAACAGACAGAAGAAGGGCCAAAATTTTCCGTATGATGCCATATGCATATGACAGTCACCCCTCCCCCACATATAAACTTTATTACTTTGATAACCAGACATTTGTTATGGTACTAACTAAAGCATAAATACACATTCCACAAATATATAGAAAAAATAAGGATATGACATTTTAAAGCTCAGGTATGCAAATCAAAGCAATTGTATACAAACCATGCATTCAACACAATTTGTTCTTGTACACATTACAAGAACACATTTTCACTAGTTATTTCTATTTATTCACTGAATAAATTGTCCAAAACCAAGACATGACTACACAGACAGCATCTGTGGAAAAAGGAGACTTTATAAAGGTAGATAAAGCCATCTCACAAATTGAGTTTGGATGTGGCGTCCTACCTTCATATACTATGAGTGACTAAACTTGAGTGACTCACCTTAACCATCACAGGATGCAACTACGGTCTGTTTTAGGTGTTTAAATGAACAGGGATTCTTTTATGTTATGCTTGAAAGTTAATATTGCTTCCAGTTTGAACTATGATAAAATGAATGCATTACAACAGCGTAAATAAAACATCTGTTAGGTCCCTGATTAATTACTAAAAATACGACAAACATTTCTGTCTGAATGGCTAGCAGCTGGATCCACAGAATAAATGGAGAAATGTACTGAGGGCACACAAGCACATTATATCCATGACAGGTGGGTGAGAATCATGGAACAGACAGTCAATGCATCACCATGGCAACCCAGCACTTATTAATCAGGTCAAATATCAATGAGAACATACCGATATGGTGACATCATAGTACTGTGGAATGGCACAGTGATGGTGGGTCAATAAAAGAAAGGACATTCCCCCCAAGTCATTATTTACTCACCCTTATGTCATTCCAAATATTCTAGAAAAATTCTTTTTTTTGTTCCATTTGGGCTATATGAGATAGTATTTTTGTAGCTAGAATATACACTACCCATTAAGTTTAATTAAGAATTGTAATGTTTTTGTAAAGAAGTCTCTAATGCTCACCAAGGCTTAATTTATTTGATCAAAAATACATTAGAATTTAAAAAGAACTGTTTACTATTTTAAAAAGTAATTTATTCCTGTGATGGCAAAGCTGAATTTTCAGGACTTTTTGATCCTTCAGAAATCATTCTAATATTCGGATTTAGTACTCAATTATTATCAAATTATTGTTGGTGTTTAAATATTAATAATGGTTCTCATTATTATCAATGTTGAAAACTGATTCCTGCTGCTTAATATTTTTGTGGGAACAGTGATGCATTCTTTGATGAATACAAATAGATCAAAAGAACAGCATATAAATGTCTTTACTGTCACCTTTGATCAATTTAATGCATCCTTGTTGAATTCATTCTTTTTCTTTTTTTTTCTAAGCTTACTTAGCCCAAACTTTTGAATGATATTGTATCACGATTTGCAAAAAAAAAGCAGCACAACTGTTTTCTACATTGATAATAATCAGAACTGCTTATTGGGCACCAAATCAGCATATTAGAATGATTTCTGAAGGATCATATGACACTGAAGTAAGGCATAATTGACGACGGGCCGTTGAATTATTAGAAAAAACTCCGCTTCGCGTCGTGTCCGCATCATCACCTCGGGTGTGCATTATTTTTCTAATAATTAAACGGCCAGGCCGGAGTCAATTATTCCGCTTATACTACGGTTACCACACCTCAAGACATCGATCAGATGATATATTTAAAGGGATTCGTCCGGTTTTTGTACTTAAATCGCTATTGTAAGTAGGACTATTTCTTCTGCGTCTCATCTAGTGCCTCTTTTGCTAGTTCCAGCTGGCAATGGAGGCTTGAACCGTTGATAGCATTCTAATGCAGTTATTAATGAAGTTATTAGAGAGCGAGAGAAACAGAGACACACAAAGAGAGAAAGAGAGAGAGATCTTGTCTGAATTAGGCTAACTTACCTCTTTGCGTCTCTAAACAGCGTGTCTCCTCGCTAGTGAGAAATGTCATGTGTAGCCTTTAAGTTGCTACACTATATAGGCTAACTGATAAAATCGTCAGGGCAGCGCTGACAACACTTTTTGTGCAAACTGCGTGACCGTTATTACTGTTAACTATGCAAAGTGATATGGAACTGTAATGCGGTCAGGAGAGTTGCCTGGAACTACGTTCGCCGTGCGTTTCCCAGAAAATAATTGCACACCTCAGAACGTTCGTCAGCCAATCAGATTCAAGCATTCAACCCTGTAGTCTAAAAGAAATGGCTGCTGGAAATTTAACTTTGCACAGGAATCAATTACATTTTAAAATATATTAAAATGGAAAACAATTTGTAATTATATTTTACAATTTTATATTTCTGTTGTCATTGCATTTTTGATCAAATAAATGCAGCTTTGGAGAGCCAATGTCTTTAAAAAAAAAAAAAAAACACATTTAAAACGTCATAATTATTCCAATCTTCTGACTGGTAGTGTATTAAAGAAAATTTAGAACCCAGAAAAAAAAGATTTGGTTTGTTTAAATTAATAAACTATTTGTATTATATTAAAAATATATATGCATTTTGTTATTTGACTCATTCACAAGTGTCTGCGTGTGACACTCTGACCTGTCACGGCCAGCTCACCTCCTGCTCATGTAGAGCACTTCACTGTCCCACATTACCCCGGCAACCCACTAAAATAAGGACCTGACAAAGAGGGAGGGAGAGAAAAGAATGGAAAGAAAAACAAAAAAAGCTGTTGTTGTTTTTTTTTTTACACAGTGACATACGGAGAACGATTTAACAACCACAAGGATGTAAAAATCTACATACATTCCTGTCTTTTTTGGTAGATTTTGAATGTATCGGAGCAGAGAAATGCTGTAGGCAGTGTGTATTTTGCATGGTGCTGGTTTGTGTGTATCAGGATGGTTGTATTCTCTCTCTTACCTTTGGGCCCATAGAAGAGAGAGAGAGAGAGCTTCGGCCCTGAATGACTCTCATCCAAAAACATGGGCATTGTGGTGTCCAGGTGAGTACATCTGATAACATTTTTATTATTTTTTTTCACTCTCTGATATTATTTGGTCACAAAATGGTAACAAAGCAGACACTGACAAAGAATTGTGAAAATATCTGATTATAATTGTGAAAATAAATGTAAATACTTCACCTGATCTGCCTCTTAAGTGCATCTCTTGTGGTGGTTGATAGGATCTGTGTGTAACTGCTGATTACATTAGCTAGAATATAGAGTGTTTACACATGAATTGCTAGAATTCTCTCCCCTCCCCCTCCCTCTCCTTCTCCCTCTCCTCAGAGCTGATAAATGTAGTTTGGTTAGCTCCACTGGCTCGCGGGGCTCTCTGCAGGTTCAGAACAGCGCCCCCTGTAGGGAGATGAATGGAACTGTCAAACTCTCCCAAATTAATCTCATTGAATCTTCTCAGAACACTGAAGGTACGTCAACACAACTAAAGAATAAAGACTAATCACAGACTAATCACAGCTTGGGTGTATAACAGATACATTGTTATACTGATTGTCTGTAGGAACTGTCTGTGATAAATGTTAAAATAATTGTGTGTGTGTGTGTATGTTTGTGTGAAAGAGCTTCTGATTCCTGCACTTCCAGAAAAGGCAAATATAGAAAGAGGTTATGTGACCCCACAGCAGGTATACAACCTCCTAAATGCTGAAGCGGGCCAGCCTTCACTGCATGATCCCTATTATATACTTATACTGGACTGCCGCTCTGCAGAGAGGTAACAGTGATGCACATAAACATATACGCTCAGTGAAAGGACTGTGAGTGGTTCTGTCTTTTATTAAGTTTAATGGTAACTAACTAGTGTGTATGCATGTATGTGTGTGTGTGTGTGTGTGTGTGTGTGTGTGTGTGTGTATACATGTGCAGATATAAGCAGAGTCATCTGGTCACAGCCCGTGCCAGTGTGACGGTGATGCATCCAGAACTGGGCTGTTTGATAAGCTGTGTTCAGCTGCAGGAGTTTTCTATAATACTGCTATATGCTGAAGAAGGCCAAAGTCCAGGTATAACATTCTTATAATGTAAATAAAAAAAATAATAATAATAATAATTATAATGATATAGCTAAATAATACATTTTATACATTGTTTTATATATATATATATATATATATATATATATATATATATATATATATATATATATCTATATATATATATATATATATATAAATCAATATAAATCAATATAAATGCATTATTTAGAAATATAATTTATTATATTAAATAAAATGGTAATAATAATAATAATGTTAAAAAGTTGTAATACCTTTATATTAATTGATAAATAATTGATAATTTAAGTATAACAATAATTGAAGTATAACATAACCTCATAATTAAAAAAAAAATATTTAGCTATATTATTATGTTTAAAAACACATTTTATAAATTGCAATGTTATAATTTGTTAAATTAATATAAAAAGTATTATTTATAAATACAATTTATAATGTCAAATAAATGACAATATGTTTAATAGATAACACTTTATTCTGATAGCCCACTTTAGACATTTTACTAGCTAAATTATTATCATTATTATTAGCCTATTATTTAAACAAATTATTGTTATTTTTAAAAGGTATGTTTATATATTATTTTGTTTATCTGTATTATTATTATTATTAAATATATAAAAATAATAATGTACAACTATAGATGTATATGTGGCTTTGTGCTCTAGTTGGCAGTCAGGAGGCACGCACTGACTCTCCTACTCTCCAGCACTGTTTCTTCCAGCTGAGTGCTTTGGGAATGGACCCTGTAATCCTCCAGGGGGGCTATTCTGCTTTTCACTCTTTCTATCCCTTTCTGTGCACCCCTCGCATGGTCCTATTGGAGTCAGAGCGTCATTCCCTCACCATCTATCCCTCTGAAATCCTGGAGGGGGCGCTGTACCAGGGCTCTGCCTCACAGGCACATGACTACAGAATCATCAAAAACCTCCACATCACACATGTGGTCAATGCCACAGCTGAAATCTCAGATGCCTTCCCAGGTGTTTTACGCTATCTTTGGCTACGGCTAAGTGATGACGCACAGCAGGATCTTCGGCAGGCCCTTCCTGAAGCTTCTCGGTTCATTGCTGAGGCTTTGCGGGGGGCACCAGGCGGCCGGGTGTTGGTGCACTGCAGCCTCGGCCGGAGTCGTAGCTCAGTGCTGACGTTGGGATTCCTGATGGAGCATCGCCGTTGGTCTTTGCTACATGCTTTTCGTTGGCTAAAGGAAAGACGTGCTTGCGCTGCCCCAAATGCTGGGTTTCTTCAGCAGCTCTCTGACTATGAGGAACTGCTGTTTGGTCATCGGCTCACCTCACTGGATGACATCCGTCTCTGAGAAATATTGAAGGAAAATATATAATTTGACAGACTGAAGAAAAGCTTTGTTCATCATATGATGACTTAAACACAAACATCCATTAATCTCACACAAATGGATGTGTGGATGGCCTTATTCCAGTAAGAATGGAAAAGGTAAAATAGAATGTATCAAGGAATACTAGTGAATATATTTTATCATAAGCCAAAGAAAGAAGACAAATATCATTATACAATGCTAATTTTTCATATTTGCTCAAAACTAGCAAGATGAACATTCAATCAGGATGAGGGGGAAAAAGCAAAAAAGTAATTGTTTTTGATGTGATTTCACTGTTTAAACAGGTACAAAACAGTAAATGCTTTTTTACATTTTTTTTTCTTTTAGGATGAGGGACTAAAGGTGACAAAATGTATTTGTGTCTAGTTTAGGTTTGTAATGATATAAATGTTTTGTTTTTAAGCTTCTTCCAATAAAGGAGAGAGATCTATTGACAAAAAGGCAATAAAGTCAGTAAAAAAAAAACAAGTTTGAATCAGTGGAGTAAACACAAACAGCACAGAACATACACAGCTGCAGTCTGCAGTGTTGGATCTTTTTTCTTCCCTTAATGATTTACACTGAGGACTGGGATGAAGAAAAAGTTTGGAATCAGTCTCACAGGAGCATGCACAATTCATTTTAGTAGTACAGCAAGATGTTCGGCTAGTTTTGCGATGACAGGAGTATTACAAGAATTCATAATTGATTAAAAAAATTCTAATTGAAAAACATACTGGAGACAGCTCTCAAAGGATTGTGCTAAAAAAAAATATTCTTTTGTAAATGAGCATTTAAAAAAAATACAGAATTTTTCTTTTTTTATTATTTTAAATGCTCAATATTTTTTTACATCAATTATACACTGAGTGCAATAAACTGTCATTATAACACAAATGTGTGCCGTTGTGTCTCTATTGTGCTATGGTTTCACAAACAAACAGAAAAAGTACTTTTAAAAATCTTTTATAGCTCAGCGTTAATTTGGAAAGCAAGGGCTGCATTCAGAATTGAATCTGAAAATTTACTCACCCTCAGGTAATTCAAAATGTAGATTTGGAGAAATTTAGCATTACATCATTGCTCACTTGATCCTCTGCAGTGAATGGGTGCTGTCAGAATGAGATATAAAAACACCACAATAATTCACAAGTAATGTAAGTAATCCACAAGCTGAGTTCTCTGTCCATAACATTTTTGGGTGAACTATTTCTTCAATGAAGGATGCATAATGGATTCTACATAATTATTATATATATATATTTTTTAATCTGTATGTTGGATAATTTTATTAGATACAATGTCAGTACAAACTGCTAAATATGTATCTAATTTCTGTAGTAGAACAAATAAACACCCCCAGCTGTATCAAGTACCACATCATAAGGATGGCCCTTATGGAATGAGATGTAGGAACTGTACTATGCGCAAGCGCAGTTCAATTCCACCTGGTTCCATAGTTTGGAAGCGTGTGTGAGACTCCGCACGTAGCTCAGTGGAATCTCCGCCGCCAGATGGCGAGAAAAAGAGCGGTGCAGCCTCTCGGATAAAGCCCAGCACACCACAAGCATCGTAAACACAAAACAGTTCTCCATCCATGCTGAGCTCTTCTCATCAGCATCACTAGAGCAACATCTGGATCGATTCACTGTTTCTCTGCGCGCGGTAACAGCCTGAAAGGTACGAGGATATTTACTTTCCAACCTCTCTCAGGAAATTTCGTTTGGTTTATTGTTAAAGTATTTATTATTGTTGCAATGTTTTTTTTTTTTTCATCGGTAGAGCAAATGTAATGTGATACATAATACCAAAAATACAAACATAACTCCTTCCTTTGATATTAAAAACTCTGATATCTAAAAAGAGATGGAAAAACTCTTTTGGTTGTGAAAATTTGGCGCACGTGCACGAGTTTATCTTGCACTCATTCTTCAAAGTATTCAGTAATATAGTCACAATAAGAAACAGTTTTCAGCGATTAGATCTTTAGGAAAAAATAGTTTCAAGCTCATTAAGCGAATAGATGTCAGACTTCGGATTTAGTTTTTCATATATGACAAACTCTTCAAGTTTTTATTTATTTATTTCTCTCATGAAGAATAAGTATAGATTATAGGTCTAAAGCGGATTTGGACAAGGCAAACGAACATTTCATTATTTGCAGCATTGTATGTTTCGAAATAGTATTACAAAAATGTTAGTGTTGCTCTGCGTCAAGCAAGTTTCATGGACAGACACACTGCTGCACTTAGTAGAGAATTCCGTGTTTTATATAATCCCATCTGTCCTGCTGCACAGATTTTTACATCTTTTTTTGGGGAATCTGCTATCTGTGAACTTTTTGAAGAGTTTGCAGTCCGGTTCTTCTCGAGTTTTCGAGGGGGCGGGGCGGAGACGTGGCAGTTCCGTGGCTCTGCACCCAATGAACTGCGGTCGGCTTCCATGCTGGACCTTCACGAGCTCACGCACTCCACTAGGGTCTGTCCTGTAATTATGCAGGACCTTTTGAACTAGTGTATGCAAATTGTAAGAATGACAATTCATCAACCACTAATACTTGTTTCAACCTGGCTTTTGGTTAAAAGGATATTACAAAAGATTAACAGGATAGTGATAGTAGCATAGAAAGTGATATTAAGGGACACAGGAAACAAAATATAATATATATGTATTAGATTTAGGTTTTTGAGATTTAGAGGAGATTATTCTGGGAATTAGTAATGACTTGACTTCCCTTGATCTCTTTGAATAATAAAGAAAGTTGACGATGTTCTAATGCTAGATGTTACCTTTGAAAGTCAATTATTTGATTTAAGATTGTAATTTCTATGTAGATCTTTATGATAAAGCCCGTTCTCTATGTTGAGACATGCAAGTTCATGTGCACGTTGAATCCTTCATGATGATCTTAAAGCCTTCATCATATTCTGACATGTGGCATTACCAGTAGTTCATGCAAGATGCCTGCTGGTTCAGACAGGTTCCTTCTGTAGAGCACATGAGCAAGCACAGCAGAGCAGGTCCCTTAAGGGCATTACTTCTGCATATTTCATGTGTCAGATGCTTTTTGCATACCATGACACATCTGCAAAATATTAAACTCTGATATGCAGTTAAGATGCAACATTTGTAACTGATAATACAAGAGGTTCTTATGATTCTGTGTGTAAGAGCTTTGTGTGGATCTCTCAGTGTGTGTAAGTTTAATCAGGATATTTGTCTAATGAGGCATTCTCTTTGCCCCGAGGCTTTAGACTGCTTGCCGTAGTTGTCCTTTTCAACAAACAAACGTGACATCTTGTTTAAACAAGCTGACACTGGTTTAAGCACACAAAAGGGATTTTCCCACAGGCCTGGTGTGGTGCTCTTTGTTTGCCCTATGGATTCCACATTTGTGCCAAAATTGGGCCATGTGTATCCAAATGGGTGTGCACTGGGGGTTATGGCAACCAAAACCAAAATTTTCAATGTATTTTCAGTGTGTTAGTTGGTTCAGTAATGCATTTTCCGTGCCCTGAGAGTTGGCTGTCGTATCTGATTGTGTTAACACTTCAAAAGGCAGATTTTTTTTAATGACATCATCAGGAAGATGCATTGCATTGTTAGATGTATCCCATATGACACTCTCTTTCTTTCAGGATGGCTTTGTGTTGGTACCTGTTGAGTTTCCTCTTCCATTCCTTGTATGCCCACAATGACTTCTTCACTTCTATAGGTGAGTTGCTCTTCCATGGTTTTGTTCTGTACTGTATCCATTCCTTATTAGGCTATACATCCTGCCAAAAATACAAAACTGGCAGGAAGTGCAAGGGGTCATTCAAAGGTAGCATTAATATTTGCTTAATATATATATTAAGCAAATATCAGAAAAATTGTGCCTTTTTGATTTTTTGTCTTTTTGACCTGTAGGTCAGATGACAGACCTACTGTACACAGAGAAGGACCTGGTGACATCACTAAAAGAATACATCAGACAAGAGGAAAATAGACTAGAGAAGGTCAAAGAGTGAGTACAATCGCATATGTTCAACATGTCTATCTGCTTGGGGAGTTGAGATTGTCTTTTGCCTCACAAATAACATGACAGCTTGTGAATATTCTGCTTCTTTTCCTGCAACAGGTGGGCAGGCAAACTGGACTCACTGACAATCACAGCCACACAGGATCCTGAGGGATACCTGGGGCACCCGGTCAATGCCTTTAAACTGATGAAACGACTCAACAGTGAGTGGGCTGATCTGGAGAGCCTGGTGCTGAAAGACACTGCCAATGGTAAGTGACATAGTAATTAGTGATGGGCAGAATGATATTATACATCTCTTTAAAAATATATTTATTTTTATGTTGGCCTACTCCTGAACGTTTCTGTATGCGCAGCCCACTGCTAATAGTAGTTGCATTATTTGCTTAAATGTCTCTGTAAGTGTTATAAACCTCTTAATCTGTTGTAATCTTGTAATCCCCAAGGTCAAGCCTCTCTTCCCTGCTTCTTCTCTTTTTTAGGGTTTATCTCTAATCTGACCCTCCAGAGACAGTTTTTCCCAACAGACGAGGACCAGACAGGAGCAGCCAAAGCTTTGCTTAGATTACAGGACACATACCAGCTGTCTGCATACACCATCTCTAATGGAGACCTGCCTGGTGAGCAATTGTACATATCTTTGTGTTTATGCATTCCAGACCATGCATATCTTTATCAAGTATATCGCATTACCGGAGTCCGTGTGAACCCTATGAGAAGCATCATGCTGTGTCTGTGATAAGTTGTGTATATATCTCTTTGAAAATCTTTATAATGTTCTCGTGGGATAGAGTGATAAATCCTGTGCCATTAAAAAAAAAAAGAAAACGCCAGTTATTACGATCCATCTCATTGTTTACACCTCACCTGGAAGTAATGTTTGTTTCAAATGGTTATTTAGAAAAGTAACCCTCGTTGTAGTATAATGGTTGATTGACAGCTGAGAAGGTGGTCCTTTGGAACAGCAGTGAAATAGACATCTTAAAAATAGCATCATAATCATATTAGTTTCATTATAGTTAGAACAATGAAAGCCAATATATGACATTTAATTATTGAGACCATTTGTTTTTGTCTCCTCACTGGTGTGACCTCAGGTGTTGTGCACAAGAGCCAGATGACAGTGGCAGACTGCTTTGAGCTGGGGAAGATTGCTTACACTGAGGCAGATTATTATCATACAGAGCTCTGGATGGCTCAGGCCCTCACACAGCTGGATGAAGGGGATGAATCCACCATAGACAAGGTCACAGTCATGGACTACCTCAGTTATGCCATCTACCAACAGGGTGAACTAGAGCGTGCCCTCGAGCTCACCAAGAGGATGCTGAAACTAGGTAAAAAAATCCAACGAATCATTTAAAGCTGCATTGCGTAACTTTTTATTGGTTAAAAATGATCCAAAATCAATTATTGAGCAAGTACGTAACCAATCAGTGTTCAAAACAATGTTGATGTTGAAACGGCCAGAATTTTAGTATATATTTTTTTGATTTTTAGTTTATTTGAGTAGATAGGACATGTGGCTATAACCTACATATAAAATAACCTTGCCTGGGGTTATGATGACTGTCGTTTGAACTAACTTGCCTTAAAGGGACTTAAAATATAATGAATGAGTGATTAGAATGACATATATGGGTTAGTAAGGACAATGTCAGAAACAATGAACTTTCATGACATGGAAATGATGACTGATGGCAGTGAAATATGTTTTTTCTAACTTGAAATTTCCTTTGTGTGTGTGTGAATCTCAGACCCGAATCACCAGAGGGCCAATGGGAACCTAAAGTACTTTGAGTTCCAGCTGGAGAAGCAGAGAAAGGCAGAGTCCGAGAAGAAGGAACAGGAAGATAAAAAAAAAGAGAAGAAAGTGCTGGACAAACGTGACGCTCAGAGGAAACGGTCCAAAGACCCTCTGCCGGAGAGGAAGAAATATGAAATGCTGTGCCGAGGAGAGGGAATCAAACTGGTGAGCAGAACTTTTAAAACATGTTTTGTTTTACTCTTCACATGTTTTGAATTCTCTCAGAATTTTCTTTTGCTTGTTTTACTCGCAGACACCCCGCAGACAGAGTCGACTGTTTTGCCGTTACTTTGACAACAACCGTAACCCACGACTGCTTTTGGCTCCAGTGAAGCAAGAAGATGAATGGGACCGCCCACGTATTGTTCGTTATCATGACATCATCTCTGACAGTGAGATCATGACAGTGAAGGAGTTAGCAAAACCCAGAGTGAGTTGTGTTTTTTTTTTTTTTTTTTAAACTTCAAATAATGACATTTCCAAAAAATTATAAATATATTATACATTTTTGATTATAATTTTTCCAGACAGTGTCTTATATATGTGCACCTCAACAACGTAAAATCCTGTTTAGAGGTTTAGGGTCCACTGTAGTTTTTTTGTAAATATGATTGAGGGTTGAAAATGGTATACAGGAGCCTGCCTGTAATTCTTATCTGGCTCCTCAGCTCCGTAGGGCTACTATATCCAATCCCACCACGGGCGTGCTTGAGACCGCCCCCTACAGGATCAGTAAGAGGTAAGGCAATCAGTGTGCGAGTCTAGAACACCAGCAAAATCAACCGTCGTGCCCTATCCGACCCGTAGAATCTGAGAACTCCTTAGCAGAAACAGTGTAAAACATAGTTAATCCTAAATCACAATTGTTAAATTAATTGCTTTTAAAATTTTCATTAGATAACAAAAAAGTTTTAAATTATAAATAATTATAATTAAAGTTATATTTTGTTATTTTCTTTAAAAGTATTGTTTAATAGCATACTGAAATCTTGAATAAAAAATATTTCAATTAATTGCTATTACAATTTTAAATAGATAACTAAAAAAATAATATTTTTTTAATTATAATTAAAATTATATTTTGTTATTTTCTTTAAAAGTATTGTTTAATAGCATATTGAAATCTAAACTGTAAAATATTTCATATCATGTTAACAGGCACTAGCTGTGACTGTAATTTTGTAAACACGCACACTAGATATTGCTTTCGTGCTGAGGAGTTGTCCGTCTTGCTTTGCTGCCTTTTTGTCATGGTGCTGTATAAAAGAAAGAAAGAGTAAGAAATTCTCTACTTTGTTACTTTTTCTTGCAGTCGTTGTCATGTGGTCTGTGCAGAGGGCTTGAACAGGGACAGAGTGATGCGAAATTACAATTTGAAAGTTTAGGATTTAGTAACTCATATTCATTTATGCTAATAAATATGACTTGAGGAGTCAAAATTATTTGAAATTTTGCATCGCTGCTGGTGTACAGTTCTGACCCTGCTCTTTATATAGCTTCAATTCAGGAAATGACACTAAAGTGACCTCTCTCCTTCTCTTTCTCTTTCTCTCTCCTTTTCTCTTTTCTTCATTCTTTTTATTTGCACTTTCTTTGTCCATGTTTTTGTGTGTTCTTGCTCCTCTTCCAACCTTTGCTCTCTCTCTCTCTCTCTCTCTCTCTCTCTCTCTCTCTCTCTTTGCTTCGTGTAATGGTGAATAGCTAAAGCGAGCCACTGTGCACGATCCCGTTACGGGAAAACTGACCACTGCCCATTACAGAGTCTCCAAGAGGTAAGGGATCAAAAGGTCAAAGGTCAAAACTTCCTATCTAAAATCATCATCATCATCATCTCTAGAGAGCCCATTTAAATTCATACTTTGTTCAGACACTGGATCAAGCCCCAAAATCCAACCTTCACTTGGCTGTAAATTAGCCATAGGAGGTTTGGTGACCCACTTTCACAGGCAACAGATGTTGGAGTCTTTTTTTATACTACAATCCCTTTAATATTTTGACTGTTTTAAATATTTGAGAATCGATAAATAAATAATTGTGGATGCGCACGTACAGCACAGTGCCTTGAGTTTCTGCATGACAAGCTGCTGGAGTCTGTGACCTAAAATATCTTTTTTAATAGAGCTATACATAGTTCTGTTGTCTCACTCACATTTCCAGCCACACCAAAGTGGTTTAACTTATCCTAGTTATTATGAGTGTGTATGCTTGAGAACACACGTCTCAGCATGGACAGACTGGGTGGAGTCGCTGCAATACTCAAGGATTCCTTTCACATCAAAAGCTATGAATGTGCTGGATTTTGAGTTTAAGAAGTGCAGAGAGAATAAATATATTAAAATAAACTATATGTACTCTACCATTCAAAAGCTTGTGTCAGTAGGAGTCTTTTGAAAAAAAAAATAATACGTTTATTCAGCAAGGACACATTAAATTGATCAAATGTGACAATAAATATATTTATAATGTTACAAAAGATTTCTGTTTCAAATAAATTCTTGATCACCAAATCAGCATATTAGAATGATTTCTGATCGATCATGTGGCACTGAAGACTGGAGTAATGACTGCTGGAAATTCAGCTTTGCCATCACAGAAATAAATTGCATTTTAAAATCTATTAAAATAGAAAACATTTGTTTTAACTGTAATAATATTTCACAGTATTACTGTTGAAAAACATTTTTAAAAAATCACTGACCCCAAACTTTTGAAGAGTAATGTGAATGAAATGCAATTAATTTGTTCATTTAATCAGTGTTGTAGGTATCAGTTAGCAATGAATTTTTGGGGAAAATAAGTTTTATGTGAGAAAATATGGTTAAGTTTAATGTTTTAGTTGATTTGCAGTAGCTGAGGGGCCTCTCTCTCTCTCTCTCTCTCTCACTCTCTTGAATGAATTCACTGTTGCTGATTTCCTTTACTCTGATATTCAATGTGAAGTAGGATTGAACTTATTTTGCTGACTGCTGTCTTCTGTTTTTAATACCGTTTTCCACTCTTCACCTGTTTGTCCATTTCCACAATCAGACATTTTCACAGTAATAACTAAATCAAATAAATGAATCCATTTTATTGCACGTTAGAAATCTTTTCACCACAAACATGAAGTGAAAACATCTGAAAATCATTCATGTGCATGTAGTGGCATGGGGTTTGTTTATTATATAAAATGACATATTAATTGCTTTTGTATATATTTGTTTCACTTTTTTTCAACTTGCACTCATTTCCTCATTCTAGCGCTTGGCTGTCTGGATATGAGCATTCTACGATTGAAAAGATTAACCAGCGTATCGAGGATATAACAGGCCTGGAAATGGACACAGCAGAAGAACTGCAGGTAAGAGAGGCTTTAACATAATCAGCCGATAAGATGCTTTTAGCTTGATGGCACATTCACGTAACAATAATCCACCCATTGCAATATTGCTTTGTTGAAAATGTTGTCAAAATCAATGTTTTTCACCTGGTTGCAAATTATGGAGTTGGCGGTCAGTACGAACCTCATTTTGACTTTGGAAGAGTGAGTACCTGTCCTTCTTTCACGAGTTGTGTTTTTGATTAAATTAATGCAGCCTTGATGAGCTTGAGCTTTTTTATTTTTTTTCGAAAACTTGTAAAATAATCTTTCAGACTCCAAACTTTTGAACAGTAGTGTAAGCATATGTCTCCTGTTATTCATTGTGTTTTTTTTATATGTACAGAAAGATGAACCAGATGCCTTTAAAGAACTTGGAACAGGAAACAGAATAGCCACTTGGCTCTTTTATGTGAGTGACCTGTTTTTCACATGCCCACACTTTATATAACACTGTCAACACACACTGTTACTATAAGGTACTATTACTTTAACCATTTTATGGTTTTCAAAATGATCTTTATCATGTCTGATTTTATAACTAAATATGCTTGTTAAAATGCTCACTACAAATTGTAATGTAAAATTATACATATGCTGTACTATCATGATTTTTGATATGTTGCCAGATGAGTGATGTGTCAGCAGGCGGCGCTACAGTCTTCACAGATGTCGGAGCAGCAGTATGGCCTAAAAAGGTTAAAAATCCATTAATAATAAATTACTTTTCATAATCTGTAAACCAGTTGATTAATTTTACTATTCACTCTCTTTGGTTGTTGTCTTTCAGGGTACAGCAGTATTCTGGTATAACCTTTTTGCCAGTGGAGAAGGAGACTACAGCACAAGACATGCTGCCTGTCCGGTATTAGTAGGGAACAAATGGGGTGAGTCTGTAGTAAATATGGCATTTATGTATTATTCCCTTAATTAGTTGAGAAGCAAGTATGCAAAAGTAAATGCTTGGCCAACAACATCTATAACAAACTTTTTTCTCACTTATTGAATTCTCTCCTTCTGTTCTTTTCCTCCAGTATCAAACAAATGGATACATGAACGAGGTCAAGAATTCAGACGGCCCTGTGACATCTCAGAGAATGAATGATAAATCCCTTTCTTCTTTTATTTCCTGTTTAGTGTCATGGTGTCAGTTTTGGTCAGTATGGGATGAGTGTCTGTACAAGGAGTGAATGACTGTGCATCATTCTTTGCAGTTTTTGTATCGCTGTGCACTTCTATCTAAATATTAGACTTAGAAATGTTGTGAAGTTTTTGGGCAGTACATACCGTGACTGTAAGCACCATGAATATGCAGAGATCCAATCGAATGATTTATTTTAGTTTATTTATTAACAATTGATTTTTAACTTCTGTCTTGTCTTAAACTCCAACAGACCTCTATTTTTTGAGAAGTTACTTAAGTCTTTCATTTAAACCACTGAACACTCCATAAACCTCAGTGTAACTGTTACAGGAAACACAGCGAACTGCAAGACCAAAAGATCTGTTACAAAAATATGTTTTACGAATCCCCGAAACACCTACAAAAGTACCAAAGAGTATTTTCTGCATTCCAGCCAATGCGAACAACTTTCATTTGTATTTGTTCTCTTTTTTTTTTTTTTTTTTTTGTCGTACTCGTGCGTATGGGCGTGTGATAGTTTTCTACAGAAATAAATGCTATGCTCTCAGTCTCAGTTGTCTTTTGTTTGCCTCAGTTTATAAGTAATCATGATATGTGTGAGCACATTTTGCACAATGCAAGATGGTGTGGAGAAAATGCTGTTGACTGGCTGTTCTTGAAGTTATTCTGAGATTGATTTTCAAGCAGTATACAACAAGGATGTGTGACTGAATAAAGAGTCTCCTATTGCAAATTGTATTAACAGCATAACAGTTTAAGTTAAAAGTTGAATGAAAAATGTGGTATTTAGCCCTTTTGCTTTAATGAGCATCACTTGAGCTGCATTAACTCCATTTGTGTAAAACATACTTGTGTTCTCCAGCATAATTTGAGAATAATACAATGATCATCTTGTGGAGAACATTTTTGTACAATAAAAAACCCTCATGTGTTCTTTTGCATTCAGAGTGTTAGTTTACTGTAGTGTAATCAAGATGGATTTCTGCTGATTCTTCCTCCTATTTTTCTACCCCCCTCCTTTTCTGTTTTCTTCCCTATTTTAAGTGAAGAATGTTTTTTTTCTGTACCATTCAGGATCATATAATACACATATAGCCAAGTTTCTTGTGCATTGTACAAACTGCAGACTCTTTGCCTAATAAAAAAATCTATACAAAGGAAGTTAAGGAATAACTACTTTCAATAATGAAACCTAATAATAAAAACAAACCTCAAAATAATATATCCACAATTTTAACAAACTTACATATTTAACAATATATTCAACAATAACTAAACTAATACACCAATTAAGCATCAAAAACTCACATTAAATCAATACTAAGCTTTTATATTCCAATTACATTTTAAACCTATTACAAAATAGAAAAAACATAACAACCAATTATAAAAAAGAAAAGAAAAATGGGAAACCAACGTGTCTTTATCTCGAGCCAGACCTCACTTTTCAGAGGAACTGAATATTACACAACACAGTTCAGGCAACTGCCATTGAGATGAATGGGACACCAACGTGTCTTTATCTCGAGACAGACCTCACTGAGTTTGGACATCAAGAGGTAAAACAAGTGTATTGCCTCCCCTATTATATAGCCTACCTTATAAACACTATTTAAAGTGACTTTGATCTATGAAATGACAGCATAAATTATTTATACCTAAAATTAACTTTTTAATAGAACACAATAATAAAAAAAAATCAAAGCAATTCTGGTAGAACCAGTGATTAAATTAAATTAAGCCGTGAAGCTCGCTTTACTTATTTACTTTAATTTGAAAAGATATATCTGTGTGAGTTATGCAATATTATGAGTTTAGGCAGCTTTTAATGTGTGACTGCATCTGTTAAATGTAATGGAGAAGTTTGCTTGTCTGTTGCATGAACGTTAAAATAAAGATTGTGGGTGTTGTGGGTCCCGCGGGTGGAAGGATCGAGAAGACGTCATGTGACCCATCGGTACTAATTGACAGCCGCTCCTCTCATTGCTGTCACTGCTCGCGCACTGCGGCCGCGAGACTGGAAACCAACACGAACGAAAGAGACACAGATACCTGAGGCACTTACACCAAAAACTCAAGCTCAGAAGCCGATTATCACAATTTACCCATCAAATAGGAGAATATAACGCTTGACCGGTTGAAAATGATGAATCAGATCGACCTTTCGGATCCATATGATAATGGATATGAACCGGACGACTACATGATGCCCGAGGAAGAATGGGACCGGGATTTACTGCTAGATCCAGCTTGGGAAAAACAGCAACGGAAGGTAAGGAGAGGTTGAGTTTGCATATATACACACACACACACAACACACACACACACTATAGCCTATATTATTTTTAGAAATATATATTATAATTATATAGCTAATGATTTATAGATAATTAGTTCAAGTAGAAATATAATTTAACTTGGTCTAAATTAAATGTATCATTTAACTAAGTGTAAGTTAAAAGTTTTTTTATTTATTTATTTATCAATCTTAAACTATCATTTAGCTTAGATTTAGCAGTTGTTTGCGAAGGAATCCCGTCCCGTTATGGGCTCTTGTGGTCTGTCAGTGAGGGGTCTGGTTTGACTCCGGCTGTCGGGAGCGCGCGCTGAGGATGGATGCAGCGGGTACCGAACTAACAATAGCGCAGCTGCGCGCGGCTCTGTTGCTGATACGATTGGAATGCGGACTGTCAACAGATGCTTCCAACACAGGGTGACGTCCTTGGGATTAGAATGGATGCAGGGGCTAATTTTAACTACACCACCAAAAGTCATCATAGTAGCTTAATCCGGTGTCCTTGGCAGGGAATTCTTTTATTTATTGTGTAGTCTATGATAGTGTTTTCATATATATACTGAACTGAAGTGGACAGGTGCTTTACTGTCATTTCCTATAACTGGTATTATATCAAACTCTACATTTGGTGTATGATATATATATTTATTTTGACAGGTAATGGTCAGAGTAATCACAAAGGGATTCCTAATGTGGGATTATGTTTTGAGGGCCTCTAAACTTTGTCTTTGAGCAGGGTGATCTTAAACTCTCTGGTTTATCTAAACTATCCACATCCTAAGTCCTATTATAGACTAGAACCACATAAGTGAACTTTCTCCCTCTTGCAGATTCACCTTCACTTAAAATGATTCATTCATTCTCTTGTTGTAGCAATATAACATGACCATAGTGATCTTTTTTTTTCTATATTATTCACACAATACAGGCCCATTTAGTAAATAAATAAAGTTTAGGAAGGAAGTTAGTTTGTGGTCTGCCTATAGATCCTCTGTTAAATCTGGTTGGCCAAGTTGGGTCAGATTACAATTCATTTAGGCCTTAAACTGAACCTCACTGACTGTATTTATACTTAGCAGATCCTTTCTTACCGAAGCAACTTAGAAGATATTTATAAATGGCTGTTTGTCTCAAATTTTAAACATAGTCTTATATTGCTTGGCTTGTTGATCTGTGATGATAGGGTCTAATCATTCTTCTAGAGACCATTGCCCCACGCAGGCATGTTACTGCAGACACACCCTAAAGTTTTCCAGAATGAATGAAATTCTTTCCTGTCCGATTAGACAACGCAGCAGTGCGATAAACACATTATATACACTGCATTAGCTCTCAAATCTCTCTCCTCAGTGTGAGCCTACTTCATCAGGTCTCTTATCAGAAACAGACTCTGCGGAGAGAGCTAAATTTACACTCGTACCTCGCAGGAATGCACTCTGGGGTCCACAGTAAAGCTTTCATCTGCCCAGCAATGACTGAACCTGCTTTGAGGGATTAAAAAGATGCTCCATTGAGTCTAAAAAATGGCCAAAGGGTAGCGGTGGATTTGAGAGTGCAACCTAATACAGATGTGGGCAGCAGTACAGACACATTTTGTTCCATGAAACGGTACCCAGCATTACTGGGTCATAATGTTGCCCCTTATTCTTATGCAGTATGCAGAATCCAAAATAATATTTTTGTTATTTTTAAATGAGAAAACGTGTATATATATATTGTATAAATATATATGGTTCTGGAGTGCAATCATAGGATGGTGCAGA
The DNA here is from genome assembly GCF_018340385.1 of Cyprinus carpio. NCBI lineage: Eukaryota > Metazoa > Chordata > Actinopteri > Cypriniformes > Cyprinidae > Cyprinus > Cyprinus carpio. The sequence goes on along the minus strand of NC_056588.1, from coordinate 8,533,453 downwards.
GGATGCTATACAACAGCTTGGAGATTCCAGCTTTGTAGCTTATTGTTCATGTAGTTAAGTGCAGGTTATTTTTGGAGGATGAACTCAGTGTTCAACTCAAGTGTAGATGCTCATGTGTTCAGTGCAAGTGTGTGTGTGTGTGTGTTTTTTTTTTATCATGCCAATGCCATTCTATTGTCTTATTGACTGATCTTATTACACTTCCTGTTCATAATTAGAATACCTTTCAAAGATCATTGATTAAATAAAGTGCAGGAGTTTGGACCATATTTACGGTCACATGTTTTTTCCCCATCTTTTCTCATATAGAGTTTGAGAACTAGTTGAACTACCTACTATACCTCCTCTCTTGGCGTAGCCACCAGATAAGATTCATTTTGTTGGCATGGTCCATTGCAGTCACACATGCATTGAGGTTTTGACCTGAAAATGGTGTCAAAGGCAGATTTAAGAATTAAGTCTTAAGATTAAATCTGGTCTACTGTCACACATTTGTTTTTGTAACTGTACACTGTGGTTTTGTGCAAGGATTCTGCATTTGATGAATATTGAGTGTAGGATTTGCATGTTAGTGTGCATGACAGGTAAGACGTGAGGTTGGAGAACTGTATGTTGATGTATATTTTACTTGTTTCCCAGACGTTCACGGCCTGGTGCAACTCTCACCTGAGGAAAGCTGGGACACAGATTGAGAACATAGAGGAAGACTTCAGGAATGGCCTTAAACTAATGCTGCTGCTTGAAGTCATCTCAGGTAAATCCATCTTAAGTTTATTTGTTTAGCACTTTTCACAATACATTATTGTTTCAAAGAAGCTTGCATGCACGTTTCAGTATTACAATCAGAAAGTATCAGTCAGAGATGAATGTTTCAAAGTAATGTGTTCAGTCAAGCAGATACAAAGTAAACTTCCTCAACGATATGTAATATCAACTATATACCAATTAAATTTTTCATACTGCGTTGTATTTTGGCAGGTGAGAGGTTACCCAAGCCTGACAGAGGAAAGATGCGTTTTCACAAGATAGCCAATGTCAACAAAGCCCTTGATTTCATCACCAGTAAAGGAGTGAAACTGGTCTCCATTGGAGCTGAAGGTATGCTTTTTTGTACAACTGTAATGTAATCCGTATTTAAATTTTTATTTTTTTTTATAAACAGATTTAATATTAGGGGATGGAGGTTATTAATTTTGCATGTCACATAGCGTATTTTAAAATCCTATATATCTTTTTATTTATAATAGCACTTTTTTTATTGAGCAATGATTTTCCTTTCATATGTTTGAGAAATTGTGGATGGAAATGTGAAAATGACTCTTGGAATGATCTGGACCATCATCCTTCGCTTCGCCATTCAGGATATCTCTGTTGAAGGTAAAGCAAACAAATCCCAAACATAAAATGCCACAAAACATTTGCACAAACAGCAAAATATACTGATATTATTATTATTAATGGCACGTTTCACAACCCCTAGAAATGTTTAAATCATTTTATAGCAAATGACAACAATTAGATTGTTCAGTCATGTGTGAATTATATAATGATTCACTAATTGTCTTTCAGAAACTTCGGCCAAAGAAGGACTTCTGCTGTGGTGTCAGAGGAAGACTGCTCCCTACAGGAATGTCAATGTTCAAAACTTTCATGTCAGGTGAGGCCTCTTTTTTTGGGTGCAAAAAAACGTTGAAAGGAGATATCAATGTTGAGTATTTTAATATGAGTTAAAACAGATACTTTATTATTTTTAGTTATAAAGTTTCAGTTTTTATGTTAATTCCAACATGACCCTGATTCTCTCTCTCTGGTGAAGCTGGAAGGATGGATTGGCGCTGTGCGCTCTTATCCACAGGCACAGGCCTGACCTCATTGACTACGCCAAACTCAACAAGGTCTCAAGTGTGACCCCAGATTAACCTTTGATCCTCCGAGACATTTGTTCTAACAGTCGGTAGAAAAATAGCATGTCTGCCACAACATTCTGATGTTCCCTTTTGTTGATATCACTGCACAGATGGTGTGTGCTTACAGTATGTGTGTCTAACATCTTCAATACACTCAACAGTTCATCACACTCCCACCCTCAGGAATCTAAGGACCTTCTTTAAAAATTTAAGGGTTGACTCTATTATGTAGTAGATCCAGATCTCATTTATTGCATGTACAATCAGAAATTCCCTTTTTTTGTGGCTTCAATAGCTGGAAGGATGGACTGGGCTTCTGTGCACTTATTCACAGGCACAAACCAGAACTGGTTGACTTTCATAAGCTGGAGGTGGTATAAGTGTTATATTATGCTATTGTTGGATGTAATGTTTTCTCTGAATTTAATAGATTAGGGGTGCTCAGTCCTGCTGGACATCTGTCTTCCTGCAGAGTTTAGTTCTTGTACTTGGAGAAAGCTATCTGTCATCTCAGTGGCAGGCTGCATCCAGAACAGCACTCAGACAGAGTTGATTGGAAAACATTTAACAAGATGAAACAATATTTTATATTTTAACAAGTAGTATCCTAATTGCCTATTTGTGTGTGTTATGTAGGCTAACATTTGTGTTTGTTACAGTAAGTAAGAATTTTATGCACTTCATGTGTACCTTGTTATTGCGTAAAAGTGTTGCTGCCTATAGAGTGTTTCTAATTCACATTTGGAAGGTTATAGACTTGATATAGTGATTACATTTTGATTAGCAGGTATGTTTTATGGTTGGAGCTAAATTCTGCTGAATCTCATAAGAGCAGGATTGATTGAGGACAGGATGTTTTATTGATGGCAAATTTGTGTAGTTAGCTGACATTTTTTTTTTTTAGCTGTAATTTGAGGGTAGCTTGTGTTAGCTTATACTGATGTAGTTAAACTACCTTTCAAAAGTTGGGGTCAGCAAGATTTTTTAAATGTTTTTGAAAGTCGTCTCTCACGCTCACCTAGGCTGCATTTATTTGATTAAAATACAGTAAAAACAGGAATATTGTGAAATATTATTACAATTTAAAATACGTGTTTTAATGTAATTTAAAATCTAATTTATTACTGTGAGAGCAAAGCTGAATTTTTAAAAGCCGTTACTCTAGTCTTTAGTGTCACGTGATCCTTCAGAAATTATTAATTATGGCAGTCAAGAGGCAATCGGAGAAACCTGGTCCATAATACATTTTCTCAGAGGACCGTTTGGGTTTACAATAATCCTGACCCGGAATAGAACTTAGAAAAAAGTAATCCACATATCAGGAACACCAGAACGGTTTCTAAAGGATGCTTTCTAAGAATCCATATTAGAACTTATTCCGTCTCAGGACCCTTCAAAGTGGATTTTAAGTGGGCTAGAAGCATGTTAGTACTCTAGTGACATGTTAGATTTGATTTCTTCGTTCCCAGAATAGGGAATCATAAAGGCGTGGTGAGCAGGATGTGGCATTTTTTTCCAGCCATGTTCCAAGTCTGTGGGAATGAGTGTATGTGCACTATGGTTTTTATTAGTTGGTTAGATCAGACCGTTGAAGATTAAGGATTTATTTAGCTTGTCAGTGTCAGTCAGTTCATCTGTGAGTGACTAAAAGACCCCTCACCCCACACAGACATTCCTGTCCCTTTCAGCTGTCACTGGCGGCTCCAGGTGAGCTTGAATGGGGTAATCCAGTGTTTAGCATGGACCCCAGTGGTCCCAGTTTGGACATGAGCATCAGGAGGGTCCAGGACCCTGTGGATCCCCTGCAGCTGCTGATGTCCTGCAATACGGCTTTTATTGACACAGAGAACAAAAGCTTGATCCCCAGACTCTGCTTACACACACATCCACAAATACTTGCAAAAATTATAACCATAAACATGCACATTTAGAATGCAGAATGGAAAAATCATTACTATTTTAGTAATGTTTTTGAAAGAAGTATTTTATGCTCACCAAGGCTGCATTTATTTGATGAAAAATACAGTACAAACAGTAATTTTTGTACCGTTTTGAACTTTTCTATTTTAATATTCTTTAAATTTATTCCAGTGACAGCAAAGCTGAATTTTCTGCAGCCATTACTTCCGTCACACATGATCCTTCAGATATCATTCTAATATGCTGATTTGGTGCTCAAGAAACCTTTTTTTATATATTATTAGTGTTGAAAACGGTTAATATTTTTTATGGAAGCCTTGATAGATTTTTTCAAGATTTTTTGATGAATAGAAATGTCTAAAGATCAGCATTTTTTTGAAATGGTCTTTTGTTTTTACTGTACCTTTTGATCTACTGAACACATCCTTATTAACTAAAATAAAAGTATTACTTTTGAACAGTAGTGTAGTTATTTTTTTTTTCTTTATAATTTAAAAAGACTTTGCATTTAAAGGGCACCCAGTCTTTCTGTATGCCAGTCCCTCCTTTTCAGATGACTTTTAACTAATTTATCAATTGAAATCCTTTTTTAGGGCTAAACATTTTCTCTTTCCTCTAGTAACACCTGAATACTGACACTCACTTTTGCATGGAAATTATTTTGATTTATGTTGATTATTTTTTTTTAGTGTCGGATTATTTCTTTTGTTTTATTTATTAGTAAAGTATGCCTTTTCTCTCTTGTTGTCTGTCTGCAGGATGATCCTCTGGGTAATCTGAATTTGGCATTTGACATTGCTGAAAAACATTTGGACATCCCCAAAATGCTGGATGCCGAGGGTAAACAATAAGCATAAGATGTTCCCCAATACTCCATATAACATTCCAGCTAAATCCAGAGCTTTCAGCCAGTTATACTGTCTTTCACAAAAGTGTTATGGTGACCTTAAATATGGCATCTACACTGAGTAAGGTCTGTATGTCACAGTTAACTGTGGCAAGGAGAGACTCCTTCAAATTTATTTGAGTAGGAAACCTTAGGAGGAACCAAGTTCTAGGCTCAGGCTAGTCCTTTGTTCCTTACAATAAAGCAGCAATAAGACAATATTCTAAAAGCTGGATGCAAATTCTAAAGATTTCAAGCAACAAACTCCCTATTTTTAGCTGTATAATATTACAAAATATGGCCTTTGCTCCACAGTCCTAGTATCCTCATTTTCCACTTTAGCAGATGAACATGACTTGTGTTTCCTTGTGGTATTTATATTTTCTTCCATCGCACCTTATTTCCACCTTCACTTTATGTAGTTGTCCCTTAACTCATCTCTTCTCCCTGCAGACATCCTGAACACCCCTAAGCCTGATGAGAGAGCTATTATGACATATGTGTCCTGTTTCTACCATGCCTTTGCTGGAGCTGAACAGGTATTGTGTTTTGCATGTGCTAGATTTAGCAGATCGTATCTTTCCATCCATCTCTACCTTAGTTCTTACTGTGTTTCTCTCCCTCAGGCTGAAACTGCTGCTAACAGGATCTGTAAGGTGCTGGGAGTGAATCAGGAAAATGAGAAGCTGATGGAGGACTATGAAAGACTGGCTAGTGAGGTCAGGAGACATATTTTAGTTAAACACACATCATATACACTCCACACACAGCACATAAACACGCATTTAACCTGAATATTCCCTCTACTCTGTAGCTGTTGGAGTGGATCAGACGTACAATTCCTTGGCTTGAGAATCGTGTGCCGGAGAAGACCATGTCGGAGATGCAGCGGAAGCTGGAGGATTTCCGAGATTACCGCAGGAAGCACAAACCTCCCAAAGTGCAGGAGAAGTGTCAACTGGAAATCAGCTTCAACACCCTTCAGACTAAACTCCGCATTAGCAACCGGCCTGCGTTTATGCCCTCTGAGGGCAAGATGGTTTCGGTGAGAGTTTGACTCACACTTACATGTGACACATCTTTACTTGGATGTCTAATTTTGTACACTTCCCATTGATGTTGTTTGTGTGTTTGGTTATTTTTTTTATTGTTTATTTGTACTGTTTATTGATTTTTTTTTATTGTATTATATGTATTGAATTATTTATTTTAATATGTATTTTCTATTTTATTTTATTTGAAATCTAGTTTGTTTATTATATTGTATTGATTTAATTTGATTTATTTAACATTATTTTAATATTTAATAATCTTATTTAATATTTATTTAGTTTGTTTATGCTTGTTATATTTTATCGTATTTAATAAATCAATACATGTTTAATATATGTTTATTATGTATTTTATATTTATTTATATATATTATTATTTAATATATTAAATATTATTTTTATATGTATTTTATTTTATTTTTTTTTATATATTTATAGGTATATTAGTCACAAATACACTCTTATGAAACAGTAATCTACAAAAATGTAGATTTATAGGTATATTAGTCACAAATACACTCTTATGAAACAGTAAGGTTTCATAAGTAACAGCTTACAGTTTCTCAATGGTTTCATAGTTGATGATTTGGTTTGTGTTTGTCTGTTTAGGACATAGCAAGTGCATGGCAGGGGCTGGAACAGGTAGAGAAGGGCTATGAGGAATGGCTGCTGACAGAGATCAGGAGACTGGAACGACTGGATCATCTAGCAGAGAAATTCAGGCAGAAGGCTACCAACCATCAGAGCTGGGCTGCAGGTGAGTCCCGAACATCAATAAAATACCACCATTCTGCACTTAATTAAAAAAGAAATATAGGCCACTTTGAATAAGAAAGTTCACTAAATGATGCTTAATATATGCTTGATGTGTGTTTTGCAATAGGTAAGGAGGAGATGTTGACCCGGAAGGACTACGAGTCAGCATCTTTAATGGAAGTCCGAGCTTTGCTGAGGAAACACGAGGCATTTGAGAGTGACCTTTCCGCCCACCAGGACAGAGTTGAGCAGATTGCTGCTATTGCTCAGGAGCTCAAGTATGATCTTTTAGATTTATCCTCTTCAAAAATCCTTTGACTTTCTTTGCTGATCTTCATTTAATTTAGCTGTTAATTTTAATGTGTATGTGCATTGACATTCAAAAGCTTGGGGTCAGTAATATAATTTTTTATTCAGCAAGGATGCATTAAATTGATCAAAAGTGACAGTAAAGACTTTGACATTATTAAAAAATAACTTATTTCAAATAAATGTTATTCTTTTGAACTTTCTATTCAAAGTATTCTGCAAAAAAATGTATCACGGTTTCCACAAACCTGTTTTCAACATTGATAAGAGTAACTTGAGCGCCAAATCAGCATTAGAATGATAGCGAAAAAAATCATTGGACACTGAAGACTGGAGTAATGGCTGCTGAAAATTCAGCTTTTCCATCACAAGAATCAATTTCCTTTAAAAAAAAAATAATTTAAATAATTCATATTTCACAATATTACTGTTTTTATTGTATTTTCATCAAATAAATATGTCTGCGAGCATAAAAGATATTAAAAATTATCTTATAAATGTCAGATGTTTGAATGGTAGTGCACAAGTTCTTTGGCCTTGCAACTAAGCTGTCACGTTCAGTATCTCATCACTTTACAGGGTCTTAATAGCTTCATATCTGTCACACTACTTATCCATAACTAGACACACATATACACGCACCCTACTTTGACGCTTATATTGCAGACTTTCTATTTTAACATTCATTATCTCCCTGCAGGCCTGGTTAGAATGTGTGTGTGTGCATGTATTTAGTACTTAACTGACAGCTTCTGACCTTTATGTAGTCTCAGTTAATACAGGGTGATATTACTTATAAACTGTGGAGCATAGTTATGATGATTAGAATAATAATGTTAATGTAGACACAAAAAGCACACAGAAAAGAAATGTAGATAGCTAATCATAACAGCAGTTGTAGGTAGAGTATCAAAAACAGTCTAAGGCTGGAATACACTACACTGAACAGTTCTTAAAATACTGGGCATCATTCATTACTGACTTTGTAATAGTTACAGACGAAAAACTTGTCATCGTACACTAAACGACTGAGGATCATACACTAGCAGACTTTAAAGTCGTTCCAATCACAGCAAACTCTTGCAGAAATGTGTCTTGTTGCTAGGAGACGCATGACAACTGAAAGCAATGTGTTCTAAAATTGCCTCAAAATATCAAACATGTTTGATATCCATCGTCTGAAGCTAAAAAATTGGAGTCTCTGAACATCATACATTACACAATTTTCTATTAAATTTGTCAACTCAAGTCTGCAGACTGACTCTGACTTTCGGCAACTAGTGTCAACTTAAGGCGGGCGTACATGGTGCGATTTACTATATAGACTATTTATACACATAACATGTGGGTTTTTTCATCTTCTGATTGGTCAACTTCAGATGGATTGCCAAATCATCTCGTTCAACCACACAGATGCCACGAACAGATTTATGAATGAATATACCTGTTGTATTTCCGGCAAAACAAGCAGAAATTCAGAAATAGCCTTCTCACCTCGAGTCGATTATGAAGAACAGAAAGTCCATGCTTTTCAGACATTCTCTTTGCCATGTCTTAATTTCTTTTTTTGGATGTCACAAGCCATAGCTGCCACAAAGAAAACTATTTCATCCTCAGAACCCATATTTTTATGAATGGAGCAAAAACGTTATGCTTACGCCAGAGTGTGTAAAATTGTAGTAAATATGTGTCATGTGTGACTGCCTCCGTACGATTTTCAGATAAACTCAATCGTGACCTGTGCGAGGGCTCAAGACGTTCCGACGTTCAGAATCTCACTGTTTACACCCGCCTTTACCCAAGCTGCAAATCGGCGGAACATTGGTGCAAAAATCATGAAGTGTATTCCAGCCTTTAGAGAGAGGGTGGAAAATGCTCACGAAAAACTAAATTACAACATTTTTTGATCCAAGAAACCTTGACTAACATTATCAAATGATCTACATGGAAAGAAATTTAATACAAAAGTGTAGAAAATTCCGCATCAATGTAAAGTTAGTGAGTACTACATTTGTTTACCAGTAGAGGGGGACAGAGTCAATATCAAATGCAATGTTGTGGTATAAAGTCTTTTATCTTTTTATCTTCTGTTTTATATTTCTAAAGTGAGCTGGACTATCATGATGTTGCTTCAGTGAATCAAAGGTGTCAAAGTATTTGTGACCTCTGGGACCAACTGGGTACACTCACTCAGAAACGCAGAGAGTCTTTGGAGGTATGCTGTCTTTGTCGCAACTTGTTTTGTACTAGAATATTTTAGATAAATCCAAGTATTAAAGAAAGCAAAAGGTTTGAATCTGTGTTAAATTTTTGCAGAGGACAGAGAAACTTTTGGAGACGGTGGAGCAGTTGTTTCTGGAATACGCAAAGAGATCTGCACCCTTTAATAACTGGATGGAGGGAGCCATGGAAGACTTACAGGATATGTTCATAGTGCACACCATTGAAGAGGTCCAGGTACACACAATTAATTTACATGCTTATTTTGTGAAACAGACTAGTATTTCCACAGCTCCCTGCTGTCACATATGTATTACTGTATGTATTTTTGACTTTTTGTAAGGTTTTGAAAGAAGTCTCTTATGCTCACCAAGGATGGATTTATTTTATTATATAAAAATGCAATAAAATGGTATATTGTAAAATATTTTTACAATTTAATAACTGTTTTTTGTTTTAATATATTTTAAAATGTATTTTTTATTCCTGCGATGGCAAAGCTTAATTTTCAGCAGCCATTACTCCAGGTTTCAGCATCACGTGATCGTTTAAAAATTATTTTAATAAGCTCATTTGGTGCTTAAACATTTCTTATCAATGCAGAAAAAGATGTTGCTTAATATTTTTGTGGAAACCACAGAGTTCCAAAGAAAAGCATTTATTTGAAATATAAATATTTTGTAACAATGTAAAACACTGCAATTTAATTATGTCTAATGAATTAAACTAACCATAAAGAAGCCTGACTTCGTCATACTCATATTCTAGGCAGAATGTGAGTCTGATACTGCTCCATTGCACTTGAATTATGGGGCGTGTCTTAACCGAACCAGTAAAAAAAAAAAAAAATCTGCACTCAATTGGATAGGACCTACAACCAATCAGAACAACGCAGTAAGTGACGTATGTTGAGCAACGCATAGTTGTCAACAGAGTTCAACTGCACGCACGCACGCTGGAACTGGAAGAAGTAGGAAAGTAATGAGTGTAAACGATCTTTGCCGCTGTTGTAAAAAGAATTAAAGAATTCGCGGAGTACTTACAAGCACGAATAACATTTTTGAGAGAAACACAAAAGGTGCATGTATATACGAACAAGTTCTCTGTTTAGGATTAGATCTCGACAATAATGAAAATAAATCTTATCGCATTTGTCAGCCCTGTCTCAACTTTATTACACGGTTGGCAACGCGACTTGACTAACTTTAAAAAATGGAAACACGACGAAAGAGACAAGGCTGAAGAAGCGCGTGTTCATCTGAGGCTTCAGAGAAAAGAGATCGTGAGCCTACTTTCCAAGACGCCCTATCTTACGTAACCGCAGATAGCCTGTCCATCATCGATTAAAGCCCGCCCTGGCATAATTACTCCTCAATGGATCGAGTCCAGACCGAACTTCCCGTCCAAAAAATGTTGTGTGGGCGGGGTTCGTATAAAAACAAGTTATCCACTAAAAGTATTAATTTCTTAAAATTTGTATTTTTTTTACTGACCTCAGATTTTGAATGGTAGTGTATATATAAAAACAAGTTATCCATTGTGTGTAGACTCTGATAGCTGCTCACGAGCAGTTTAAGGCCACACTTCCTGAGGCAGATGCAGAAAGGCAGGCGATCCTTGGCATACAGCAGGAAGTCCTGAAGATCTCTCAGAATTACGGCATTCGTGGAGACCTCACCAACCCCTACAGCACCATAACTACAGAAGAGATTGCCATCAAGTGGGACAAGGTCAAACACAAAAATCAGACTTCAATTCTGTTCCACACATAAACTGCACAGAAATGTTCTTAAAGTTAAAAACTCAAATTTATCTTCTAATATCTAATTCTAAGCCATTCTAAACAATTCCTGTAGTCTTCATGATCATGATGCTAATGATGTGTGTTTGTATATTCAGGTGAAGAAGCTGGTTCCCCAGCGTGACAGTGCACTGCAGGAGGAGTTAGCGCTACAGCATGCTAACGAAAGGCTCAGACGCCAGTTTGCTGCTCAAGCCAACCTCATCGGACCCTGGATACAGGCCAGGATGGAGGTGGCTGACATAAGCGCAGCCATCACCTGTGCTAATGTGATATACCCAAATAAGACATGTTTTTTAATCTCTCTATCTATCTTTCTATCAGGAAATTGGTCGTTGTTCTATGGCGATGGGCGGGACTTTGGAGGATCAGATGACCCAGCTGAAGCAATGTGAGCATGTGATCGTCAGCTATAAACCCAACATAGACAGACTGGAGGGAGATCACCAACTCATCCAGGAGTCACTTATCTTTGACAACAAGCATACTAACTACACTATGGAGGTACACATACACACAATTATCTTTTTTTTTCCTAGCGAGGACACATTAAATTGATCTAAAATGTCAATAAAGGCATTTTATAATGTTATAAAAAAATTATATTTCAAATAAATGCTCTTCTTTTGAATGTATTCATCAAAGAATCTGATTTCCACAAAAGTATTAGGCAGCACAACTGTTTTCGACACTGATAATAAAAAAAATAAAATTTTCAATAACAACAAATCATCACAAAAAGATGACTTCTGAAGGACCGTGTGAGTAATCGCTGCTTAAAAATTAGCTTTGCCATCACAAAAATAAATTAGATTTGAAAATGTATTAAAATAGAAAGCAATTCTATTAAATTATAATAATATTTCGCAATGTTACTGTTTGTACTATATTTTTTATCAAATTAATGCAGCATTGATGAAAGTAAGATACTTTTTTCAAAAACATTAAAAAATGCCTAAACTTTTGAATGGAGTGTACATAGAAATGTATGTCACACATGTTTGAATTCTCACTTAATTGTCAATGAATTTTTACAACAGTATTTCTCTTTTCTCTCCAGCATATTCGTGTTGGCTGGGAGCTCCTTTTGACTACAGTCGCTCGCACTATTAATGAAATCGAGACTCAAATTCTGACACGTGATGCAAAGGGCATCAGCCAGGAGCAGATGAATGAATTCCGATCCTCTTTCAACCACTTTGATCGGGTGCTGTACTCTAACTACTTGCTTGTTTCCTTGTTGAATGGATGGTATACTAATCATCATTAAACCATACCAACTAAATTAAACCCTGCACCACTTTGACTGAGCATTATACAAACATCTGTAAATCTCTCTTATTTCAGCTGAGACACATTCATTTCATATTTGCTTTGTGTTGTCTTGCCTTCACTTCTTCAGAGGCATCACATTGCAAGAGTGGTAATTTATCTTTCCGTTCACTTATTGGAACATATTTAGTTTGACATGGGAGATCATTTGCTGTTTTTAGTTTGTTTAAAATCAGATGTGAAATAGATGCAATTTGTGCTAAAATCTGCTTAAAAATGATGACCAGAGTTAAATGAAGCTATTTTTAATAAAATGATGAATATAGCACTTCCGAATCCTTGCAAATAAATTTTTTGCTGTTTTATTTTTATCAATAACCTTTTACTTTTTTGCTCACATCCTGTGCATGGTTTTGTGTGTTGTGGATACTTGCTCTCAGGAGGAGAGGGGTAAACTGAGGCCTGATGAGTTTAGAGCATGTCTGATCAGTTTTGAACATTTAGGAAGTGACAAACAGGTACTAACCAACATGACCTCTAACCCTTGACCCCAGTGTGTAGTTCTTTGCATAGATTTATACATATGCATTCCCTGGGCAGCAGAATATAGTTCTAATGTACTGTACCTCTCCTGTGTATTTTTCTGTCTGTGTGTTTCTGTGTTAGGTGCTGTTTCTTACCCTGCTCCACATTGCTTTATTTTTCCAACCATGTTGCTGTGTCACCCACACATCCTCAACCTTTGCCCTTAAATCTTTCCCATGCAGAAGAAGAATGGGGCGATGGATTCTGATGACTTTAGGGCCTGTCTGATCTCGATGGGTTATGATCTGGTAGGGCCTTAAATAGGGTTCATTGACTACAAACTAAAAAATAACATTCTTAAGCAGTATTTTTGTGTTGTTTTCAAGTATAAAATATCTAAGCAAAATACATTTAATTTATATTGTATTATTATTGTTTTGCTCTGTTAATTTTAATTTTATGAGTGGCATTTTTTTAAAAGATAAAATCTAATAATGTTATAAAATCTAAATTTATATAATAAAAATATTATATTAAGTATAATGAATTTATTTTCTTAAAACGAGTCTCTTCATTTTATAGTTCTTTTATCAAATATATTTATTTTATTAATTTTCTATTATTATTATTTTATATATATATATATATATATATATATATATATATATATATATATATATATATATATATATATATAATATGCAGAAATAAATGTATACACACAAATGAATTTCAACACTACAATGGTGGGGTGCTATAAATGTATGTGTGTGTTTTTTCAGGGTGAGGTGGAGTTTGCTCGGATCATGATGCTGGTTGATCCAAATGCTTCAGGCGTTGTGTCATTCCAGTCTTTCATTGACTTCATGACAAGAGAGACAGCGGACACAGACACAGCTGAACAGGTCATCGCTTCCTTCAGGATCCTCGCTGCAGACAAGGTGTGTGTGTGTGTGTGTGTGTGCTGCTTACTTAACCTTAACAGTTCTCTTCAGAACAGTCTTTTGTACCTGAAAAATTCTTTCCGTATTCCTTAACTGTTGTTTATTGTGTTTTGAATAGCCATATATTCTGGCAGATGAGTTGAGACGAGAGCTTCCTCCAGACCAGGCAGAGTACTGCATCAGCAGGATGCCCCCATACTCTGGCCCTGGAGCTCTGCCTGGAGCCCTGGACTACACTGCCTTCTCCAGTGCCCTCTATGGAGAGAGTGACCTTTAACTCTCTCAACAACTCTGACCCTTTCGACCCCGTCTGTCTCGTTAACCAAGAAAATTCTTTACCCATCAGATCAACAGCCTCAAGAAATGAAAACATGGCAAATAAACAAAATGAGCATAATTTCATTTTTCAACTTTATTTGATGTATTTTGCTAGATGATTGATATAAAATGTTTAAGTCAATACACATGGAATGCAGTCTGGAAGTGAAAAGAATTCAATGAAGGAAACAAAACAAAAAAAAAGCTATTTATCTGTAGCAATCCAAAAAACTTGTGAATTTTTAGATTCACTTTCTCATAAATTGTCGAATTCCAAGGCATGGGAAACTTTTTTTTACTGTCCTTCATGTAGGCTATTATGATGCAGAGAAAATTTACAAAGATTATGTCACTTGAATTACAGCAAAATCTGTAGTTACACTAAATTCAGAATTAAATACGTTTAAGTAGTTTTAGGTTTTTTGCGTTTTCCAGAACGAAATTTATTTTGTGTGGTAGTGTTAAACCTACATTATGTAAGCTTTTGCACATTTGAATTATCCCCAAATTGAGAAAGATTCACATAACCACTATGCTTCTCTTATTTTTTTCTGTAGTGTACTATAGTGTCCCTGCTTAAAAAAAAGTCACATGAATAGTAGCTCTATTCTTAACAACATAATCACCTAAAACCCTTACAGTGCCTGATTTCATATGCAGTAACAGTTTATATAAATTAGGAAGAGGTGATCCTTGTCCTTCTTAATAATGAGTCAGATAAGAGCACAAGCGGCTGATTTGGTTGTACATGACGTTTTAAATATTGGGGATGCTTGCACAATTTCTTCAATTTGGTGATTACATGAAGTGTCAATGTATGTACTTTTACAGGGCTGGTCAAATAAAGAAAGCAAAAAAAAAAAAACAGAAATTATGATAAAATACAACATTTACAGTTGTGGGTTAAAGTATGTGAACCCTTTGGAACAATAGACAACACAGCCTGCTTAACACACAAACAATTGATTTCTTGTCTGTATTGAACAGCATGTAAACCATTCACAGTGAAGACTGGAAAAGTAAGTGAATCCCAGAGTATCAGTCAAGCTTATATGAATACAGCAGATTTCGATAGGTCACACTAGTTCAGTGTACAATGACAGTGCATTTGGTTGATTTTTGGTCAGTTTGTTAACCTATCAAATTAGTTTTAATGTGAAAGAAGTGATTTGTGAATGTCTGCTGTTGAATTCTATGAACAAGAAAGCCAAATGTGTGTTTTACAGTGATATAAATTAAATAAACCTTACTTATGAAAATGCCAAGTCTCTGATTTGTTATTGAATGTTTGGAATAGAATGCAATTAACATATTGTAGGCCTAAAATATGTATATACATAATAGAGTGTTTTGCATAATATGGTATGTTTTTACTTGTATAATGAATAGGTCATCATTCACATTAATTGTTATTTTTTTTTAGGTGGCTTCTTGTTTTTTCTTTTGCTTTTCTTTCTTTCTTTTCTTTTTTTTCTTCTCCACTGTAACTCACCAAATATTGAAAAGTAACTTACCAAATATCTAAAATGTAACTTACCAAATATGGAAAAGCCCTTTCTTTCCCACTTTAAGTTTATCAGATCTCAGCAGCATTATCTCATGATGGTTGGTATTGTGGTCTCTCTGTCCCAGGATGAGTTCAGCACCTGCGGCTGGGTGAGTGGAGCTCTTCAGTCATCTGGTTCTTACACACAGGTCCCTCAACAGACCAGATCCAAAGTCCGGCTACATAGTCACTGAACATGGATTTAGGGGAAGCGGAAGATGAAATTCAGTTTCTGCCAACTGTAAGTAAAAAGGACTGCATTGAAATACAAATTTGAATGCAATGAATAATATCTTGTCTATTTACGCTGAACTGCATTTGTAACTTCAGAAAAAAAGGGCTGATTGATGTAATGGGACCTTAATGAGATTCTTGGACATTAATATTAGATGTTAACAGATGGGTTACAAAAGAATATATATTGGAAACATATTCGAAATTTAGATCTGCACCACAGACTTTAACAGAGTTATTTAGTACAATATAATACAATATAATACAAACTGTATGTTTACACACATATAAATTGCTCATTCTGTAACTGTGAATTTATCATTAATTGTTGGATCTATGTTTTTATATATGTGGTTATAAATGCACAGTGTTTGAATTCATGTTTGAGAGAGTTTGACCCATATCACTGGTGTCTATTTTTACTTTGTGATATCAGTAACAGATGAGCTGGAGAGTCTGTTGGATGTGTGAGCTCTAATCTCAGCTCCATATCTCTAAATAAGAGATAAATGGGATACTGTGCTCTCTCTTTCTCACACACATACAGTACATGCAATGATTCTCTATGTATTTTAGCACATGCGTCTGTAACATGCTGGAAACCATTAATTGTTTCACATTGTGTTAGGTTTTAAAAGTGACATGAATGTCTGAATGTGTGTGTTTGTGTGTGTGAGTCCCACTGCTGGTCAGTGAAACTCATATGACAAGCTGGAGGTGTTGGAATTCTCTATTCACTGACTGGTAAGCCAGGATTCAGTCCTTATAAGACTGCACTGCTGCTGTTTTCTATAATGTAAGAGGAGCAATTACATTTTATCTAGCATGTGGGGCTTTTCAAATCACAGATACCAAAAAAAAAAAGAAAAAAAAAAGTGAATTAATTACATTAAAACATTCTTGACCAATAGTCAAAACAATTTCATTAAACAACATTGCTAATTGTGATTTTTACTTGATTTTTGTTCATTTTTACTATAAATGAGGTGTGTGTATTTAGTTTTGAAGTGTGTGTGCATTTATACAAACCTTTTGAGTGTAATGCCTTTGCAGCATGTTCACTTTTTTTTTTTTATTAAAATTGAATAACTGATCATTTTGCTTGATCAGTTTTTATCAGATCACGTAGCAGTCCATATTCTCATTTTTGGTCTTATTTTAATGAGTTCAGTACAGCTGTAGCTGCAGTCTGTAATGTGTATGTGTTTTTCAGAGAGATGAGCTGGTATTGAGGTGTTGCTCATCAGCAGAAACTGTGTTTAACTGCAGAAGGATTCAGTGACCGTTTGTCTTATCTTGAGTCCAACTCAAAGGTTCGATGTGCATTTGCTTATTAACATTTTGAAACCAGGTTACTATTCTGTTTGTTAGACCAGTCTACTGTGTGCATTATCATACTTCTCAAAAACCTTTTTTCTTGCTTACAGAATGTTCCCACAGACATTTCTGTATGTGTGTTTGTTCTTGACCAGTGTCTGTTGGTCCGAGCACTGCAGGAGATGTTGGCCAACCACGAAGACCAGTATGCAGGGGTGGGTAATGTAGTGAAAGGGGATTCACACAATTCAGAATTTAGCAACAGTGAACAGTTATCAAAGAATATTCAGTTAAATATGTCACCCATATAAACAACCATTCAAGTTTGGGGTCAGTTAGACATTTTTTAAGGAATTCATTAATTTTATTCAACAAAATGCATTAAAGTGGCCCTATTATGGATTTTTGAAAGTTACCTTTCATGCAGTGTGTAACACAGCACTAAGTAAATGAAAACATCCTGCAAAGTTTTAAATCTGAAAGTACACCATGTATAAAGTTAAAGGCCTTTTTCACAGTCATGCTCTTTAATGTGATATGTTTGTATGGTATTTCAGGTATGTTCTGAAATGGGGAAGGACCATGAGGTCAGACAGGGAGATATTAGAGCACTGAAGAACAGACAAAATCTCTTCCAAGATGAGGTAATACCTGCAGCAAATGAGAAAGCTCATCTATCTTTCTACACACTGCAATAATATCTGAGCTGTTTACTTTTTTTTTTGGGCAAGCACTGAAGGGTACCATCCCTCCCCAACAGGGGGTCACGCTGGGGGTCGAACAGTGTACGAGACGACCTCTGCTCTTATGGCTTTGATGGACTCCAGCTCTGGACAGGTAAGATGGAGACTAAGCACATACACTACTGTTCAAATGTTTACTTTTTTTGAAAGTTATTCAGCGAGAATGCTTTAAATTTGAACTATTTGGAACATGGATATTCATAAGAAACATTTCTTTAGTACCAAATGAGCATAAACTAATCATTTCTGAAGGATCACGTGACAATGAAGACTGCTGAAATGGTTGCTAAACATTCAGCTTTGCCATCACAGGACTAAATTACATTTTACAGTATATATTACAATAGAAAACAGTTATTTTAAATTGTAATAATATTTCACAATATTGCTGTTTTACTGTATATTTATCAAATAAATGTAGCCTGGTGAAATCTAAACACTATTTGTGTATTCTTTCCTAGGACGTAGGTCAGAGGGTCACCTCACCCAATCAGCACTTGCTAAGGGAGGATGATGTCATTAGTTGCTGTCTTGACCTTAGTTCAACCTGCATCTCCTTCCGGGTCAATGGACAGCCAGTTCAAAGCATGCTGGAGAACTTCTATGTGGATGGACTGCTGTTTCCAGTGGTCAGCTTCTCAGCGGGAGTGCAGTGTTACCTATGAATAGATTTTGATTTTGCATGTTGTGTTACTTGTAGGTTTGTTTGCTCACGATTCATCACACAATTAAAAATATGCTCTGATTCCCCAATTCTACCTCATTTTGTTTTAAATGAATCTCCCTAAATCTGACCTGTACATCCTAAAACAGCTTAATAGTGATTTGTTTTGTATTTTTTCATCAGGGTGCATGTGATGTTTGGAGGTCAACAGGGGGAGTTTAGGTTTCTTCCTCCAGCTGGCTTATCTCTATGCGCTGAAGCTATCCTCCCCAAAATCCGCTGCAAGCTGGAGCTGTTTCACGAAATCACACTGAAAGTCAATGTGACTTCTTAGGCCCTGTTGTACCTATAAGCCCAGTGACCTTTATCCCCATTCCAGTGGATTCCAGCGAAGTACTCATTCAATTTTAAGTATGCTCTGATTATTTTAAATTTAGCATCAGTACAGTTATTTCAAGCTACAGGCTGTCTTGCATCAACTTGTATGAGTGTTTGACATCCTTGAACTCAACTCTGCATCTTATCAGGTTGAATATCCTCCACAGCTGGAGCAGATCAGAGAAAGATTAGCAGAAAACCTCCATGAACTCTGGCTTACTGACAAAATAGAGCAGGGCTGGACCTACGGACCTGTAAGTAACTGAGTAACATCCTTTCAGTAGTTTCATCTCATTCTGATGTATATTGAAAATGGCATCTCTTCTGCTAGGTTAAAGATGAGAGCAAAAAAGTACACTCGTGTCTAGTTGAGTTTTCCAAACTTCCAAATCAGGAGTGAATTCATAACCTCCAGTCATGTAAGGATATCCTCAGGTATGCCATTGATTATTGTGCCTAATAAACTATTAGCGCTTCATTATTAATCATACTTCTTTTTGTGCTGTGGAAGAACTCTTCTGGCTTTTGGTGTCCATATTGGACACTCTGATGAACATGCAGAGGAGAATGTAAAATCTGTCCGCCTTTCAAATAAGTATATCAAAATAGGATTCCACACTAAGACATCTGAGATTTAAACTTTACATGAATGCAACAGTGAAAATTGTGTTAAATCAATCCTGATTACATCACCTGTCCAGGTATGAACTATGGAATGGATACAAACCTGCCCCTGTGGATCAGTACAGTGTTGTGCTAACAGCTGCTTTGTTTTTTTGTTTTAGGATGTAATGTATAAGAGAAGTACCCAATTAGTGCCATTTTGCCTGTTGGATGAGAAGATCAAACAGGTTTGGATATACTGTGGAACCGCTGGAGCAGGAACAACGCTGATAAAAGTTCATGAGAGGTACTGTAAGACTCAAAGGGCCTTTAAGAGATGCTGTATCTTTAAAATAAAATTTAATCTATATAGAAATGTTTTAAAAATGACACTCACATAACATAATTACTAAGAAAAGCGCAATCAAAATATTAATAAATACTATAATAGTATGTTATTTAATAATAATACTAGTATGTGTTTATTCATTTGTTAGTGTCAAGCGTAGCAGCTGTTACATGGTGTGTGCAGCAGAGGGCAGTAGTTTGTCCCATAGTCACAATACCAGTGGCCTGATGTCTGGTTGAAACGGCAACAGGGCTCCTGACATTTACCATGGCAAGGAGCTTGCAACATACAGGTACTACCAGGTAAACAGAAGTCAGAAGTGTAGCAGTCCCATTCAAATATTTAGCTTGGCATAGTTTACCATTTATCATTTAGGTTATGCATTAGTGTTTACTAATAATCTTGGGATCT
Source organism: Cyprinus carpio (assembly GCF_018340385.1). Lineage (NCBI taxonomy): Eukaryota > Metazoa > Chordata > Actinopteri > Cypriniformes > Cyprinidae > Cyprinus > Cyprinus carpio. The sequence continues at coordinate 8,513,298 of NC_056588.1, read as the reverse complement.
ATACTGTCCCGTAAAATAGCCTATGCTTATATTTTGAAAAATACTATAATTTCAAGCATCTCTTGACTATTTAGTTGTGATTTTAGCCATAAACAAACAGCAAATCACTTTCTACACACTTTAGTTTTCATACATTCTCCTTATTTAGTATTTCTGTCCTATTTTAGTTTGACCTCAGCAATGTCTCTCCATTTGTAGGTGGAACCTGGAACCAAGCTCTTCCCTGCTTTATTTGCTAAAGCAACCAGTTCAAATCCATACCAAATAAATTTTGAAAAAATTCAATCTCTTATACCATAGTGCACACCCTCAAAATCTCAAAAAGAACAAATCTTTTTAAAAAAAAACACATCTAAATAGCACATTTCATTTTCAGCAAAGTCTCCTTTGAAATTAATAAATAAAAACCATGAATGCAGTATCAGTCTTTTTAAAATTGATTACAACACATACATTTCTGGCTTGGATCAGAACAAGATTAAAGATTATATTAAATATCCTTACGTAAGTTTCTGTTTTATTATCTTTACATAAACACAGTTAAAAACTCATTTCTGCACATAAGAAAGAAAACATCAAATTACTTTGTTTTTTTATATAGTTTTATCTATAATATTTGATGCAGGTTATCGATTTGTATTGCTGCCCACAGAATGTGATGCCACTATCAGCTGGAGTTTTTCGGAGTGAAAGAAGAAATGCAAAGCCTCAGGTCCCTCCTAGACTGTGTGTTCAACACCTAACAACTGTGCGGTGTACCCGAGTACCTGACCACGCTCAGCCTGTGGAAGTGGCCCATCTGGAGGAGAGATATGGCTGGAGAGCTTATTACACTCAGATCCAACAGATCATGACCCTATGTACAGTATACCTGAGGAGATCAGGTCAGAGGTCACATTGGAGATGTCCATGTCTCTTTCTCACCTGCATGTCCAGTGACACACTTGATGATGAAGATGATGATGTCATCCACATGGGACACGCCATAATGACCTTCTACTCTGCTTTCATTGATCTGTTGGGTCGTTGCACCCCTGAGATGCATGTAAGTGTTTCAGGAAACCTGCTGGGAAAGCTAGATAAGAGCCTCGTAATGTGTTTGAAGGATTGAGTTGCAGAGCCCTTATTGGGTTTATCTTCTTTTTAAGGCACAGTCAGTTTTCATTAAAGGTTTGAAAGGTTCTTCAAGGTTTGCTAATGGGTCTCTCTGTTATGTGTGTAAATGGCCTGCAGCTCATAGAAGCGGGGAAGGGTGAGGCCATCCGGATCAGGGCGATCTTGCGGTCTCTCGTCCACAGAGAGGATCTGGAGGGAATCATCAATATTCCTTTTAGTTTATCAATTGTAATTAATTGTGCGTATGAATGTGTGCATAAAATATACATTCATGATGCAAAAATCATTTGTTTGTTATGTATTTGATTGTTAACTGAAATCAGTGTAAAGAGAGAGTCTGAGCTCAGTAAATTTAGTAAATTTAGTTCATGGCTGCTGGCAAAGATAGTTAGTAGAGGTTTTATGTCTAAAAGTGATTCATTGGTGGTTGAAAATATTTTGTGATTGTTATACTCAGATGATCTAGTGGTGGAGTCTGACATGTCATATTTTGTCCGGATCACAAAGCAGCCATGGTGCTGTTTTTGGACCAGGTTTACGGAGTTCAGGACATGCAGTTCTTACTACGTCTGCTGGAGAATGGTTTCCTGCCGGACCTGCGAGCAGCTGTTAACATGGATTCTGTAAGAGGGACAGGCATTATATGAAGGAAAAGTTCACCCTAATTTGAATAATGTCATTTCAAGCTGATATGACCTTTTTTTGACCTTTCCTCTGTGAAACACAAAAGGAATTTTAGCTGAATCTCTGTGGTGCTTTTTTCCATAATAAGTGGGGATAATGCAAATAAGTGGGAATGGAGCTATTGAGCTCCAAAATGTCATAAAACATCATCAAAGCAATTCAACTCATGCACTATATTCCAAGTCTTTTGAAGTCAAATTGTTTTGTGTGAGGAATAAATCTGAAATTTAAGTCATTTATTTACTGAAAATCTTGAGTTTGTGGACCCCCTATTTAAGGATTGAATCCCGCAGTGGAAGCCAAAATAAAGGTTAAGGGGGTCCTAAAGGCTTGAAGTTTTAATTTGACATATTCCAACAGCTCTCTCTGTTCTACATGTTTCAACAGCTCTGTCTGAATGCAACATAAAAAGAAAACATAATTTCAACCACCCCTAAAACAGGCCATACTATTGATGTGTGGGTCCTCTGGTTGCAGAACTGAAGTCACATTACCAAAAGCTTGGGATTAATAAATATATTTTTTGAAAAAAGAAATTAATACTTTTATTCAGCAAGGAAGCATTAAATTGATCAAAAGTAACAGTAAACACTCCCCGGGCGCCGCAGCATAAATGGCTGTGTATATATATTCTCTCTTTGCAGACGGGGTTAGGTGGAACAGATATGGCATTGGCCCCTTAGTTGATACATATGTGTGGCTCTGCTGCCATTGCTAAGTAAGTATTCCTCTCTGCTCTACTTTCTTCCCACAGAAAACGGAATCCCTCCATGTTGCAATCTCTGCTGCATAATCTTGTGTTTGACGTCCCTCAACTATCAGAAAACTCCACAATGCCACTCAAGGTCTAAAGAGAAAATATAAAATTAAATAATAATAAAAAAAAGTTTTCTTGCAACAATTCTACTTATCACTGTGGTCACTTCTGCTTTCAGCTGTTGACCAATAATTATGAGTAGAGCAGGAAGTACTACTGTCAGAATGATGGATGGGGTGGCTTTGGCTCTGCCACAGAGGAAGAACTTCATCTGGCAATAAGGCTGTTTTGGGGTACATTCAGTTCTCTTGCCAAAAAAGTGAAAAAGACAGAAAAGTCTCTTTCATTACAAACCATATGACCCCACAATTCATTTCTCCAAAAGAGCGTTTACTTATTTTGCTAAACTGTTTTTTTTTCTCTTTTTTTTCTTTTTTTGTGGGATATGGTGTCTGTTCTTTTTTTATGCATCAAACTGTTTGAACCTCATATTTAATTGCACACTCAAAATGTTTGCTTTTCAATGTCGTCCACAGTCTTACGATGCAGACCTATTCAAACTGGCCCTGGGTTGTCTCAGTGCAGTTGCTGGGGCCATTCCTCCAGACCACCTTGACCCGAGCTGCACAGGAGGACGAGAGAGACACTCAGGATTCAGAGAGACAGTTTTGTCCTCGACCCCTGGCCACCTCAAAGTAAGACTTCTATAGAGTTGAAGTTCCATAACACATCCTAAACCAGCTGAACAAAGTAAGATTGAAATCTTCTATAGAGTTGAAGTTCCATAACAATCCAGTCCTAATTCATTATAGTGTGACAGTCCACTATTAATATTGTGGAAACCTTGGGAATTCTGTACTTTTAAATCCATTAGTTTTAAATAAATTTTTTGAGAGTAACCACTATTAATATTGTGGAAACCTTGGGAATTCTGTAGTTTTAAAGCCATTTGTGTTTAATAATTGTTTTCTAGTTTGGTAACGGCTGGGTTTATGGAGAACAGTTTTCTGAGAGTGCTAAAGTTCATCCACTCCTAAAACCTTACAGAGCTCTTTCTGAGAAGGTAGCTTCCTCATACACAAAGCATGTAGAAACATTGCAAATAACGATATCAGATATTCAATATTTTTCAAAGAAATAAAAAAAGAAACATGCAGTTTATTGTCACACAGTGAGGCTGCTCTGCATGTGAGGATAAAGAAGGTTATCGAGGGGTCATTAAAGAGACTGTGAAATGCATGCTGGTATTGGGCTGGACCATTGAGAGTACCAATGAGGGCGAGTCACAAGGCTTTCACAACCCAGCTAGGAGGATCTCACAGTCTGGCATGGTAATGGACACTTTCACAGAGAACTGCTGCTCTATGTCTGTCTAAACAGTGCTGGTCCCTGCTTGGAGCATTAGAAAAGATTAAATATATCCATAAAAGCTTAAACGTGCTTCCAAAAATTCTCCATACGGCTCACAACTGTGTATAAGTCACATTCAGTGATTTTGCTTCCACTTTTTTTGAACTTGAAGAACAGCATTTAATAATAAAATATAAAAAAATGTATATTATTATAAACAATACTACTTTGATATTAAATAATATTAATTGTTTTATTTGTATAATTGTTTTCCATTATGTTCAGTGTATACATATCTTAAAATGTTTTAGCATTTCAGTAGACCAATAATGTGCTGTTTTTGTTTTCCACTTTGACAACTGTACATCAAGGCAAACTCTTTCTGCATAAATTGTACGGACAGCTGTTTTGTATTAGATATGGCACAAAGCAACTGGGGTTTAGAATAGACCAATTAACAGCTCTTAGGTTTTTAAAAGACATTGCTAATTCAGAAATGCATTCAATACAGATATCAAACCAGATAAATTCTTTGTTTCTATGGAGAACATAAATTGTGTTTTGTCTTCATAGCTGTCTATTGTTACAGATGGGGCGCTGTGAGAAATGATACAGTGAAATAAATTAGGGTTCCTGCAGCCACCTGCGTATTACAGTGAAACAAAAACACTGTGAAATAGGAATACTGGGTGTGTGGTGTGTGGATGTACACTGTACAGGTGTATATATACACTACCATTCAAAAATAATTATTAATACTTATACACAGCAAGGCTGTTAAATTTAATTGACAGTAAAGACATTTATAATGTTACAAAATATTTTTATTTCAAATAAATGCTATTCTTTTGATCTTTCTATTCAGGAAATAATCCTGAAACAAATGTACCAACAACATCAACATTGCAAATAATAAAAAAGTTATTGAGCAGCAACTGAGCAATGATTTCTAAAGTTTCTTGTGATTCTGTAACCTAGAGTAATGATCCACAAACTTATGCCATCACAGGAATAAATTACTTTATACTCATATTTTACAATATTTTATAAACTAATAATGTTGCAAAATAATCACCAGTGGCACCCTGAATTTTTTATTTATTTATGTGCGGTTATTTATTTATTTGCTATAATAACCAGCTGATTGTGCGCTATCCTGATTATTACAATATATATATATATATGTTGTAATAATCAGTTATGCACAAATATTTGACCTAGAATGACCAGTCACTATCAGCTATTGCGGAGAGCTGTGTAATAATATGCACTAATTACTAATTAATATTAATAACTGTCACCACTTTAATGAATTATAATGCATTCCTTATATAAAACACTTTTAACAGCGGCAAAGCCATAGTCTGTTTACGCTGATGCTGATTTTGTCCAGGTGGGGGCAGTCACCCTCTGCTTGTTCCATATGATGCTCTGAGTGTTAAAGACAAGAGTCGAGTCAGAGACAAAGCTCAAGATGTTCTCCAGTTCTTCCACATCAATGGGTACTCAGTGAGGAGGTGAGGATCCTTTCCTGCTACTGGATACTAGAATGAGCATTATCCCTTTGAAGTGTCCATTTCATTTTCACTGACTGGATTCTCACTGCACAGGAACAGAAAGGTGGCAGATTTCCCAGCAATTGCAAGCTGATTCGCTTAAGGCCTGCTCCAGCAAGCCCCCTGTCTCACTGAGCAAGCCCAGGAGCTGTTACCAGACCTGGGTTAGACACACACACTTTCCCCTGTTCTTCCACTCCACTTCTCTCCAATTATTTATTTGCACATCTGTCTTTTTATCTAACTGCCTTGTAATTTTAAGGCCTCACTCATCTGAAAGGGGTGTTCAAAGGATAGTCTAAACAAAAATGAAAATTGTTATTTAATCATCTTCATGCCTTTCCAAATTCTCATGAAAAAAGTTTTCACATAGCTCTTTTTATATAATCGAATTGGAAGCTTGAAAAATCATTAACAGTAGTCATATAATAGTGTTATGAGAGGGACAGACCAACATTTAATATCAGTAATTCAATCTGCTTTCAAATCTAACTAGCATTCATAGAGCCATTGTTGATATTCAAATATGAAAGATATGTTCAATAAGTAAAAGTGGGAATCAGTGGTCATTTTTAACTAAAATTATTACAAATTTAAACAAATTACAATTACAACTTCAGTTAGTTGCCTTGTCAAGTGAATAAAACATTTTTTTGGGGCAAACTATTCCTTAAAATGATCATGATATCAGTTAATTTCAGCTATGTGGTCTCTTAATGTCTGAAGCATGTTAATGCCTTGCATTGAAATCTGCTCATTTAATTTATGTGTTGTGTTTTGCAGAGGTTGCTCAGGCTCGAGGGCAGATTGACAGGGCTGAGAAAGTTCCCTGTGAGTGATAAATTCATTTTTTAATAAAGGTCAGTTATCTTTACTGCAGGTCAAACATTTGGAACAGAACTGATATCAAAGGGTATTCATTACGGCATAGCAGCCAAGTGAATGTAGAATGACAGACATATTTAAATGACTGCCTGATTAGAACTCCAAATAATTATCCAAATGAAATGGATTTTTGGATTATTTTTAGACACTGCAGATGTGTAGTTTGTACATTGGAATTATTTAATGTATCTTAAAGGGTTAGTTCACCCAAAAATGTCATTAATGACTCACGCTCATGTCGTTCCAAACCCGTAAGACCTCCGTTCATCTTCGGAACACAGTTTAAGATATTTTAGATTTAGTCCAAGAGCTTTCTGTCCCTCCATTAAAATGTATGTACGGTATACTGTCTGGGCGCACCAGAAAACACGTCAGCAGCGTCTTGAACGCACTCACAACAGACCCTGAAGAGAGGACAATGCTGAATAAAGTCGTAATTTTTTTTATTTTTGGACCAAAATGTATTTTCGGTGCTTCAACAAATTCTAACTGACCCTCTGATGTCACATGGACTACTTTGATGATGTTTTTATTACCTTTCTGGACATGGACAGTATACCGTACATACATTTTCAATGGAGAGACAGAAAGCTCTCGGACTAAATCTAAAATATCTTAAACTGTGTTCCGAAGACGAACGGAGGTCTTACAAGTTTGAAACGACATGAGGGTGAGTCATTAATGACATAATTTTAATTTTTGGGTGAACTAACCCTTTAAGTGATAACCAGGCTGACATCTCAGCTTCTTCAAAGCTTTGCAATTAACATTTACATGTTGTTGTAATTGAATCACAGTTGTCATGGTAAATATGTGTAGTTGCAGATAATTATGGTTTTTGTGTTGTTCATAGGGACATCTCTGTGGGTCATGTCACTGCTGATTCCATTATTGATTAGATGTCATGTTTTTTTGCTGTCCATCCCTGTTCTGAGACAATATGCTGCATGCCGTTTAAGAGTCTTTCAGAAGATCAATAACAACGGTCAGCTGTTCCCTGACCTCCTCAGCTATCAGTCTCATTAATGTGCAATAAAAATCTTTAAAACCTAACTACAAAAATCTGAAGTGAACATTTCTTCAGCTGGTAACTGTTGTTTTATTCTGTTGTTTAGTCTGTGTTCAAGCCTCTTTTTCTTTCTGTCCCAGGTTGTATTGCCACTATTAGAGCAATAATTCAAAAATCACAATCTCTACTTCCTCTCCACTGCAATGTGTTCACTTAGAGATGGCTACCAGTCCACCAATAAAGAAAAAGAGATGGCCACAAGGTAATTTGTGATGACAGGCTGCCATTACATTTGCATGTGATTATGTGGGTCAGGTTTTTCTTACATAAGCCAATGGTCCTCAGTCATTTTATAAAAGCTGCTTTATTTTACATGGAGTGGGTCCCCTTATGGGGCCAGCCATGTTAAGATCGCATGACCAGATAAATACTACTCAGTTTAACATCCATTATTTGAAAGCTTTTGCTAATGGAATAAATCATGGGCGACTAAGTATAGAGCATTTATGCAATGATATCAATAACTGAAAACGTGCATGATTGTGCATCCATGCCATTTGGTGTCTAAGACGGCTATAACTTTATTATTTATTTATTATTTACTTTGAAATAAAAAGAAGATCTCGGCATGTAATCCTTTTTTGGATACACAGCAAATGAATTTCAAGTATTGAGTTTATACTCTTTTTGAAAGAGTTCATTTATGACTTAAAAACATGTTAAATGTGGATTGAAGAGACTTTTTTTTTCTTTTTTAGATAGAGAAGCATAAACAAAATCTTATTGAGTGCACCTGTAAAAAATATCTGAAAATAATTATTTGACTCTAGGATGTTAATGAAAACTGCTAAAGAATCTGTCAGGGTGTTGCTGTGGTCGTTTTTTTAAGCCGCGGCAGAAGATCTCGAGCTAACGGTAGATTATGTGACCTGGGATGAGTACGGACTGAACTGAGCCCAGAGCAGGGGAGACAGTGAAGTCATAAAATACACCACCTCCGTCCTGATCCCGGTGCTCACTGCTCTATTCCTGCACGATGCCCAGAAGCAGCACAGAGGGGGACTGATCGGTAAGAGAGAAGGGGAGAGGGTGGAATGGGTGGAAGAAATGACTGCAGCTAATTGGATGAATAATGAATAGATTAGTGTGTCCTATGATGAATGAACAGATGGAGGGAAAATAAATGGAGGTTGTGGAAAGACAGTTGAAAAATATTCTCAAAAGTTTTGGAATGAGCATATCACTTCCCTTTTCCAGTTACCTCTGTTTTGCCATTTAGAATGGCACTTGATGTCTGCATGAGATTCAGCCCTGTGTTTGACCCCTCTTTTGTTTGATCATGGGCATGTGTGTCTGGGTGTATATTTTAATAGGAAATGTGCAGTTATGCCATAATGAATTGAAAAACACTTTAAACCAGCCTTTCTTCTGGAGGATTACATACGTGTCAGAGATGCTTTTTTATTTACATTGAACTTCATGGATTCAAGAATGCTTGCAAAAACTATAGAAGAAAAAATATATATTTTTAAATCTATGATTTGTTTTTTCTTTCAGTGGATGAAGTGCACTCCTGTTGCTACAGGATCCTCAGCTGTTTATACATTCCTGGCACCTGCAGTGGTACATTCATTGAGGTAACATTGTCACTTAAGGATTATTTCACTCCAAAATGAAAATCTGGCAGTATTTGCTGTCATGTTGTTCCAAACCCATGCTGTTATTTTTTCATTGGAACAAAAAGAAATGCTGAAGTTAATGCAACTTTTTTTTTATTATTATTCCATGCCTGTCAATTCCAAAAACTCATAATAAAATCACCTTAAAAGTAGTCTATACTTTTGCACGTCAAGTCTTCTGCAGTGATATGATGACTATTTACACAAGTGAAGTTTGAGGGTCTGTAAGACTTTTTAAAATGTTTTCTTATGCTTACTAATCCTGGAATTATTTCATTAAAATAATTAAAAACAGTAATGTTGTGAAATATTTAACAATTTTGTGGCTTTTCTGACACGGTCACTATCAGCTGTATTGAAAATAAATGCATAAATAATCTACTAAAATCCTGTTGAGTTCTATGAAAAAAAACAGCATACAGGTTTGGACAGACATGATGGCAAGGAAATTTATTTATGTTGTTCAAATTATGTTACTTTGGGTGTTTGGCTCTTATTATTTTATTCTGATTATTTATTGTTGTTATTACTTATTGTTTAGTTTGTCCTTATGAAACTTGTGTGCTCCATAGTTATCAGCTCATGTCTAGGTTTCTGGTTCATCTGTCGATAAGCCTTTATCTCTGTTTTGATAGGCAGAGGTCGGTCTTGGGGGAGTGTCTGTCTGCTTTATCTGCAGCCTTTCCTATGTGTTTCTTGGAGCTGACTGACCTTCATTCCCTCTCCGACACTATGAGTAATGAAGAGGGTGAAGGTAAAGGCAAGAAAAGTTCGATAGAACGCCAAAACGTGAACACACTCACGTTGCTGCATGCTGTTTTTCCTGATGGATTTTGGTGTGGTCTTTTTATCTGGGAGAGCCTGTAGGCTCCTCCCCACTTTGCAGGAGGCTTTCTCAGAGGTCGAAGAGCTTTCAGAGGCAGGACCAGCGGCCCATCATGCCCTTTTGACAAAGGTTACTGAAGTGACGCTTCCTCTGCTGTGTAGATATGTCTCACGATGGGGGAGGTTGGTAACCAAGCATCCCAGGAGGGCTATTCTTCCTCTGTCACACCCCAGTATGCAAATGCCCTACTGGGTCACATCCTCTCCATCATCCACGCCCACCTGGGTACTGCAGACAGTGCTTGGACGAAACGTCTCGCAGGTGAGTTGGTCCTACTAGAGAAGTGAATAACTAGATTATGGAGATTTTAATGTGTCATTGAAGCATCTATTTTAGAAGAAATCCAAAAGAAGTGCTGTAAAAACTTTGTGATTATAACAAATGGCAAATTACATAGAAAAGTCCAAATATAACCACAAATGCCATAAATAGCAGAGCATTTCTTTTAGTATTTGGCCAGCCTCACATCAGCAAGCAGAACCACACTTCCTGAAGAGCCATTTCCTTCATTTGATGGAAACGTTAAGGAAGAGGGCGGAGTCAGTGCTCCTGGAGGAGGAGCATTTGAAGACAGAGGGGCGTAGCTATGTCTCAGAGCAGGAGTTTGACATCCAGGAAAGGTTTACTGTGTTGGTCCAAGATATCTATGCATTTTACCCTTTACTCATTCCATTTACAGGTGAGAAACAGTGCAGTATTCAACCTGTTTTCAGTTTTAAAGTCACCGTTGGTTAATCTTTGGTATCATCAGAATGAGTTGGGTGAGAGAAGTGGACACAGATGCTGAGAAGCTTTTCTCCCTCGTAGCTGAAGTCTTCATTTTTTGGGCTAAATCTCATGTAAGCAATATTTATGATATTTATGATATCCATGTCATCGATGTCCTGAAAAATGTTTTGAAGCTAAAATATACGAAACCCACACAATAAAATCATAGCCACTTTTTAATAACAAATTCCCTTGTTTTAGTGCAATTGTGGGCATATTGTACTCATGTGTTCCCTTGTTTTTGTTTAACTGTGGCCACAAATTAACTAAATTGAAATGAGAAAACAAATTAGTAGAACATGGCCGTGATTTAACTAAAACGAAAAAACAAATTAATAGAAGTTTGCCATTAATTAATAAATAGTTTGAATGAATTTGTAGCCACAATATGTATTTTTTTCTTGTCATGTGCAGGGATCCAAAATATATTCATTCCAAAATATTAGATTTTCTGCCATGAGAAATACATCACACAGCACATGTTCACCCATATTTACATGTCAATGATGCCTATTTGAACACTAAATTCAAATAATGTAATAAAAAAAAAGATATGATCATTTTTTGTCTGACTAATGTTATAAAATGACCTCAGGGAAAAAATTCAAATGATGAAAAAAGAAAAAAACAAAACAAATTGTGTATGTCCCCTTTGTATCATCTATCTCTAAAAATGTACATTATTATTTTTATGGTTAATATTTATTTTTAAGGTTAAAAATGTAAATTTATTGACATACATTTGTACCTTTTGTGCATTCATTACATTTTTAAAAAATGCATCATTTACACACTTGTTTGTTTTTCTTTAGAATTTCAAATGGGAAGAACAGAGCTTTGTCAACAACACGACATTCCTGGAGAACAGCAGCAAAAGCAGGATGGATAAGGTCTCTTCATTTCACTAATACTGTATTGATTGTTTAGAACACACACGGTTTTTCCCTTCATTAACTCTGTAAATGATTGTGTACTACATTTTGCTTTCTAGTTCCTCTAAATTCTGACCAAGTTTGCTTTGTCCTAATTTTTTACACTGTTTTTTTTAAAATAAATTAATCTTTGGTCTGTAAACTCAGAGGCCTGTAGGGGCTTTAATAAACGCCCAAGTCATTATTCAACCCAAATATGCTGTTCAATAATATTGAATGAAACTAAATTGTATGATTTTTCATTAGGGAAGGGTGTGCAGCCAGGAGAGGAGAAAGGTGAAGAGGAAGGGTGATTGTTACTCCACACACACCTCTCTCATTGTGGCGGCACCATGAATGGGTGTTACCATGGAGATCAGGGCCTGGTCAGTCATCCCAAAAGCCATTTCTCTCAGGTACGTCTGTTCATACTGATCAATAATGACAAAATCAATCCATTCCTCATCTTGAAAAATATTGTAATTCTTTTTCCTGATACCTGAAACATTCATCTATTTCTAGAGGGACACAGAAGATGAGGTAAGAGCGTACATTTGCAACAACCTGCAACAGGTGAGTTAGAAGACAACTTGTGAAAGAGCCGATAAAGTCCTGTGAAAATGCTATTTGAGCCTCCTCAGCTCACTTTTCTTCTTTCTTTTTGCCAGGATCAATGTGAAAACTCAGCAGTTTCCCTCAGTGTTGAGAGGATCTTAAACATCGCTTGTGTTCTTTTCCATCTGAATCAGGTTAGACTGGCAATGAATTGCTGCAAATGATAATTGATGGCATAAATTGTGTATGTCGATATCTGAATGGATGTGAACTATAAAATTTAATTTTTAAGGTCATGCCATTAATACATTCAAACATGAACCAGTGCACGTTGGTGGAGATTTTTGCCCACTTCTGGTGTTTGTATGGTTCTTTTCTAATAAATGCTTGACATAAAGTTGTGTTTTTGTCACGTGGAGCGGCCTCAGAAGATGAAGAGGGCAGTGTGGCATAAGATGTTGTCTAAGCAGAGCAAACAGGCTGTAGTTGTTTGTTTGAGAATGGTTCCTTTGTACAGTTTTCCCAGGTTTGCTGCAAAGAGAGTTATGACAAGTCCATTTACTCTCCATATTGCATTATGAATTACCCAAGTTATTAAAGCTGAAGGCAGCAGAAATACTTGAGAGCTGCAATGTTGTTGAACTAATTCAGATAAAGAGGACATTCTGTCATCTTCCTTATGTTTTATTTGGCTGAAACCAACATTAATTCGTTTTTAACATGAGATTTGTCTTTTTCTGCAGGCACTGAGTGGTGAACCTTTTCTTGCAGGAGTTATGAGAGAGCTTGGCTGAAGGCAGAGCATGACTCACCTGAGGACAGACTAATTAAGGATTTGGCTGTGAGTGTTTCTGATTGGCTGTGTTCCCCAGATGAGCTGCTTAATTATGACGTATTTGTAGCCCAACCAGGAAGGCTAATTCACCACAGGTTCCCTTGGAAGTTTTTGTAATGGGTTTTTTGAATAACAGTTTTCAATTTATGAGTACAATTAATATAACCACAATGATGCAAGTTTATGTACTCAAAAACATTGATAATAATAAATGTTTCTTGAGCCCCAAATCAGAATGTTAGAATGATTTCTGAAGGATCATGTGACACTGAAAACTGGAATATAATGACTGCTGAAAATTCAGCTTTGCCATCTCAGAAATATATTACCTTTGGAATTATATTAAAATAGAAAACAGTTATATTAAATTGTAATAATATTTCACAAAATAAAAACTTTTGAACAGTAGTGTAACTGTATAATTTATGTTTTAGAACAAAATGGGACAGTCTCGTCTAGTTATGTGAACCTCAAATTGTAAGAATCCAAAGAAAATTCCAGATATAACCCATGAGCTTTTTTTGATTTTATAGTAATAGGAATACTTTTATCCCCATCAGAAAGCAGCTCATGTAGAGATCCTGAAGGAGGGAGCAAAGCAGAGAAACAACATTGATCACTCCGTCAGCTTATCAGTCTTTTCAGTCAAAGTGCCTTGACTGAGAGGAGGTTTGTATGTGTGTGTTTTAGTGTGATTGATTCATGCATTTGTTTGTGTTTGCGTGTAGATCAAGGCTAGCCAAAACCATTTTCAACATCAATTTAGCAAGTATTTCAGCTCTGTTTGAAAACCTAGGAAGATGTCTACATTGGAAGCAACCTGACCAACTTGTCTCATAAAAGGCCCACAAGATATTTGGCTAGCACGGTTAAATGCAAATTAACATGTCGTTAAGCTAAATCAGGAAAAATATTATGTAGCACACACAAATATTGAAGAAATAAGAACAGTTTTCTATCAATATATTTTACTTGGTACTAAAAAGTGTATTTATATTAAATTGCCTTGTTTCTCATTGCATTCTTAGATTAATATAGAAGGAGATGCTTGATATATAAAATGTAAAATATTTCATGCTGGCTTAAATTTTGGTTTTTCCATTGGGACCATGCCTGAAAATGATAAAGTTGTAAAACACATCGAAACCCACCTGGTTCACACTATTGTCTCTTGTCTCTACAGTAAACTTGAGAAGGATGACCTGTACATGTACAGTACTATGCTGAAGTAATGGCCAAAGTAAGATGCACTGCTGGGAGTTTCTAAACAAGTTTATTCCTTTTTGTTGCAGAACACATTCAGCATTCAAGCTGAAATGTAACTCTGCATTGCAGAGTTGCCAAAGTGAGGAAGACCAGGATAAAGATGGCCTGAAATCATTTGAGGTGAACAATGGAAATGAAGGGAATCTGAGTTATTTTCTGTTTAACTGTAGGAGAAAAGGCTGAGGATGCTGACACAGTTCTGTACAGTGGGTTCATTAATTATGTAATCAATGATTGGCTTCAGGAATTATAGAGTGAGACACAGTTGGCATGTTTTATTTCTTAGTGAATTGATTGAGTAACTAATTAATAGTCTTAGGATAAAGAGATGGAAAAGCAGAGGCTGCTGTATCAGCAGGCCCGACTTCATGAACACGGAGCTGCTGAGATGGTCTTGCAGAACCTCAGCACCAGCAAAGGTATCAGTCAAAACACATACTGTTCCTTTATCTTCTCCCTAAGATAGGAATTTTCATACTGGTGTCTGAGAACCCCCAAGGGGGTCCATGGAAAAAAGGGAAGAAGAATGACCCCATGATTTACTCACCCTCAAGCCATCCTAGTTGTATATGATTTTCTTCTTTCACATGAATACAATTGGAGTTGTTTTTCAAAATGTCCTGGCTAATCCCTGTCCTTGGTAATATTCAATAGTCCAATAGAAGTCCAATAAACTGGCAAAGCTGACTTTTTTAACAGCCATTACTGTACTTTTGAGTGTCACATGAAAATGATGCATCAAAAATGTTGCTAATATGCTGATTTAATGTTCAAGAAACGTTTCTTATTTTTAAAATTTTTACATTTTTTGTGCTGCTTAATATTTTTATGGAAACCGTGATACATTTTCTCATGATTCTTTGATGAATAAACAGTTAAAAAGAGTAGGATTTATTTTAAATAGCATTCTTTTGTAACATTATAAGTGTCTTTACTGTTTGTTTTTGATTAATTTGATGCACCATTACTCAAATGTATTCATTTATATACAGTATATATATATATATATATATATATATATATATATATATATATATATATATATATATATATATATATATATATATATATATAAAAGAATAAGAAGCTTCCATAAAATTTTAGGAATAGGGATACCTCACATGGGGACCATCATATTTGGGGGTCCTTGGCGTAAAAAAGATTGAAAACCCTCTGGTGTAAGACACAGGTCACCATTCATGACTTTATCCTGATATCTTGAGTCAGCTGGCAATGACTTCTATTATTGTCAGTGCTCAAATGTTATGCTGTTAAGTTGTATGTGATATTTGAACCATGTGATATGGGGCCTCTGGTAGCAGCCACATTAAAGCTGGGCATTGCAATCCTGAATGGAGGAAACATGTCTGTCCAGCAGGTAGGTTTGAAAAGGTCAGGCTGGATTACAGATATGTTTGGACGACAACATAAAATCCCCAAGATTTTGACATTTAAAACCAAAACCAACTTTTCTATAACAACTTCTTCATGTTTATTCTCTCTGTTGTTGAATTCTCTCTAGAAAATGCTGGATTACCCGCGAAAGAAGAGAGATGTGGACTTCTTTCACAGTCTGGTCGGCCTAATGTAGTCTTGCAGGTTCAGTTGTTATTTGCTAATGCATTGTGAGACATTTCCCTGACAGAAAGCAGCTGCTCAAACACCTAAAAGTGGATAAATACTTTGTCTTTCTGTGTTCAATTTCAAAGTTACTTAGTATAATCAAGAGAAAAGAACATAGTTTTCTATCACTTTTTTCACCTTTCAATCTGTTCCTTTGCTGTAATTGGAAGTGTCTGTGTTAGTTTGTATTTTAAAAAGAATAGGACTGTGTTTTTGATGTTGCTGTTGTAATTCTGTGTCACAGCGTGCTGGATTTGAATGCATTTGAGAGGCAGATCAAAGCAGAGAGTTTAGGAGTGGGTGCTGGGGACAATTCAGCTACATCACTGACATCCACAACAAAGTGCTTTGAAAAACGAATGTGTCTATCAGAAGAGGCAGATACTTTCTTTTTATTGACCTTGATTTGCTTGTACTGCATTTTTCTTTCTCCTCCTCTCTTTCTCAGGCGATAGAGTAATGGCAGATGAACAGCTGACCTGTGATCTTTTCTGATTCCTCAAGCTTCTTTGTGAAGGCCATAATAATGGTTAGAACAAACATGTTTTATTTTTTTTTAATTTTTATTTTTTTGTTTTATAATGCAAGGTTCTTTTGCACCTTGGTTGTCAACGTCAAAAGGTGAAGTGTAATATGCTTTGTTAAAATACTTTCTCCTATCCAACTTTAACCATACTATAAGTAAGCCATTTGTAAACTGATTTCCCTAAAGAGTGTACACACTGTAGTGCTACACAACAGTGGTCCAACATATCAGCAGTTGCTCAAGCAATGGCAGTATGGGAATTATTCTACCTTCAAAACTGGGGGTCAGTAAGATTTTTTTTAAACTGAAAAACTTTGATTTCAGAAGTGATAGTTTATGATGTTACAAAATATATATATTTCAAATATTCACAAAAATATTAAGCAGCACAACTCTTGAGCACCAAATCAGCATATAAGAATGATTTCTGAATGATCATGTGACACTGAAGTCTAGAATAACAGCTGCTGAAAATTCAGTTATATTCAGTAATATTAACTTTTAAATATCTTTTTTTTAATTGTAATGTTATTTTACAATATTACTGTTTTACTGTATTTTTACTGTATATATTAGTTTACAGATCTGCACACTCTGAACCACAAAGTATTGGCAGTAAGCAAAAGTATTGGAAGCCCACTGGTGTACTGCAGCTGCAGGCTAGCAATCGAAACATGTTTGTTGTTTTGTTTCATATCGTCATTGTAAAAGGAAAAACAGTCTGTACCTTCTGAATGTAAGATGTTAACTATGCAAAAAATCACCAGATTATTCATTATTGATTATTGTACTCTATTGACAGCTCTATTTTGCACATATTAATCTTAAACACCATCAATATTCTGGTTTAATTTTGTAAAAACTGGAGACAAATGAAATTTCCCCCACAGACTTCCAGAACTACCTGCGGACTCAAACTGGAAACAACACAACAGTCAGCATTATCATCTCTACTGTGGACTATCTGCTCAGGCTCCAGGCAAGCCCACTGACTCAAACCCTAGTTTCTTACATTTTTCATTATGCCTGTCTGTAATATACATGAAAAGGAATGAAAAATGCATGTTTGCTGCTGTAATTATTTTGAGAGTTTCAGCACCGAATGGAGAAGGGCCCATAACAGTGAGACAGAGCTTGTTGCCAAGTAATATTTCCATAAAACCATTAATCGCTGACAGGCCACCTCCATTTCGTTTGTCTAATACTGAGAATGAAGGATGGCCTCATATCTACAGGAGTCCATCAGCGATTTCTACTGGTATTATTCAGGGAAGGATGTGATTGATGAGCGTGGTCAGTACAACTTCTCCAAAAGCCATCAACGTGGCCAAGCAAGTGTTCAACACACTCACTGAATACATTCAGGTAAATGCACATAAGCAAATGGGTCAGCAGTGATGGGGCTTGCGTGAAAAATCTGCTTCGTCAAAATGTAAAGATACCGAGTAATATTTTGATAACTGTGTCCTAAGATTCTATGTTATTCTCTCCTTTTAATATTTGCTTTCAAATGAATGCACTTAGAGGCCAAATGCCACACCTGCTGTGTCTGTCTTCATTTACACACCATAATGTGGGGATATTATTTTTATATTGTAAAAAAACTCTTAAAAAAAATCTCTTTCTAAAACAAAAAAAAAAACCTTCTTAAAAAAGGTAAGCAGCAGAGTTTGGCCTACAGTTGTCTCTGGGACGCTGTAGTTGACTTCCTCCATGTGTTTGCCCATATGTAAATGAAGTTCCCTTTCAAGGGAACTTCGAACTGCGTCCTCTAGGGGTCGCTATGGGGGACACCTCGTCGTGACCTGTGTCTGAAGCATACAAATGAAAAAACCTACCAACGATTTGGCCGGCGACAGCCTCTGGGGAAGCTTGACGTGACTATATAGGTGCGACTATAAAACAGCACCGGAACAACACCGTCATTCTCTTGCTTTCGTCTTCACTTACTGTTTTAACACAATTGAAGCGTGTCAAACTTGAAAATAGTCAAAGCCAATATCCTTCCAGATCAGCTCCAATTCAGTCTGGTCTGTTTCATGGCGAATACTATGAAATACATTTATGACACATGTATCAATTCAGTGATACGCGTTTACTTTGACGGCCGATACACAACACGATCTTGAGACTGATTTCTGAGGGTAAAGAGTTAGTGAATGTCGAGCCATTGGCAAAACAAATGGCTGATGCATGGCGAGCATTTTTCATCCAAAGCATGTGACGATCTAGTTCGTACACTCTTTCCGAAAAAAAACAAAAAGGCGCCTCTGCTTCAAACGGTTCAAGGACCGCGCATCACTGCTGAGGCACGGTGAATATGCGTTCGTGAAATTTCAGGTGGATCGTCATGAAGGTTTAATTAGGGACTTACCTTTCGCGCCTAATGTGGCAGCGCGACACTCAGGCCCGCGGAGAGGATGATGTATACCTTGCAACACTTTCTGATATGAAGGCGAGTGCTCTTCTGGGTTTTTTACACCAGAAAGCATTGAGATAGGTGTTTCATGATGCGGAACCTTGATGCTGAGCCTTAATTCTCTCTGTTCTTATGTAGCCAACTTGGAGTCCTAGGACCGCGCCATGAGATCGTTATCTTGCAGAATTTCCAAAGCTGAGCATATAGCATGATTCAAGTATCTCCTAACAGAGATCACCTGGAAATGAAACGAGCCGGTTTCCTTCCTCAACAGAAATCGGTTCAGCATAATATTTGTGACTAACTATCGAGGCGTGAGCGAAACATGAAGGAGCCCCCTGCAGAATCCCTTTCATTCTTGCTGGGACCATCCTCTGGGAATCTCCCTCCTGCCATCTAATTAAAGCAATCATGTGCTTTTGTGGCAAGGCATACGCAGCAGCATGTCAGGCTGTGGCTATCTGAATATACATGCTTTGTGAATAACGGATCTGCTAAGAGACCTGGAAAGTGGCGAATGTTTTTTTCACTGATCGGTAGCCGAGCTGCAAAACCGAGCACACATGCCGCTCTCAGGCTAAATGGCAGCGTCTGCCAAGCAGCAGGTACTATGGTTCCTGGTGTGGGGTTGGAGAGACGTCTGTGGATAACCTGGCAGAATCCCGGGAAGAAAGAAGGCTTAACTCGGGCTGCTCCATGTTTCGCCTTCTGACCTTTTCGGTATTTCCGTAAGTGTGAAACCCAGAAGTCCTGGGATACGAAGGCGCACTCCGCTGCTTTCAGATCCCTTCGTAAAACGAAGATGCAGGTCTGAGCCGAACATAATAGACCTTCGGATGTCCTCATCGAGTATCAAAGCGGGCACAGAAGGCAGTGTAGCAACTCACGACCTACATGCGGTCAGAGGTTTTTAAGAACAATGTCACAAGGGGGTAATCGTCCTAAGGATGTGATAGACGAAACGCGTTCTCAGTTCTGAGTCCAATAACCGAGTATCTCTCGTTCCCTTTAGGGATCGGTCTTCTGTTGTAATAATCAGGGGCCCCCCTAATTCTCCAGACCCATTTTCTGGCTTCCCACCTGATCGAAGGAAGGAGGAAAACCTCACGCATAGTCTCCTATGCAGAGACCTATGATGTTTTTGTCTGGATCTACTTCTAATTGCAACTCAAATATCAGGTCCGGAACTGTCCTTAGGCGCCCCGTACCTTTGCTTCCAGCGCAGGAGTTAAAAGTATAAACATTACCCTTTCTGAATATACGATGTTTACATGGCTGTTGGTTACTATGTTTGTAACAAACTCGGGAGAATCCTTTGATCAGTGCTCAGTATACAGTGTCACTAAATGGACGTCAGTGTTAATTTTTTTTGCTTCATGTTCGGTACGCTGTTGGACAGTTTCTGCGGGGCCCCCTCCCTTTGACACTCAGTGCCATTGCACAGCACTGCAGTTCCCTATGTCCGCATGTTCCACCCTGAATCTCCGTGGCCGCTTAGTTGACTATCGCATGCTCAGGGAAAGTGAAGGTGGCAGTTACAGAAGTCTCTTGTATATCTGCCGTCAGGTGATTGCTTCCCTCGCTATTCAGGTTTATAAAAATTCTTCCATTGATCTCCCGTGCGGTTCAGCGTAAAGACATTTACAATGTTATAAAAATATTATTACACAAGATAAGAGCTGTGTCCTTTTTGCATGAAACCACATGCATGTCATGTGCCGTGAACACTTTGCGCAGATTTCTAAATGCACAGCTCTTGGGAAGTAGTGCACGCAAGAATCCAGGCGTCAGCTGTTTTGAAAATCCTGTGCTTGTAAGACCAAACGCGCTCCGCATGTTCTCTTTCTTGAGGATTAACTATTGTTTCTTGCTGCACAATACATGGGCACCTGTGTTAAGTTTGTTTATACCTTCAAGCACCTGCTTCCCTCAACATATCTGATATTCGGGCGATTCTCGGGTAGTTTAGCAGCGCTCCCCTTTTCCAATAAGGGTCTACAACATGAGATTGGTCTAACTCTGGTTTAGTAGTTCGCCTCTCAATGGTATTCTGAGTTCACAAGTGATATCCCAAGCGCTCAAGGGAACTTCGAACTGCGTCCACTAGGGTCGAGTTGATGACCCCCGTCGTGACTACTTGTCTGAGATGCATCAATAAATCTCTGACCAACGATTGGCCGCTGCCAGCCACGGACGTCACTAACCGTGAACAGTATGAAATCAGCATATGGTAATGTGCCTGAAGTTTTCTCACGTCATTTCTGAAATCCACATTGTGGTAAGATCATCACCTAGTACTCTAAGGCGTTCTTTTAAACTGTCGATCATGGCCCGGGCTTCGCGCGGTTGCGTTCGTAGCCTTTCTTGAGCTGGTAAAAGCCCGTGTCGGCGTTATTTGACACTATGACACACCATTCTTATACGTCGGATTCCCCTTCGTAAAGAGGGTTTCGACTGGAATTCTGTGAGGAGACAATCCTCCGTGCTTGCAAGCTTTTTTCGAAAAAAGCTGGAAAAAAACATCTCCGCTGTGTCATTTCGCTAGAATCCGTAAAAAATGCTATTCCTGCTGGATCCCTTTAAAGGACTCTTCCATCTGATTCAAGCCTTTTCTAACTCGCCGTTGCTGAGCACGGAGGAATTAAGCTCGTGAGCATTACTGGTGCTGTCTTGGTTTAAAGAGGGCTATTTCACAAATGGCGGCGGACGAAGAGAGTCCGGGGGCAATGGTATATTTACCTTTCTGATACAAGGTAGTACTCTGCTGGGTTTTTCCCCAGATTCTGGCCTGCACTCCCTTCAGCATGGTGAGAAGGCGTTGTAGGCTGTTCTCAATTTCTCCGACCCGCAGTAGTATAAGCGTTTGGCGCTTATGGAGGGAACGTCTGAGGTTACGATGTAACGGCCATGCCCGTTCCAGATAGGTGAACGAGTCCACTTCTCCCTGAGCTCCCTGCAGGCTTGAACGCAGCGAAATGAAAGAGGTGAAGTTTCTTTGTCGCGGGCCTGTTTTAATTCGCAGCACCGGTAGTGACGTAGAGGCTGTCTCGCGCACAACTCGTTGGTGTATTTTTCTTTGTATGCTAAACACGGCTACGACGAGGTGCCCCATAGCGACCCTGAGGACGCAGTGGTCTCATTCCTACCAGGTAGACATCCGTTACAAGTCGTAAACCTGAGCCGTTTTTTTCAGGTTAGCCTATAGAAAAACTTTTAAATATTATTTGCTAGTTATTCATTGCAAAGAAAAATGATGAACTCAGCAGGGAATTGTGTCGCAATTATCTACCAAATAGAGCTTCTGAAGGCTTTCAGACTGACTCTGCAAAAAGCATGGTGAAAGCGCCGGCTTTCCATCTTAATCGTTAGGCCGAGCTCATCGCAAAAGTCTTCATTTTTTAATGCACCAGCTGGAGGCTTGTTTTTCATACCAACTGTGAACCCGTATTGTCGGCCATATGCGGAAAGCAGAGAGCACCAACCAATTTCGAATGAACCGGGCAAAGCTTCAGTGAAGAAAGAGTCTAATTATCCTACCTGAAAAATCAGTGATGCAAACTTGGAAAATGAGTCAAATCCAAAATTCCATAACCAAAAAACAGATCCATTAAGATACATGTTGAACTTGGAAAATGAGTCAAATCCAAAATTCCATTACCATTATTCAGCTCCATTCAGTTCAGTGTTGGTTCAGTTTAGTTCAATAACTGTGGAAAATACATTCATTATGAAACAAGTTCAATTCAGTGATAAGCAGCTTTATTGAAGACGTGCATACATTTTTCTTTGTGTTTCTAGGAAATGTAGTGAATGGGACCATTGGCAAACAAATGGTAGATATGCTAGTAGAATCATCCAGCAATGTGAAGATGATCCTCAAGTTCTTTGATATGTTCCTCAAACTCAAAGACCTCACATCATCTGAAGCTTTTCGTGACTATGACCCAGATGGCAGAGGACTCATTACCAAGAAGGACTTCCACCCAGAAGGTTTCAAGTGCTACACTCAATCAGAGACTGAGTTCCTGTTATCCTGTGCAGAGACAGCAGAAAGCGAGCTTCTGGATTACCCAAACTTTGTGATGCTGTTTCATGAGCTGGCCAAAGATATTGGCTTTAACATGGCTGTTCTTCTGACCAATCTGTCTGAGCACATGCCCAGTGATCCCCGCTTGCAGAATTTCCAAGAGCTGGCAGATAGCATGATTAAGTATTTCCATCCTCACCTGGGAAGGGTCGAAATAATGGGCAGCAGGAAACGGTTTGAAAGGGACTACGCTGAGATCAGCGAATCCAGCTGCACACAGTGGGAGAAGCCACAGGTATTAAACAATCATGTGCTTTTGTGGTCTACTAATGTGTGTCTTATACAAATATCTTTGATGTTGTGAATAAGGGAGGAGAGAAGGAAAAGAGGAAGCTGTTTGTTCACTTCTGTGAAGACATCGTCTTTGAAATGCAGCTTGCTGCACAGATATCTGGTTCAGAGAGTGGAGAGGAACTGAAAGCGAAGGATGACAAAGAGGAGAAAGACAAGGTGGAAAATAATTAAAACCACATCGTCCTGAAAGGATGGATTATTGGCATTGCTAAAGAGATGAAGGTGGCCGACCCTTTTAGGTGACCTTCGGGATACATACCATGTTTGAAACCATAGGGCTCGGAGAAGGAGCGGTCAGAGAGAATAACACGTCATACACGTACCTTTTCTAATCACTGCAATCTTAGAGGCATGAGTTTGGATCTGTCTGCTGTGTCCAGGGACCCCCAGCTCCTCACAGATATTTTTGGCTTGTGTTTGAAGAAGGAAGGAGGAAAGTACACACTGTCGAGCAGAGATCAACATGCCAGTCTGGATGAATTTCTTAATGCATCCAAATATCAGGTCAATAGTCTTGAGTGTACCTTTGTCAACTTAAATAAAAACATTACAATTGTGTCACTTTGTGTCACTAAATGGACAACGGTGTAATTAGTTTTGACATGAAGACTTGTTGGATAGTTTGAATCAAAAACATACACCGTGACCAGTGTAGTCTGATTTCCTAGTCTCATGAGCCGGTTTGAATCAGTCTAAAACACTATCTCTGTTCAAAGTTCTGGGGTCAGTAAGATTTATTTTTTGAAAGAAATTAATACTTTTATTCAGCAAGGATGCATTACATTGATTAAGTGACAGTAAAGACATTTACAATGTTAGAAAATATTATATACTAAGATATTGCATTTCAGTTTTGCAGTGACGAGGATAAACATAAAAGGGAAAAGAAGCCTAAATGTAGACTTAGAAAGCTCAGCTCTTCAAAACTAGATGAAACTGAAATCCAGGAGTCAGCTGTTTGGAAAATGATCTGCTCTCAGTAGACCAAACTGCTGGCATGTTTCTCTCTCTCTCTGTCTCTATTGTTTTCCAGCTGCACAATACAAGCACACTGTACTAACATATGTTTAACCACATGGACCTGAACATCCATATGTGATCTGATGACCGGCAATGTCTTTTCTCTGCAGAACTGTTTTGCAAGAAATTTCTACAACATGAGATTGTTGGCTCTGTTCCTTAATTTTGCCATCAATTGTATTCTTCTGTTTTACAAGGTGAGTATTGATTTCCCTGCTAAAATATCAGCTTTAATGTTGCTGGTCAGGCTGGTCTGTTTTTTCACAGGAAGTTTATTTTGAACTAGAAGAGAAGAATGGCTACATGAAAATGATTCTTCACAGCCTGGCTGTCCTGCAAACACTCATCTCACTCTGCTGTATCATCGGCTACTGTTTGAAGGTTATACACACACTCTCTCTCACACACGCCTCACGCAGCACAACAGGCACTTTTGTGCCTGTGCAAATAACCCACTATATATTTCTTGTGGGGAAACTAAACATATATCTTTGATAGTCTAAATAATGAATTCGCCTTTCTGGCTTTTGTTAAACCTCTCAGACATACAGAGGGGTCCACAAGTCTGAAAACAGTAGAGGAATACTTCTATTTTTGACTTGAACTGCATAAATCAGATCATGTTTTCCAACATGTCTGGAGATTATCAAAAGAGCATTTCTGGAAAATCTGACCATCTCTACAAAGAGTAACTTGATCAGTGTCACAAATGTACTTACTATAAGTGACCTAGAAATTGTGCAGAATCAGAAGTATTTTTATTCATTTAAGGTCATAGGTCATCCTTCCTTAGTTTTTTTATTTTTTCCAATTTAAAATATTGTTTATTTACAGGTAAAATTTCTGTTTTATGGTTTTTAACAGATTTCTACATATTTTAGAAGAAAAAAAATGACTGCCATGATAGGGTGTTGTGGGTGATTGGCTGTGTTGCTATGCAGTTGCTAGGGTGTTCTGATTGGTTGCTTGTGGTTATTTACTGGCTTACCCCCAAGTGTCTATGACACGGTCTCAAGTCCCTTTTTCAGTGTCATTCTGCGGGATGCTAAATATTTATCATCCGCCAGGTGGAAATCATACATCCAGTGTCTATAAGTAACAGCAGACCTCTCCACAATAGGACACATGCTTTGAGATATCATTCATAACTGTAGCATGAATGGTGTGGGATGAATTACATGCTGAATTTAATTAGTGGGTTAAGCACCACTAATAATAATCTACTCCCTGGATGTGGTACAGTAAGCTGTGTGATTTGAGGTGCGGGTTCAAACTGCTTTTCTGTGCTTGATTCATTCTGTGATGGCTTTCTGTGCTGCAGGTGATGGCAAAATATGGAGAGCTGTATGGATCGGCACGTGTCAATGAGCTGCTGGGTTTTGATAAAGCTGCTCTGGACTTCAGCTCAGAGGCTCAGGAGAGCAAGAGATCTGTGCAAAAGGTTGCCCTGTGAGCTACGACCCTGTCTTGACTATTTACCATATTTATTTCACCAACCAAACCAGCTTCTGTTCAGCAAAACAGCCCAATCACTTCATCTGCTGACACTGACAATGAAAAAATGATTTCTGTTTTGCCAGATGATGGCATCAGTGTTAGATCTGATAGGCTTAAAATAAATCAAATAAATCATTCTCATGTTTTCAGCTTTAGATTAAACACCTTTGATGTGAAGTACCAGATATGGAAGCTGGGAGTGTTTTTCACCGACAATGTAAGGTCCCCTGACTCTTTGAATACTGAACATATTATACCTGAAGAAATTGGCCATCATTGAGTCAAATTTGAAATTAAATTGTGTTTTCCTTTCTCTCAGTTCTTCTTTACCTGACATGGTATGTTTGTGTCACTCCTGGGTCATTATAACAATTTCTTCTTTGCTGCCCACCTGCTAGACATCACCATGGGCTTCAAAACACTGCGCACCATACTGTCATCTGTTACACATAATGGCAAAGAGGTATTACATTTGGTGTGTGTTTGTGTGTATATACAGTATAGTGGCCCCAAAATGTATTTAGACCCTCAAGTCACACTTGATATGAATGTCATTATACTGTGATTATAATGTTATTGTAACAAAAATATGCTAGAACTAACTGGTCAGGTTTTATTTATTATATTTTTATATTTATATACTACCATTCAACTGTTTTCTATTTTAATATATTAAAAAATGTAATTTATTCCTGTCATGGCATTTTCAGCAGGCATTACTCTTCAGTGCCACTTGTTGCTACAAAAATCATGCTCATATGCTGATTTGATGCTCAAGAACATTTCTTATTGTTATCAGCATTGAAAATGTTGATTATTAATACTTTAGTGAAAACTATGATACATTTTTTTTTCAGGATTGCTGCAATTTAATGTCTTTGTTGATAAAACTATTAGTGTGACACTGTCCAGATGTTTGGGTCACTGTATATGTGAGAAGCTGTGATGAAAAGCTGTTGCCTGTCTTTCAGCTGGTTTTGACAGTGGGGTTGTTGGCCATGGTTCTGTATCTCTACACTGTGGTTGCCTTTAACTTCAAATTTTACAATAAAAGTGAAGACGCCGAACCAGTGGACATGAAATGTGACGATATGCTCACAGTGAGTATCCCTCTTTTATCTTTTACCATTAACTTAAAGGGATACTCCACAACAAAATGAATTTTTTTTTTCATTTATCACTTACCCCCATGTTGTTCCAAACCCATAAAAGCTTAGTTCGTCTTCGAAATACAATTTAAGATATTTAAGTCTATGGGACAGTCACAGGCCTCCCGGTTTTCATCCAAAATATCTTAAAATGTGTTCTGAAGACGAACTAAGCTTTTATGGGTTTGGAATGACATGGTGGTAAGTAATTAATGACCAAATTTTAATTTTGGGGTGGAATATTCCTTTAAACTAATGTTTAAAGGTTTGAGGTTTATTTCATCAAGGCTGCATTTATTTGATCAAAAATACAGTAAAAACAGTAATATTGTAAAATATTATTACAATTTAAAAGGCAAAGCTGAATTTTCAGTGTCACTTGACCCTTCAGAAAACATTCTAATATGCTGATTTGGTGCTCAAGAAACATTTCTTATTATTATGAATGTTTGAAAACAATTGTGCTGTTTTTTGGAATTTTTTGATGAACAGAAGGTTCAAAAGAACAGCATTTATTTGAAATATAAATCTTTTGAAACATTATAAATTACTTTACTGTTTAATGCATCCTTGGTAAATTAAAGTATTTCTTTCTTTTTCAGCAACCTATAAGGGGTGTTGATGCTAATTTCTCATGTAAAAATGGTAACCAATCATTACAGAATCAATATAGATTCATTAAAGGTGCAGTTGCAAAAACAGGAGACGTAGTGGAAAATGGTTATATGAAACAAAATTATGACTGTTTCGAGACAGGACTAATGCAAAAAAAAAAAAAATAGTGAATAAATCTGTAAATATTAATGTTCATGTGTGTTCCACATGTACGTTGGTGTGCGAGCCGGAGGAGGGATTGGAGATGAGATCGAAGACCCGGTGACGAGTTTGAGTTCTACCGTATCATCTTTGACATCAATTTCTTCTCCTTCATCATCGTCATCCTTCTCACCATCATTCAAGAGATAGAGTAATTGTGAGAGTCAGTTTACTGAAATTGCAAATAGCACTTTAAATGAATATGTGCACTAAATTTCAATAAAGGACAATGAGCCGAAGTGTTCGGTTTTAATTATTTAATTTATCCTCTAACTCAAGTCATGCTGAGCAGCACTGAAGAGCTTCATTAAAAGATCACACTCCCACATGCTGAGAGTGGTTTATGGGAAGAGATCTGAGGACTGTATGATGCTAAAGGAGTGTCTAAAGGAGTGTCGCAGGATTCAAATATTTGGCATAAACTAAATTGGGTTTGTGACTGGTGAATTGCTCTGTTGTCATAGTATGAAAGGTCTGATCATTGATGCATTTGGTGAGTTGAGAGACCAGCAGGAGCAGGTTAAAGAGGACATGGAGGTGAGTTTTCACATTAAAATTATTTGCCTTTTTTAACACCTAGCTACATTGTGAATCCATTCAGATTTATGATGTCTGTCATCTTGTGTTCCAATTAACAGACTAAATTAATTTATCGAAAATTAAACATTTCTTTAATTATAAATCAGAGCCACACTGCACTTGTAAATTAATATTTTATTTCTGTGAGTAAATACATCATTAATCTGTGTCAGCCGCTCTTCGGTGTAGCTATGGGTTTTATGCTAATTGATCATGTATAATTAAATAGTGAATGTGGCGTCTGATTTTTTCCTGCAGACTAATTGTTTTATCTGTTGCATTGGGAGCAAGTTCTTTGACACAGTGCCCCATGGCTTTGAGTTGCACATGCTGCAAGAGCACAACCTGGCCAACTATCTGTGAGTACAAAAGACTTGAAAAACAGGTCTGAGATCAGTTATGCCTCTTTTCCATCGTCCATTTTTTCCAGTCACAATTTAAAAGGCTGTTCTGAGATTAGTATTCTGGTGGAAAATTGGTCTGTTGTGCAGCTGGTCAGGACAGAGAGCTAGTCTCCTGAGCCAGACCTACAAAATAAACTAATAATAACTCGACTTCACCCCAACAACAAAAACCAAAGGACCGCCCAAGAGGGACCTCTGACCGACATGTAAAACGACCACTCACAGTTCGCTTTATTCAGTGTCATGTTTAGGGATGTAAAAATGTAAAGTCGATGTCCCTACAATAACAGGCCGACATGCAATTCATTCATGATCGTTGAACAATGGTGCTGAGAACTTCACATAGATTTGAAAATCCAGCATTTTGGTCCTGATAAGCGATCATTAGCCGGGTTTGGTTTCCATCCAAATTGCAAATTTAACTTATGCGCAAAATTGAAATATCGCATAAAACAAAGAGAACAAAATCATCACTTTCTGGTAGAATTGGAACTAGGCTATACAAGTAGTAATATCTCAGCTGCGTCACAACCGTGAAATGTTTCCTACGTTGTTGTGGTTTGATCTGAATGGAAACAGCGTATCGGCATGACGCAACTGAGATATTCTACAAAATGGCACCAGGGTGATGCGGAGGAGACAAACTGATGAATAAATTCGTTATTTTTTTTTCATCTGCGCACAAAAAGTATTCTCGTAGCTTCGTATAATTGCGGATGAACCACTGATGTCACATGGATTAATTCACAGATCTCCTTGCTACGTTTCTGGACTTGCATTGCTGTCTATGCTGGGTCAGACAGCTCCAGATTACATTGAAAAAAATCCTAATTAAGATGGAAGAAGGTCTAGTTTTTTCTGATGTATCTCATCAATAAGGATGTCACAGAACATCCCGGACAGGTACAGCTTGCCATGAATCTTTGAAAAGAGATATTTGGACTTTCAGAGTGAAAGATGTGTGCTTAATACATTAAAATGAGAAAACCACTGACAAATGATCCTTGAGATACACTATATATTATAAATTGAATTGTGACTGCTGCACTCTTTCACACAACAGGAATCATACGTGTGGAAGATGTTCCAGGAACGCTGCTGGGAGTTCTTTCCTGTTGGAGAAAGTATCTGTATGAGGATCAACTCAGCTGAAGAATTCCATTTCAATTTATATAGTTCAGCTGGTAAATACTTTTGAAGTATGCCTGTAATGTTCCTCTGATAATAAGAAGCTGGTGTGTGACTCAGTACTGTTTTGAGTGCATGTCTGGTGCTTATTATTTATTCTACACAACAGATTTATTTTAGTAATAAATTGTATTGCTGAGTTTAAGGAACTAATTTGATGCTGCACTTTTTGGGCATATGAAATGCAATTTTATCTAATCTGTCACTTTAGATTGAATGCAAGTAGTAGAAATGTAATATGTGGCATTTCTTTAGCTTGAAATGTTACAGAACCCATGTCAATGTTCACGGTTAACCAACATTGTACTGAAAATATTAGTAAATTGCTAGATTTTTACATTTTTGTTGCAAAAAAAAAAATGAGTGGCGCTTGTGTAATGATATATTATTCATGTCTTTAGCGCAAATAGGACACAGGACGATTAGTGAAATAAAGTTTAAATGTTTGATTTCTGATATTAATCAGTTATGGAGAATCTCACTCCTTCAGCTGCAATTCAGTTCTTAATCAGTATCCTTGTTTTCCAGTAAAAATATCTAAACATTCTTAAAATATATACTGTAAGTGTATTCATTTGTTTGCCTATAATTACCTGTACCTATCATTTTTCTATCTCTTTCTCTTTACTTGCTTATCTCTTCATCCACTGTCAGCCTTCTCCCTTTCCTCACCTTATTTTCAACAACCACTCCATCCTCTCCGCTTCTCATCTCTCGTCTCTCTGTTTCTCTCTCACTCTGTCTTCTGCTTGAGAGGCAGCACTCAGATCCTGAGCGTGAAATTAAACGGCAGCCCACATCACATGCGGCTGGTCGAAGTTGTTGCTGCTGCAGGGCATGACGCATTGATCTCCAGCCATTCCAGAGGTGCTGTTAAAGCATTAACTCCCCTCTACGAGAGCTCTGCGCAGTCCTGCTACTGTCAGCCTTATTACAAAGGCAAAAAAGAACTGATTACCATTATCGGGAAAATGAGAGAAAAAAGCATCAGCAGTACTGCAATAACATTGCTATTTAAGCATTGCTATTTAATTTTTTTTATATAATATATATTACATAATAATTATATAGAAATATTATAGTTTATTTATATTTATATATTATTTATTTATAGGAATAACCTTTTTATGATTACGGAGTTCTTTTTTTAAAATCAGAAATTAGACCAAAGAAAATATCATATTTGTGTAAATATCATATCGTGTCATTTTTGGAAAGGATGGCCTATTTGTGGTTGACTGTGAATGTGCATGAGTGAACAGAGGTATTGATGAGTCAGGGCTCTCTGTAATGTACCCAGCCTGTGGTCTGCTCACTGCACAGCTCTGACCAGTGACTGGACTGTAATCTACAGCATATTGGTGGTTTTAATTGTAAGTAATGGCGGAGAGAAGGTTAACTGAATAGGGTAGGTTGAGGAGAATGGACAGAGAAGAACTGGGCTCTGGATCCATCCATCCAGGTACTGATTCCAGAGCCAGTGTCCCATCTGTCTACATTTTGCGTATTTCCACGGAAGAAAAGGCAGTTCTGGGACAGAAAAATTGCCTGTTTTGGAAGTGTCCTTCTCAGATTCTACGGTCATGACCTTTGGGATAAAACAACCTTCCCATCTAAGAACTGCTGAATCCTTTAGGTACTGAATGTCAGGCTGAAAGGTCAATAGATTTTTGTCTGGGATTGCGATGCTGCAAAGAACTTTAATTTATCATGCTGGGGTTTTATATGAGACGTATAATTAATGATTAAAAATGTATTTTTATTGTATATTTATTTAAAATGTGTAATTGTATTATTTTTTAAATAAAATTGCATTTAACATTTTTATATTTTTATATTATTGTTATATTATCGTTCAATATAATTATATACATTATATATATTATTTAGATATACAGTACTTATTTATTTCTTTTATTTTTTTTTATAGATATACAGTGAGTGACCCCAAAAATTAATTGGACGACTTGATGTATTACCGGATAATATGGCAGAAATTCTAGATATACAGCACAGATACACTTATACAGCTAATTTTTGTTATAAACAAAAACATTTTAAAATTTTTCTTATATATTTATGTAAATATATTTTCTACCAATGTATTTTGCATGTTTTTTGAAAATATATTTTAAAATGTATACAGTATTACAACATATATTTAACAAAATTCAAACAAGGTTTTTGAGGAGACTCACACCATCATCCATTTCAGCACTAGTTAGCAGAGTTGCAAGAGTTAGAAGGACTTTATAAAGAACAAACATTCAGTTGTGCTTCTTTCTGAAGCAGCTGGTGCAGTTCTCCAGAAGAATGAAGAGTCTTCAGTGTTGGCTTCATTTGTATCAGTGTCAAACCCAAGCATGTCATTACGACACTCTAGCTGGTGTGTAAACACTTCATAAGCCACTAGTTATTTCACAAATGATGTTTGTTCTTTGACCTACCCTATAGTCCACGACTGGGGAAGTTGTGGCCTAATGGTTAGAGAGTTTGACTCCTATCCTTAAGGTTGTGGGTTCGAGTCTAGGGCCGGCAATACCACGACTGAGGTGCCCTTGAGCAAGGCACCGAACCCCCAACTGCTCCCCGGGCGCCGCAGCATAAATGGCTGACCACTGCTTCGGGTGTGTGTATGTTCACTGCTGTGTGTGTGCACTTTGGATGGGTTAAATGCAGAGCATGAATTCTGAGTATGGGACACTGTATGTCACGTCACTGTAATTTTTTTTTTTTTTTTTTTACTAAGAATTGTTTTCACTCTTTCGTTTATTATGTGAGCTTGTCTAGGTTAAGAGGGACATGGAGTATTTTGGCTATCAGAACATATTATGAATTCTTCACAATAAAATGAGGGTAAATTAATGAGGGAACTATGAAGTCGACCGTAGTGGAAGTTTATCAACAGACCCTTCACATGAAATTAATTACTGTGCATTTGTGTGTGTTTGCGTATTTGCCTTAGGCATCAAGTGTCTGAAGTAAATCTCGAAGCCGGAGACTCACTTCTTTCACGTCTAGCTTCTCATTTTTCTTTTGTGTCAGTCTCCTGAGTTGTCTTTATTCCTCTCAGGATCCATCATCTCAAAAGAATTTCTCAGTCAGTCTTCAGAGCTGACCAGAGAGAATACAGAAAGAATATACAAATGCACTGAATACAAACATATAGAACCAGTAATGCAGGAGTTATGACGACAAAATGTCAAGGACATGAACAGTCACAGAGTACAGGAGAGAGAGAGAAAAGTTTTTGCTTTCAGAGGAATAAGAATCTTTGTGTGTGTGCATGTGTTAGAGAAAAATGCATGTTTTTTTGCAAGCACTTAACTAATCCATAACTATAAACAAAATCACTTATTACAATTATTACCCCTGTGTATTTATACAGTCCAAAAGTTCTCTTTTTGATCCTTTGTGTGTTTCACTTCTGCTGTAGTGTGTTTACTAATCTAGTTGATACTAAACTTGGCCTTGTGCAATAGGAATATTGTTGGCTCTGTGACAAACTGCTTGTGATGTTCCTCATATATAAGTCACTTGGGATGAAAGCATCTGCTAAATGAATGCATGTAACTGTGTAAATGTAGACAGAGAGGGAGAGTTAAAGGAAATATTCAGGTTATATTTCACCCCACAATCTAAAAAAATATGTTATTAATTTGCTTAAAGATCTCAAAATCTCATTACTCTTTATTTTTATTTTATTTTATTTTAGGACAGGTTTTTACCACTCACTAGGGATTATCAGTTTTTTATTTCATGTTTAATTTCTTTAAGTTTTTTTTTTTTTTATATTCTATTTTATTTTATTTTTGGCAGGTTTACACTCACTAGAATCACTCCTCTGTGCTGTTTTGTCAGCTGAAAAATGACAAAACTCAAATTTAAAATGACAGCATTACAAAAAAGGCTCCTGCGATCCTTAATGACAAATGCACCCCTTAACTACTGCACCCCCTATGGCTTTGTGTATTTCTTTATAACATTTGTTATGTTGTACTGAGTTTATGTATGACTCTAGAAGAACAGAATTTGTTCCTGAAGCTGCTTCTTAGGCTACATCCACCCTCATGTTTAATATGCCAGCGAATTGACTTTTCATGCTCCTTTGCTGCTTAGTATGGCTCTCTGCACTCCGTTTGGCACCGAAGCGGGGGAATTTAACTGTCACTTTGAGGTTGACAGTTAAATGGCACCACAAGTGGAAAAATGTACAATTTCGATTTAGTCATTTTGCAGATATCCTTGCTGAAAGTAACATTTAAAAAGTTGATAGAGGTAAGGGGATGCCAGATGCATTACGGATGAGCTATGTGGCATCCAAGGTCACATCTGCCTGGCATGTTATCAGAAAATAAGCACTGAAAAATGAAGTGTTGAATATAACGGACATCTGATGACAAAACACATGTATTCCAAGGAGAAGGACACAAACTCAATCCTTTCATTTTTCAAAATAGGCAACAGAGAGTATTTAAAGTACGCCCAGTCATCCTTCCTGTTGAGACATGTCACCAGGTTTCAATAAAGACTAATTTAAAGATCAGCCCTACTTGGCCAAAAACACAAAGTGACCTTTGGATTCATTGGATTTGGGTTCATTTCAAGAGCCTCCAAGGTCAGTGCCATTTGTGAAGATGAAGTGAACTGATTGAACTTAAACTTAGACATTTAGACATTTTTTTTAAAAATATTTTCTTCTCTGTTCCACAAATAAAAGAAAGTCATGCAGGTTTGGATCGATGTAAGGGTGAGTAAATGATGACAGAATTAAAATTTTTGTGTGAACTATGCTCACCACTTTACTGTATTTTTTATTTTATTTAATAAAAATACTGTAAAAACAGTAATATTGTAACATTAGAATTTTTTTTATTATTTGATTTTTTTTTTTAATTTGCAAATTAACTGAGGTAGTAAGTATTTTATTATTCAGTTTTATTCTATTAAATTATTTTAAAGGGGGCACGGCATGCATCCATCAGCCTTTTCTTCACACACCCACTCCCCTAAATGCAGTTTTTATGGTTGTCTTGCCAACTTGAAGTTGTAAAGCATGCAGCTGATGGCCCTCCGTACCTTCACTTCGAATAGAGTTCCTGACATTACCATTTAGATTACAAACCCTGATGCCAACAGCAAACCTATCAGCCCAGTCAACACACACCTTCTGTTAGGAACTCGCTCTTACTTTATGGATTTGAATGCAGATCGTTCACTTTCATAAACTGCTAATGAAGTAAAGAAATATAGTTCTCCATAAATTAACAGAGGATTGTCTCTAAATGAGTGTTTTCAGCAGGGGATTCAGTTCAAACTTCCAGATCCCACCCCCGGGTGACTTTAAAAGTGCTGAAACAAGCAATGAAAGAAGAGATTTAGAAACCAATCCTCATGGAGTCTGGCTACTTGTAGCATTTGGAATATGCCCATGTTTAAAACCATTTCAAATGTTTCCAAACTTTCTAATCTAGATCTTTTAAATCCTCCAGATTTTCTGAACCCCCCTTTAAAAACCTGTGTGAATGAGGCTAATCTTCCTGCTATAAAAAGCAAATGATAGAAGATTGTGTGATCACATCTGTCAAGCATCCACCTGATCCAGCTACTTCTGTATGGTTGCCTGCGTGAATGAGCCCAGTATGGCAGGAATGCAGACACAAAGCCAGCGCATGAGGATTGCTCCAATACCCACATTCACTCCTCTCTTTTTACTTTTCTCTCATCTTCTTTGTATTTACATCCCCATGTCATCCTCAAATAATGACATGCTCCATTTCTATTTAATTTCCACCCCTCCTTTCTACATCTCATGGCTTGTTTTCTACAAATAATCACAATGACGATTTGCACCCTAAAGCAGTGGTCTGTTGAGGTGGTAATGTCCTGTTATGGGGGTGTTTCTCTGCAGCAGGGACTGGAGCACATGGAGGATAGAACGAAAAATAGATGGGGTGAAATACTGTCAAATTCTGCTGCTCTCTGCTGGAAAGCTGTCAATGGGAAGAAGGTTTACCTTCCAACATGACAATGACCCAAAGCACATCACAAAATGGAGAAAAAGGTTAATGATTCTTTTCTGTAGCCACTGTACATTTCCCTTATTTAATGTAAATAACACATTCAGCATTTTAAAATATATAAGCATTTTATATATGGGCAACTTTAGAGATGCACACAGGTTTACAAATCTTTGTGGGTTCAGAACACTGAATTCATGAAATTTAATAGGTTGATTTTATTGTATTTAGCCATTGAGATTAAATAATATTCGAAATTTTGGGTTTAAGATTTTGTTTTTGAAAGAAGTATCAAAAAACAGCAATATGGTGAAATATTTTTTAAACTTTTTTTTAATTTAAAATATAATGTAAAATGTGATGGCAAAACTGCAGTCATTACTCCTGTGTGTGTGTATATATATTAGATACTGTTCTTTCTATTCATCAAATAATATATTTATTTGAAATGCAGTCTTTTATTAACAATGTAAAAGTCTTTACCCTTCAGTTGATCAACTTAATGCATGCGTGTTGAATAAAATTATTCATTTCTATTAGTGCCGTTACACTGATTCAATGCTTTTACCTCTTTTATTCTGTTCTGTGTGATTTCAGGTACTGTATTCAGTTCATTCAAAAGATTATATCACCCAAACCTACAATTTAAAATGTTAACATTAATAAACACTTTCATCATTTAATCTCTATTTAATCATCTAATGATTTATTTGTTGTGGGACAGTTGCAAAAAAATAAATCAACACACCACACAGTAAAACATTTTAAATCATGACAACTCTTCTAATAATTCCAACCATGTTGCACATGTGAAACAGAGATGCTGCGGTTGTCTTGTATATTGGCTTCAATTTCTTTAAAAAGAGCCGTGTGTGGATGTCACTCGAGCTCCAGCATTAAGGAACAAAGCCTAATCGATAAAGCGAGATGCGATCTTATATGTCAGCAGGATTAACTTGCTGCGGCAAAGCAGAAGACAGTGAGCAGGAGGAGACGTTGTGAGTCTATTACAAAACAGACAATGAGGACGATCACAATCTTGACAATAATGCTAATGGTGAGGGGTATTTTCCTGTCTCCCGCTGCTCCTCCATCATTTCCAAGATAATACCACATTAATCTCCATATGAGTCACGTTTCCTTTAAGTGTGTCAAGCATTTGTTTTGAGGGACTCCATCTTAACATGATTTCTTAGTCGCTTGCAGGAGAGTAAGGAATGCTGATGTGCTTTTCTGACTTATGTGACGTGACTCCCAGAAGCTCTGAGATGGAGCTATATGAGAGATACTAAATGACAGAAGCAAGTGCTTGTGTGTGTTCAAATGGCTATAAGCTCTTTAGTTAGTGCTATGCCAAACAGATGGAGGCCTGACAGAGGAAGATAAGCAGTTTGAGTGTGAATGCTCCGGTCAGGATGGGTCGACTGCACTCCACCTTTTGTTGATTTTCACACACTGCTCCAGTGACCTCAGAGTTGAGTGTGTTTACTGTGGCCCAGTCTCAATCTCCCTCAAACAGACTCACCGGTGACTTTCAGTAACCCTGAGGTGTGTATCTCCAAGTCCCATTTTTTTCTTCTCCCCTGGCTTATCTACTACTATAACAACAACAACAAAAAAACTCTCTTAAAGTTTTTCAGTGGTTTCAAAGTTACTTAAAAAAGGACAGAAACATAATCTACAGTCGGCTGGATGTTATCATTCAGGTGGATAACTAACTTTAGTTAACTTGCTTAGCAAAATTATTTTCAAATTGTTGTTTTACCATGGCTGCATCCAAAAATACACTATAGGTGAAAAGCAGCATTAGAAAAGAGTCTGATATAAAGATTCTGAAGTGCGTATCCAGTGGACACTTTACTATCCCATGAGGCCATTGGAGAGGATTTGTGAATGACAGTGAAGCGATGCAACTGATAATGTAGGTCACATAATAATGACAACATCATGGATGTACAGTAGTATTCATCCTACACACATAGAACATACTTTTAAATGTCACAAAGTACTTATTTAAAAGACATACCTGCTCAGATATTACGTGAATTTGAACACAACTATTCACATTTCAGTATGCAACAACACAAATAAATTGTAAGTCAAGCATACAAATTCTTCCTTGTTAGATATACACAACAGTATATTATTGTGATTTCTTTTTTCTTTAAAGGCAGTCCAAACCTATTGCACCTATTCTGCCTTCTCTTTTGTGTGTTGTGGTCAGAAGTCTACAGATGTGCCCTCTTTCCAAAGTAGGCCTATTTTACAATCAAAATGATTACACTATTCACATCGCAATCGAGCAGACTCTCTTTCTGCCGTGCCTTTCATTCCCTGGCTGACTGCTCAGGATTCCTGATACACCTGGTTAGTGGACATCCTGAATTCCCCAGGAACCATTTAGGATTAGAGGGGAATATTCTGCTAAGGAGATTTGTGAATGACAACAAAAATAACATATGATATACAG
This sequence comes from Cyprinus carpio, assembly GCF_018340385.1. NCBI lineage: Eukaryota > Metazoa > Chordata > Actinopteri > Cypriniformes > Cyprinidae > Cyprinus > Cyprinus carpio. The sequence goes on along the minus strand of NC_056588.1, from coordinate 8,474,950 downwards.
GTAGACTTTTATCTTTTTGAATGGCTAATACCACCTCAGCCAAGTGAATTAGCCACTTAAATCACTGTAAGCTGTAAAAACATGCACAAAAGGGAATGTTTGTGAAATTCTAGAGCAGTCAACAGATTCTCAGTAGTTATGTGACTGAAATAATAATATCAAATCTATGTTGGGTAGCTTTCAAAGAAAGCCTAAATAAACTAATGAAACAAATTGGCAAGTTACAGTACAGTAGCTCTGGTTCCAACAATATATCAAGGTGGTAGGCCTACCTTGTTTTTACCAACACAAGGTTTCATCTATAAAATAACACCGAAATATCTAGATTAAATAACTGAAATGATAATAAACATAATGTGACATGAACATTAGGGGAGATCAGGGAATGTTGTAACACAGGGTGAGATGTGAGATCATCAGTTTAACCATTTATACTGTAAATTATTATATTACACTACCACCATCCTGAGGTTTCTAACAAAAAGTAGCTTTTTTTTTTTTTTTTTTTTTTTTAAATAGCTTATTGCATTGAAGCAACTTTAGGGTACAATATCTTTTTAAATATAATTTCCGGAGGCATAGGCTAGTTTTCTGGCACTAAAATTGGGGTGACAACATCAGTTGATTAATTTACACCAAATAAGTAATAACTATTACTCACTACCTAAATAGCTATAAGTTAAACGCATAATGCTAAACGAAATTTTCAGATAAAAGAAATGCTATAAAATGACTTTAAAACACGCAAACAGGTGAATAATTTTTATGTGTTTATTTTCGTAATAAAATAATAATTCGTACAAACCAATTCACTAAGATGAACTTGACTTTCCAACGATACATAGAAGAGTCAGGACCGTTTGGGATGAACAGTTTTACCAAAATTAATCAGATTTTCCAGCCTTAAATATGAGGACCATTTACTGGTTTTCTCAAGAAAAAAGTAACCTACATCTTGAATAGCCTGAGGGTGAGTAAATTACCAACACATTTTCATTTTCGGGTGAACTATCCCTTGTTGCATGTAAAAGTATGATAATATTATGAATTGTTATATAGGCTAGCATTATTTAACAGTTTAGTTTAAAGCACCGTCTGTAGCATAATGCACATACTTTATTTTATGTAGAAAGGTATGTCATCATCTTGCTCAAACTAAAGTGATTTGAACCTTTCATTGTAATTAAGATAATTTCCCAGGAGGATTTGAATGAATCAGTATTCCCCAATATTCATTCACCCCACCTACAAAACTAGCACAAAATGTGTTACAGCAGTCCATGCTTTCCTCTACATTCTTATCAACAATATTATAGCAAATTACAAATTGCAAAGTTGTACTAATTTCCCAAAACACCTCGTCTATCTCATAGCATAGCTTCTCTTTAAAGTGCCTTAAGCTCTCCCATGCTGTCTTTATACAATCCTCTCATGTTCTCACTGTGTCTCCGTAGGCTAAAAAGCTGCTGGCCTGTTACTGATATTGGTCTGCTGCATTAGTTGAACAGAGAGGACACAGAGACTGCAAATCAGATAAGAGTCTACTATACAACGGGGAATGATATAATGAATCTCATGGAACCATAATGTTGTGTGTGCATGAAAGTGTGTGAAAGTCTGTTTCTGCCCAGTTGAAGCAGACTGCATTCATGGCTGAGAGGGAATCACACTTTGATGTTCACCCTGATGAGTCGATCCTGACAGGAAACCAGATTTATCACTTGATTAAACTTAACAGGAGGGTGTTGTAAGGCTGATGCAAGGTAGATATAGATATGTAGAGCTGGCTTGAATGTGTATGTGTGTGTATGGGGCTCCAAGGTATGCTTTTTCACAGTAAGTACTTTGAAAAAGTGTGTCCCTGTAATTTCCTGTGTATGTATTCATAACATGAAGAAAGAGAATTAATTTTACCACAGTAATTACACTCTGATCTTCAAAAAGACAGAGCTGATCACTGTCACTCTGATTTCACCCATGCTCTGTCCTCTTCAATTAGCTGCAAATACTTCTCTTTGAGCAATTACACTCCATTCATAATTTTCCTGTAATTACTTCATAATTAAAGTTTTGAATGGTATTACAGTAAGTGTCATTTTGAACATGCCTGAAAACAGTTGAAGATATGCCCCTTGAATGTTTTTGTTTATTTGATTAATTCTCGGGGGAAATAAATGGTTGGGTGGTTTCAAATTAATAAGGCTTAAATTTCTTCAGTGACCTTTGATTGCTCAGTTTAATTAGCTGAAAGTATATGTGTAATCATATTTATGTTCTCAGCACAAAATTTTTACCCAGACAACCCTCCACCGGAGGAAGTGCGAAAAATGCTTGTTAATTGGAGAACATTGGCTTAATGAAGCAAAACTAATTTTCAAGTATACAAAAACTATATAAGTCATATATACAAATATGTGCATATTACATTTGCGTAGTTTATTTTTTATCTTAATATATATATATATAAGGTATATTTCTCTAAAAACAGTATTTAGTTTTTCTATTCTATATATATATATATAAATACATTTCAAAGTATACACAAAAATGGCCAAAATTATATATTTAGTTGGTTTTACTTTGACATATAATTTATGGCAGTTTTTAAGATCAGAATTATATTTCTTTTGTTCAAAATATATTTTTAACAATTTCCATGCTATTTGAAGTACATTTTGTAATATATGTTGGAATTTGAAGATTTAAACTAAATTGACTTTGTAATCTACTTCGCTGTATACAACATTTATTTTGCATATATTTAAAGAGTTTTTTGGCCAGATTTTTTTCTTCTGCAATTTGGGAGTGAATTTACATATACTGTATATTCAAATGATGATTAAATTTACATGGCTTTGAAGCTATAACATTTTCAATAATCTCAATTCGTTTAGATTTACAGCAAAGGGTTCATAAAAGCCTAGAGTGCAAAAGGTTATGTTGATAAACATGTTTATAGTGCATTATCAATAATACACCTTACACGAGCAGGGCGAATTCTGGTAATAAGGTAACTAAAATAAATATACTGTATGTACTGTAGATTACTGTGAAACCTCACTGTATGTCTACACAGCACATACAACTCAAAAGAGCAAGGAAATTACTTCTACTGTGATATGTCCTCTTTGCAATTCTAGTTCAGGAAGAGTTTTACGAAGGACAAGCCTTTAGATGACTCTCACACTATTGTCACAATACTGAAAATGTTTCATAGTATGGTGTTCTCAGGATTTCATTCTTGCACAGATGCTTTATGAGGTGAACTGGGGCTTTTCATTGATCTAGAGTGAGAAACAGCTGCTTTATAAGGTCCGTCGCAAGTTTTTCTTGAGAAAGAGAAATGTTAGAGGAGACTTTATTTACTCGAGGCCTGAGATAGGAGAAGGCTTTGCTGTTGAGTGTTAGAGTAATCCTACAGGCTCTGAGAGAATGGAAGCTGACCAGACTGAGAAAGAAAACTGAAGAAATTCAGTCTCAATAATACCCTTCCTTCAGATCTCTTCTTCAGTTTTTCTCAGTTTCTCTTTTCTTTCTGACAATTTAAGTGCATAAAAGTATGTAAATGTTTGTACATGACTTTCCGATGTCCTCTTATACCTGCTAAAAGTGGTGAGCTGGTTTGTTGTTGGTCTAAAATTGTCTACCAAAGTTTACATAAGGTAAACATTGACCAACTAGTTGTCTAATTTTCCTAGTCGTCTAAAATGAATGGATATGCAAGCTGTACTATTTTCTACCAGCTAGAAACCAGCCACCACATTCCAAAAACCAGCTATCATTGGGTTTAATATCAACATTCAGAAGTTCAAATTCAAACCAAAACAATAAAATTTAAATGAATAAACAAACATACAAATGCAAGCCTACAAAGCCAACATCAATGTTGGCAGGCCAATCTGCCAATGATTACCTTTATCCCTGCAGCCTAGGGGATACAGTCTGAAATGGCCTCAGGAACATCTTAAGAGATCACTGAACCTGCTGATTTCTTTCACATATGAGAATCATTACACAATGTAACTCATAATGTATCAAAATTAATAATATGAAGAAAAAAAAACATAGCTGACAGTTATTGCTCTTAATATTGTAGTAATGTTTATCAATGCTGATGAATACATACAAATGGATCTCTAACTTACATTGTATCTGCACTTTGTTGTTTATGGTGAGAGAATTCAACAGAGTGCAGAATTCAGCCACAACAAAAACTTGTTTTCAACGATGGCTAACCTAAATGCCTCTGATTGGCCACTGCATTCATAAGCTCAACAGAAAAGATTGTGATTGGTTATGACTAGATTAGATTAGATTCAACTTTATTGTCATTGCACATGTAAGGTACAATTTGCAACAGTTAAACACTGATGGATGGATGGATGGATGGATGGATGGATAGATGGATAGATAGATAGACAGACAGACAGACATTCCTGTATTTTCTTATGGCATATTCACCTGTCAGACAGCACTGAGACTGGTGTGAACTGGTGAGAGGAGAGAGGTGGTTTGACAGCTTTAATTGTGATTCTAAATTTGAAATAATTAACCAGGCTCGATCAAATTAACCTGATTGGCAGATGGAGAGGGGGTGGACAGGGGTGAGGAGAGGGAAAAAAGGAGATTGATGTACCATGCCCTCAAAGTGCAGCATCCATGTTTGTTTATACACATCTAATGGAAGTTATGGAGAAAACTATTAAGCTTTGGTTTGTTTTTGTTTTGTTTTTCATTATGAAAGCAGTGTAATTGTCACCAAACTCCTTGTCTTGTCTAATGTGGCATTTTTGGTGTCAGAAATGGAATATTATTAATTTCTTTACTTCAGCTTTCCTGTACTGTTAAATCTATAAATGCAGTATTTTTTTTTTTTTTTGTCAAATAAATGCAGTTTTTTTTGTCTTGTCCTCTGTTTGAAAGTAGGAAAAAAGCGAACGTCCCCTCATTAAAGACCCCCAGTAAGCCCACATGCCTTATTCCAGCTCATTATAATATGACAACAACAACACTCTGAATGCATCTGCAAAACAATTAAAACAGCACTAGTTATTTTCTGCACTTCATGCAACAAAAACAACAGTTCAAGAATGAGTCTGCATGATAGTTGGACAGGAGTGGTGATGTGAAAGCTGAGAGGAAGTTGGGAGGTTAATGAGCACATACGTTTGCTTTCACCTTGTTGTGGGGCCTGAATAATGGATACCACATTTCCTTGTCAGTTTTACACTTGCCAGTTCCTCTTTTATTTGTTTGTTTGTCGATTTGACATTGGTGAATGTGCATGTGTGAGACTATTTGTGTCCTCAACCAATGCTGTGAAAATCCTCTCACGCTAATGAGAAGTCAGCCTCTGCTCTCACTCTGGTTACCTAACTACCCTTCCTTCTCATTCTTTTCTTCATTTTCTCTTCACAAATGCTCTGGAAAACAAGAATCACTGACCCTCCCCTGACAATTGCTAAGTTTCGGTATAAACAAATGTTTTTGTATAAAACATTTAATTAGCATTTCAACCAGCATTTGCATGAACAATCACACAGGAAGTAGTAGGCTAAAAAAAAAAAAAAAAAAAAAAAAAAAATACAGTGGGGTCTGAGACCATGACGAAAGAGATTCTATTTTGCTTTTTTTTCTCAGTTAATACAAATGTTTCCTTTATAAACTGTATTATTGGTGTACCATTTTTAGTAATCAACATTTATTTTGGTATTGACCTAGAAATACTGTAAAATCCTAAATATTTAAATACTTTTTAATAATACTTTTCTGGACAAAATAGGATGGCGAAAAGAGACGATGAAAGAGGCAGGCTGAAAGAACAGAAAATAGAAAGAGTGAAAATGACCTTCGAAACATGGAGAGTGAGTGGATGGAGAGGAGAAAAAGCCAGACAGAACAAATGACCTTAGCTATAAAAGTATTAGTTAAGGTGAGGGTGTGAAAAAGGTTGGCCAATGAGCTTTTATTTATAGCAACACGAATATAACTCTATCTCCTACCTTAGTGGAATGTGCACTTGTGTGTGTGTGTGTGTGTGTGTGTGTGTGTGTGTGTGTGTGTGTGTGTGTGTGTTGTCTTTGTATCTCATCCTATCTGCTTTAGCTGTGTTCACAGACCACCTTTATGTTTCACTGGTAACTTTATGTGTGTGTTTTCACTTATATCTCTGCACATAGATATTGATGACACCCTCATTTCTCAATATCTGCCCACAAACTCCCACCCCCATCTCCAGCAGATGTGTAAAATAAAACCTGTCCTCTGGCCTCAGCCAATATACGTCACAATCAGAAAACAAACACCAGACAGAGAGCCAATTCATCTCTATTAGTGATTTATATTTAGCACATTGTGATAATAGTCTATTCAAGCTCAGTGGCTTCCCTCTCGCAACCAGATATCAGAAGTGTCTTGGTTTACTGCTAAACACTGCTTGTCATGGTCAACCACAGTCGAAACTGCAATTAGGGATATTTAAACGGTTTATCAGATCAGATTTTAAATGTGTAGACAATTTTAGAAAGTTTATGTTTGTTTGGTTTGGGCTGTAATTTCCTGACCCAAATCTGTTTTGGCAAATGTGATGCTTAACAACTGCAAATCAAGAAGCAAATATAATTGTCAGAGCAGTAAATCTCTCTCACATTTAAAGATTTATGCCCATTTGCTGCCATGCAAACAGCTGTTTATTTCTCAGCTCTGCAAAACATGTTCATTAGATAAACTAATTATGAGGGTAAATGTTTCCTTTGGGCTGAAACAAGTGATTCTTGATGCCAGGACACACAACAGGAGTGTGTGCGCAAGCAGTTGAATTTGCAAGTCTTTGATTGCTTATATGCTTTTCTGTATCATTGATTGCTTTGATAGTGTTCTTGACCAGTTGGTGTACACAACTCACCTTTACTAGCTTCCTATCCAGCAAGGTATTAATTGAAATTGTTATTTATGGATAAAGGTTTGTTCAAGGTAATTAGCAATTGTACAAAAGGTGGTGTCATAAAACTGAACAGGTACACAAAAGATGAGGATCCAGACACAGTATTTATTAAAGAAGTAATCCACAATCAAAATTCCAAACACAGGCAAAGGTCATAACACAAGGAATGAGTCCGAACAAAAGCAATAGGGCAAAAAACACCCAAAACAGACAGGTAAACAAAACCAGGAAACAAAGCTTAGAGTTGCAGTATACACACATACAAGACTTAGCCAAGAATAACAGAGAGAAACGGGATTTTATGGGTGAACTAACAAGGCTAATGAGACACAGGTGCAAACAATGAGTGATAATGAGACTGGGCAAAGGATTATTTGGAATGAAGTCCATGTTAGAAAGACAACAAGGAGGGAGTGCCCTCTGGAGGAGCTCATAGCACTCCAACAGGGGATTGTGACAGGTGGATTAAAAATGCACTACTGTCTGTAAGATTAAAAAAAATGTTATGGACTGATTTGACAACCTCCATTTGAGACCACTGCATGTCCCAGTTTGTGTGCATGGAGGCACTGGCACTTCAAGTAATGCTTTGAACGCTCCATCTGTCAAAAACCTGTCTTGGCACTTAGAATAAGAGTAAACCCCAGAACTGCACAAAGATATCGCACCACCAAAAGTGATAGTTATTTTGGAGTTTGCAGGTGGGTTCACAAGACATTTATGATCCAAAGACATCACTTCCAATATGGATTTTCCAGGTTTTAGATTCAATTAGCGTTCTTAATTAAATTTCTGGCTTGATTTTTTTCAAACTTGGCCTGTTCTAATCTCTATTGCCTCCACAGTTCAAACAGCACCAAGCATTTCTAGCCAATCCAATTATTTTCTTGTTTTAGTTTGCAGCTGATGTGTCTGTGGTAATTTCTTCCTGACTATTTCCATATAAATAGAGATCTTTGACACAAGAGTCAAAGTCCTTTGTGCTAGGTTTGTGGTACTGGAATCATTTGTTTGTTATAAAAAATGAAGCCTGTGACTGCTTCTGATCTCATTCAGTGTTTATCAGATAGTGACGGGATAAAGCAAGATTATTATTATTTTTTTTTTTGCATTTTCTGTTTTTGGAGCATCATTGTTGTTTTATAAAATACTTCATATGCTAGCCGTTATAGGAATCTATATGGAAACGTTTCGAAAATGTCACTATGCATGGCTGACCTGCTTTGATTCCTTGCATTCTTTCATTATTAGCTCACAAACTGGCTCTTTACCATTTGCAGTATGTTTATTTATAATCTGTAGTGTGATATGCACAAATATACAGTGACACACAATCTCTCTGTCTCTCTCATGCAGACACACACTTCAGTAGCGTTCAGCTCTGGGCGAAACCGAGTGGAACAAAGGGTTTAGTTTCTGACTCCCTACCCTGCAAAACAAACCCTGATTGCAATTAAATCTTGCTTGGGTGGAAACCACACAGAAAGACAACAGCAGTGTGTTCAGTGTAATCAAATAGGGTTGTGCTAACCACAAATCTGGGGCCCAGGTTTCATTTTCAAAAATGAGAGTGCCAAAACAATATAAAACTAATTGTTGTGTCTGATGATTTGGTCTGGAGTTTTGCATCTGAGGTTGCTTGTTCTCTTTCTTTCTTTCTTGCTTGCTCGCTTTCCTTCCTTTCTTCTTTCAATTAATGTTTTGGAAGCAGCTCTTTTGAATACTCAATTCTGATTAGTCAGTCACACCAATCCAACAGTCAGATCTTTGCTAATAGTGCAACAGTCAGAAGTGAAAATCCCATTCATTTTCTTTAAAAGGGAATTGATTTTTAATGATAACTTATAAATCTTTATAGACAGACCTACTGTGAGCTGCAAGGTTGTTAAACAATATGCTTTTGTAAAAGCCGTCAGTCTGCATTTTTTTTTTTATAATCATGCTTAACAGTGTCCTTGTAAAAAGATAAGAAATTTCGACAAATCAGAGAACTGATATCTTTAGGGCTTGTTAAAGCACTGCAAATTACACAGTCTTCCTATAATCAGGATAATGTACAGTCAACTCTGGTCAACACCTAAATGAAATAAGTTGATAAGTTATTCAGGGTCACTTATCCAGGTCGCTTCAATCCATCCATATACACTCAATGACGTGCCTATATTTTATGTTTGACCAAATACCAAATCTAATAATAATTCTTTCTGTTGTCCTGGTAATTTAGGAGAATGTTTTACCTGTGACTGACCTACTCTACTTCACCGATCTCCTTTTCTATTGTACATCTTTCAAGGTGCAGTCTCATCTGTTACTACTGTTTATGGAGACTGACCATACGAAAACAGCATCATTACGAGCACAAGGGGCTCTTTGAGACACTAATCAGATCAGAGGCCTCTCCCACTCCATCAGTTATGCCTTATTCTCCATTACAAAGAGAATTAGCCTGCTCCTGCGGTACGCCAATGCCTTTACAGAATACTAATATGAATCCAACACACAAACACAGATGTGCACCCGGGAAGGTAAGACAGGGCAAGCGGTACACGCGCACACACACACACACACACACACACACACACACACACACACACACACACACACACACACACACACACACACACACACACACACACACACACACACACACACACACACACACACACACACACACACACACACACACACATGCATTCATGCAAGCACACAAATATCCACCTGCTCACAGCTTGTCCTCCGCTTTAATGTCTTCTGTCCAAACAAGCACTTCAGCTTCCTTCTGCTTGATCCTGCCTGGATGTCTTTCCTAGAATTCACTGAGGCAGATGAACAGCACACCACAGATATACTTTTGAAGTTACTGTGAATTTAGTTTTTTTTTTTCTTGATTTCAAGATTTGGAGCAAAATTTTGCCTTTTAGATCAAAAACACAAATATTTTCCCATTACGACCATTCATCCATTTTCATTTTAATTGAATTTCATGAATGCACAAGAGAGATAAATTGAACTGACTGCAAAAGGTGAATGTGTTCTGGAAGTTTAATTCCTCAGAGTCTCAAAATGCTGCATGAACCATTACCCACAGCCCGCTGCAGCGAGTCTGTGCAGAAGCAGCTGAATCTCCTTGATATTCTAGAGACTCTAAGATGTAGAAGGTAATTATAGGGACTTGAGTTTATGTCTGATTATGCCTTGTTTGAGCTTCTGCCTTTATATAAATGTGCATGCATGTGTTCACATTTTGTTTGTTCATGTAGGTGACTCCTGAAAATGGTGATGACTCTATCAAACAACTGCTAAGAAGATGCCACACACATTCAGTAACCATTGAGAATTTCCTTGCAAGAAAATGACAAAATCATCCATCTCAGCTTGTCCTCTGCTTTAACTATTTAATAAAGTTCCTAAACGTAAGTATCTTTCAATCAACAGCCAAAGTATATAGCAGCTGCTTACCTCTCTCCAATATTGTGCATTTACAGGTTAATGTTCTCCAATTCAGATTGTATTAATACACACGCATTTAAAGATAAAGTATGTTATTTAGTGTATTTAACTGGAGAAATGAGAAGTTAAAAATAAGTCATCAATAGTTTTAGTTCATTCCCTTGATGTGAAAGACTAAAACTAAACTGAATGTGAATATTTTGCCTTTTTTTACTGGCATAAACAGTAGATGGCACAGACTTAAAGCCATAAAACTCTGTTTTTGATTTCATGAGGTCTTCAGATTACATTTATTTTAACCGAAGTTGAGTTTTTGATAGAGTAATATAGATTTTAAAAGAATAATTATACAACAATACTTTTAAATTCACTGAGGTAGCAAAAGTGAGAATAAAGATCATTTCACTTAAATATCTTGCATTAATCTGAATCATCAAATTGGCCCGAATCTGTACACACAAAGTCTGAAATGTCACAGACAGAGAAGTTAATTATCTCCATGTTTTTTTCTTTGCTTTAGAGATGTTTCCTACAGCTGAAAGTGATAATGCACACCTTAATTCAATAATTCATGATGAAAACAGTCTATATGATCAAATTATTGTTTATTAAACTATTGACAATAATGCAAGAAGCCGCTTGTGGGAGGCATGATATATAGAAGCAGGTAAATGGACATGGTTAAGATGATGATATTTATCATCGTAATGTGAGTGCAGGATTTTTATAAACAGCTTTTCCAGTAAGATCATAATAATTTAGACTTCCCTGAATAATGTGAAATCAGGGAGGGTTTGCACCAACCAACCTCTACAGACTGTGTAAGTGACCACAGGCATGATGGCTAATTCTAATAATAGCATTTCTATCATTTCTGTATCTGACTGATTAGTCAATAACCATTCTGACTCTTTTCCCAGTGAGTCAGAGCACTTCATCAAACAACTTTTCTGCTGTACTCTGATGCAACCCAAGTTCAAGGAGCAACTCTCTTTTCTTAAAGTAATAAAAATGAACAATTCTTCATGCTGAGAGAGAGAGAGAGAGAAAAAAGATAGTTACTGCAAGTTAAATAACTGCAGATCAAAGCAGAACACTTTCACCGTTCATTTTGAAGAAAATCTATTCAGTGGCACATACACAAGGCATATGACTTTCTGAAGATCTACCAGTGTAAGTCAGTGGCTTTGTTTTACCCTTCTGTGCACACAATCATTTTCAATACAGTGGCAATGATTTAGAATGCATTGACATTCAAGTTTTAAGGACACTGTATATCATCACATATTTGACTTTTAATTATTAGTTTCCACTGCTTCAAGGGCTACTCCTGATGTATTGAGCCAGACACAGTGATCTATGGCCAAATTAATTGCAAACTATCTTTATGGTGCATCTGTGCGTCTGTGTTTTACTAGCCTTGATGACAGCGTGGGCACAGGTGGTGATCTCTTCTATATGGAGATCAGCTTTTCACTGTGGAGACGGTCTGGTGGTTAAGTTGTCAGGGAAACGAGTTTGTTGATATGGACTTGCAATGACACTGTAAGTCATTTATGAAAATAGTGTTTGCCAAGCTAATACTCGGTAGGTGAAAAGACATTCAATTTCCTGGAAAGACACCAATTTCTGACATAATTAGTCCCACAGAGCAAGACAGAGAATAAGAGAGGACATTTGATATGCAGTTATCACTGTCTGATTTTTGAGTTTGATCCTCTTCCTTTCCACTTTCTTTTCACATCAAAAATCCCAATGTCTCTTCCTTCTTTTTCTTCACATTGTTGCTCTGCTCACACCCCTCTTCCTCCAACTTTTTCTTTGGCTTTCTCCCTGAGATGAATAATCATTGGGATTGTAGACAGTGGAATTGACTTTGAATCTTTAAGCAGTAGAGAATCCCCTTCACTTTTTCCAGGCCTTCTCTTTCTGACATGACTAAAAGCATAGTGCTTTGGAAAGGTTTGTTCAATATCAACGACTCACAAATGACAAATGGAATATGTATTAAACAGTACATTCTTTTAACATGCGCCAAAATAAATAATTGGTGAAAAGATATACAGTGAACAAAACTACACATCCAGATATGACAGCTCCTGATCATGGGAGTTTAGTCTAACATTTTTATTTATGGTGTTTTGAAGGGATCACATCAAATAGTATAATACCCCATGGTAAACAAAACAGTAAGCCATCAGCTAAGCTCTTTTTACATTCAGTTTCCTTCTTGGAGTATTTATTTACATTATATCAAGGATAAGGCAGCTGCACATTCGAGTAAACTTTACATTGTACACTACTTTAACTACTAATAATCTCTAACATACTCTGAACACAAAGGACAAACAGTGGAATAAAGGAATATTCATTTAATTGGGCACCATTAAAACAACCTTTTACAGCTGTTTTTCAAGTATGCAGGGTAATTAGTTCTTTTTTATCATAATGTGAACGAGAGCTCTGAAAGAAACTCATTTAAAATCTCTAGGGGGAAAAAAGCTGTTCTTAGCCTTAGATGAAAATAAATAAATAAATACAGCATAATTATTGGAATGCACTGGCTTGACAAATCAATCAATAAATAAATGTTAGAGTAACACTGCTTTTCATCTATCTTTTCTCAGGACATGTTGTCACATATGTTTTAAATGTTATCCTTTATAATATTTCTTTGTCAAAATAATGGTACAGAATATTTTCTATGTTCCCCTTTTTGTGGATTGATTAATTTGTCTGTATTTCATAACTGTTTACTGTTAAATTTAGCTAAAAAGCCAATTTAATGTTTTGTTTTGTTTCCATGACAATAACAATTGAAATAATAAATTGATTTCACTTGTTTATGCAGAAATTGACTTTATAGAGAGAGCGAGAGAGAGAGAGAGAATAAATATTGTGTCCCCTATATAGCCTAATTGCTGTTTAAAGGAAGTGCTGGTAAGAAATGTACTTTTTACATAGGAAGGCAAGTAAAGTACAATTATCATAAATATCCAAGATATATTTGCTGTTGCAAAAGCTAAAATTGTCTTTCTTGCAGACAGTCCTCTTCAACAGGTCTACGCAGTTTATGAATGTGTTGGTGGGGTCTGAATGACTCTTATATGAGCGCTCTGCCACCTGCTGGTGCGTCACTGACACTCTAGCCAATCAAGCTCAGGCGCCGGGAGAAGCCTTCCTCTCGTGCGCTGCGGGAGATTCCAGTGGTCTGGCAATTAATGACCAGGGCGATACGGGGAACCGACACGCAAAAATCCGGACGGCAACGGACGATCGAGGACAAGCCGTGCATTTCTTTAGAGGAACAACGCATTTTTAGTGGATCTACCAAAAAAACAGGACTGATAAGAACAAGTTCTTTTCTCTGAGCATCTTTACCTTTCAGTGAACTCTAGCTTGTAAGGTAAGCAGTGTTAATAATGTCAAGAATTACATTAATTTAATAGCGTAAAGAATTAATAAATAATACTGTGCATGCACAGTAAAGCTGTTTTACAGTTTAAAAAATGTTTCTGTGAAAATATATTTGTGCAGATTGGTTAATGTCATTGTTAGAGTGTGTTTCTCGAATTGACTGAACTTATTTTATTAAATAAATATAATTTTTCTTATTATGTACAAAAACAGTGTAGGGCAGTAGCCCGTCACTACTGTAAGCTATTTAATTACATTTCAAAGTAAGTATAGCGATGGTAGCTGTTTATTTATTTATTTATTTTTTAATCAAGAAGCTTTTCAGAAGATACAAATGTTTAGTTGATTAAGCTTTCTAAAATGTTTTGATGGAAATATTACACAAATCAAATCTTGCCCCGTGTTTGCTGTCGGCTGTTTGGAATCAGACCTAGCGATTCATTAATCGCGAATGAATCTTTTGAGTGGGTTCTTTTAACGACTCGGTAAAAAAGGGTTCGCAAAACGGTCCGAATCATTTGTACGGCTCACTGAATCGTTTGGAGAGGTTTGTCATTGACAGTGCTTAACTGAACAAGGAGAGCAAAATGACCGAAGAATAAAGTGTATACTTACATACAATCAGCTGAAATCTAACCTTCAAACGCAAACTATAGATTGGAAGCGACGAAGAAGGTGTTTATTAAGTTCAACACCTGCACGTGCAGCTTGTGACGACTGCAGGTAAATACGTTTTCAAAAAGAGAATATCAAAACAGTTTCAATACACGAAATCACTTAAAGTAACAAAAAGATTTTGCATAACCATTGACTTTTAATATGATATTTCTGAAATACCTTGCTGCTTCATCAAGCTAAACCAATACAAAATGTAAAATAAAAACATTAGCAAACCAATTATATAACTGTACCATGGTAGGCTATCCTGTGTGCTTTAATATATATATATAATGGTGTGGCTATCCTATGTATATTATATATATATATATATATATATATATATATATATATATATATATATAAAGTAGCTTATATCTTACGTTTGCACATTGCACCTTTTCCGTGGAGTATTTGGAATCTTTGCTAGCAACATTTTTTTGGGGGGGTTTGCCCAGCACTGTATAAAACCTTTATACATCATGATTGTCGCACGACGATTGTCTCAGTGTTTTAAAGCGTTTAAAGTATGTAGATGTTTAATTGCCTGGCCATTTTGCGAGCTTTGTTGCCATTTGTCTTGTTATTGGTGAGCAGAGCACGCGCAACTGTGTGGTGATGAACCATCTCGCGGGGGAGAAGTGACGAGTGATGTGTTATAATAACCCGGGTGCCAGACGTGCTCATCCGCAGATATTTTGTTTGTTTCGGGAAATCCGAAAGCGTGAAAGGATGAACTAAAATAGCTCTGAAACATCCATTAAATGCTTTGAAAGTTCGCTCGCGCCTTTGCGCACAGGGTCGGAAGCTTTTAGAAGATGAAACTGATGGAAACGGAGGGCGGGGGTGTAACGCTAGTGAAGGAATGTTCTGACATTAATGCGATGTCAATCAATGTAGTCTCCCTTTAGAATAGGAAACGTGCCATTATGCATAACAGATAAGGTTTATATATTGAAACCTCATGTGCTGTATTTTCTGTGAAAATGTGTTTGATTTGATCTTTACTAGTTTATTGGATAACGTTTGGACATGTTGACCATCATTGGGGGCATGTTGTCACACTCTATGGGTGTAAGTAGTCTAAAACAGGCCTAATGAGCTCTGATCTGAATGTAAAAATTATAGCAATTTTTATAGCACAATACTCTGCAAAATGTAAAATACACAAACATTAAGCTATTTCTGCATGCATAGTTGTGTGGAATTACACCATAAAACATACATGAACTTAAAAAATAAATAAAAAATGGACATTTCTGAAAAATTCCCAGTGGGACAACTAACCCTGGTCACATATATAATAGATGCCTGATATTATTTATAAGGTAATCACTTTTGACATTGTTTTACAGAAGAGCCTCTCATTAAATAATGCAAGGGCCAATAACCAAAGTGCACAAAATGTTTTATGCATTTTTATTTGGCCAGTGTTTTTTACTCACAGGTGACCACAGACAGACGGCATGCTCATGTCAAATAGAGATGAGAGCAGGTCATGTTTAATGTATTAGGTCTTATCTGTGCTGTTCGGCCCTTAATAGTGTGGAAACGGCAGCAAAGAACACGATGTCCATTCCTGTCTTTGGAAAAAGAGTTTCAGATTGTGTGTGTGTCTGTCTACGTGAGAGAATTTGCCAGGATCAGATTAAAGGACGGAGGGAAGAGAGATGCGGTGGAGTGCACTATGTCCTTATATGAAAGGATTTAAAACACCTTCTGAAGAAGTGAAGTGATCCCTGAAAATTTAGGCCGACCTGTCTTTCTTACAAAGTCCATTTTCCTCATTCTTTCCCATTCATTGTACTTTCTCTGTCTCTCCTCAGTCTCATACCTCCACACACGCACACACATACTCTTCCTTCTCACTTTCTCTCTCACACACATATGGTGCACAACATGCTTTCACAGCCTCACAAGTCATTGTGTTAGATTTGTCTAACATGCGCAAAATAAATATAATAACTTCTCTATCTGTCGGTTGGTTGGTCAGTCAGACAGACAGACAAACAGTCTGTCTGTCTTTAAACACTTATGAAACACAGTTAGATGCAACGCAGGAAGAACAAGCATACAGTATACATCCACAAAGTACCCACCTGTCTTTCCTCCTGTCAGTCATACCTCATTAACTTGTAATCATTAGGCAAACATAATTTTAAAATGATTTTGCAATGTGTATGGTTCAGTAGTCTGCTAAGGCTATTAAAAGATGCATCTTTAAAGAACATCACACAAGGACAACGCTGTCAGTGCTAGGCATCCAGATTTGCTTTTAAAATTTGTCTAGAGGGAAGTCAAAATAGTCAGCTCCACAGTGCTAAAAGTATTTTAAATAGATAAAAATATTATCGATAAGCTTAACGTGTTAATTGAATGGTTATGTTAGTCGAATGTCAATGTCCTTTGTGAAAGTCTTTAGGCGGAATGAAGTAAATTAATGAATTAAACCAATAAAGGTGTGACAAGGCAAGACAGGGTCACACTGATGTGCAATAAATCAAAAGTGCACACATTTCATTGGTATTCCATTATAGCAGTGCTTGTTTGGCCTATCTTGGCTCCTGTAGTCTTCTCAGACCTCCTTAAAGGGATACTCCAGCCCAAAATAAAAAACGTTGTCATTATTCACTTACCCCCATGTCGTTCCAAACCTGTAAAAGCTTCATTCGTCTTTGGAACACAATTTAAGATATTTTGGATGAAAACAGGGAGGCTTGAGACTGTCCCATAGACTGCCAAATAAATAAGTGTCAAGGTCCAGGAAAGTTCGAAAAGCATCATCAGAATAGTCCATCTGCTATCAGTGATTCAACCGTAATGTTATGAAGCGAGAATACTTTTTGTACACGAAGAAAACAAAAATAACGACTTTATTCAACAATTCCTCTCCTCTGTGCTCGTACTGCTCAGAAATAACAAAAGCTGACAAATCTGACTAGTACACAAGCGGCTTACGCTTTTCTATGTCAGCCATGCCACAGGATATGTTTTTTACGTGTATTTATGCTTTGGTTTGAAAGCAAACAGCTCATCGGCGCAACGCGGCTGACACAGAAGAGCGTACACCATCTGCGTACTGCTCAGAATTGCCAAAATGGCGCTACCATCAGTGTATGCTTTCTGTAGTATAAATGCAAGTAGTCTGCTTTTTCGCTGTCCGTGTACGCATCTGGATTGCTCATACTGAAAGTATAACACATGCTTGATGTGTAGCTTATAGCGGCACTCAGGCAGTAACTCTGACCCAATCCCTATTAGCACACTGGATTGCTGGTTTATAATCCCGCTTATTAAGTATTCTTCTGACAAATGTAATCCAGATATGATCCAGGAGCATATACCTAAGCTCATTTACTTATAATCGAAGTGGATGTGGACTCTGAATTTATAGTTAGCATGATAAATATAGGCTGTGATTCAATTTAAAGTCTATTTACAGTAAATTCATCATTGAAGGACAGCAGAAAAGCAAAGTGGCTTCAGAATTCATGTGTAGTGTTTTTAAATCTCTTGAGGTTTTCAAACACAGGTGGTCACACTAACACAAAAACAATCAATCAGGGTTGTCAATCAAGCTGATTCTGTACACAATGATTGACCACCCTGAGGGCTTGTTGATTGCAGGGGGCTTCCTTTAGTTTGTGATTTAGGTTTACACAATGTCTGTTATTTATTTTATTTTTTTCCCCTTTGTTTCTTGGTAGTATCTACAGTTCACGACACGTTTTACAACACTAACCAATGTTGCACCTGACTCTTGTTACTGAATTCTTGCTATTTCCTAAGACATAGGACTCTACTTGAATGTTTTAGAAGTGATGCACTTTATTTAGCTTCAAAATCTTGACCACCATTCACTGCCATTATAAAGCTTGGAAGAGCCAGGACATATAATATAACTCTGATTGTATTCGTCTGAAAGAAGAAAGTAATACACACTTAGGATGGCTTGAGGGTGAGTAAATCATAGGGTAATTTTCATTTTTGAGTGAACTATCCCTTTAAATGTCTCTGATTGACAATTCCTTTCAAACATTCACATCTGTGAATGGCTACAATGCTGCTCAATGCTAAAAACATATTGTAAATGGAAACTTTTGACATTCTTTACAGAGTGCTCATTACTCAGTACTCTGTACTAGCGCAGAAAAAGCTGGTATCATTACTTTTGACAACACTAAGTCATTGTTATTGTCGTGGTTTGCACTAGTTGTAATGTTAGGCTATTTATATGACCGCAGTCTTCTCAAAAAAACAATTTCTTCATGTGTAAAATATTTTAATAAGCAAACATCACTAATATCATGATGGCTAGAACCATTAAAATTAGGAACAGGACTTGAGTTAGCAGAGTTTCCAAAACTCATCCATTTTATGACTGACAATCAATGGAAAATTTGGTTAGTATGCTGCTCGCCTTAAAGCCCCCAAGTCTGAGCTGACATTCAGAAGCCTCCAAAAAAACGCAAACAAAGCAAAGTGAGACAAGGTCCAGGCATGCATTGTCCATTATAAATATGCTGTAATTACTTCATACATCTCAACAACGTTTTTGCACCATTTTGCTGCAGGAAAATTATTTACAACTTCCCTTCAAATAAGACTGCAACAAAGTGCACTTGCTTTAAATAGAAGCACACAGCCCTAGGCTTAAATATACTTTCGATATATGTCATATTATATAAGTAGCTCATACAGTATCTTGCTATGCTGAATCTTGCATGGCAGAGGCGGACCAGCCAACTCTGAAATTAAGAAGAAATGGACAGATTTTGCATCTAATATATTATTTATTGTTCAGACTGTAGCATTATATCCCTGAGGGCTCCCAGAAGTGAATCAAGCTTTGTAAGCAACCTGACAGAGAAAGTGACCCCCGCCCCTCTCCATGCATGAGGCTGTGAGGTGCAGGAACACTGTAGAAAACATGAAAGCCTTCACCAAGATGGCCTCCACAGGGGACCCTTAGGGAAAAATGCCTAGTGAATAAAGGAATGAACATTGACAAGGTGTCGTTTCTGTGAACTGGACTGGTTTTGTGGAGGTCTAACCCTTCTAAATGGATGTCAACACATAGCAAATATCACTAGGTTGCCCTCTTCTTTGGAAAACATTACATTGACATATTTATCTTTACTTTTTCCTGTCTATTCTTTAAAACTCAAAGAACAGTTCTATAGCTAATAGAACAAGTTAAACACAAAACAAGGTTAAAAACTATATTAATGTTTTTCTTTTGCTGTACTCTTGGAATTTTATATGTACATTTGAAGTTGAGTATTAGATTTGAAAAAGAGTTCGTGTTTAAAAAAAAATTAGCATTATCCTGGCATTGGTCAAGTAAAGAGGAACCTCCTCTGCCTCTGGAGTTCATTTTCCTGCAGTGAATAATTTGTTTATTTCTTTGCTGTGTAGGATGTGTGTAGTCATTATCTATTCTCACTTTCACTCTTCACACACACATTTGTCTTTCTGTGTCCTCTCATCTTTCAGTGGTTAGTCTGTGGCTGCTGATAAGTAGAATTTTGAAACCAGAGGTCACCTGGGAATCATCTGTGATTGGAGGACACACGCTTTTGAGTCTCTTCTTATCATCAGGAGGATGTATGTTTGGAATACCATATTGACATACTACTCTTGATATTCTTGCAGTAGTATGTGTACAGAAGTTGTGCAACAGATCATACTAAGTGGGAAACAGTATTTCACAATGCAGTGCACCCATTTGCATGTAAGGAATGAAGGAGAAGTAACATTATTTTTAACCAATGGGTCAAGGATTATTGATTAGCAACCTTCTGACACCATCTGGTTCTAAAAAGCATCTTTGTATTCTGATGAATTTTTTTTTGCAAGAAACAATCACTAAAATTTAATGGTAGAATGGAAGATTACCCATGGATGAATTAATTTATTTTAAGGGAGCCAAAAAGTAAAATTGATTGATTGATTTTTTCCCTTTCAACTGCCTTTCATGTCACATCTCAGGGTAGTTGCTAATAAAAGTGATAAGTGGACACGCAATCTTGCACGTAATGAGGTTTATGTGATGACAGTGTAGCATACAAACAGTTTGAACTGTTTATTGTTGCATTATGTATTCTATTTCATTAAAAAACAGAAGGTATTTAGCGCAGTATGCAGTAAACAGTAGGCTGATATTACTGTAGCTTCATCTCTCTTAGACTCATCTCTCTGTCCATTATTTTCTTTTTTTTGTGTTTGCTGTTTATGTGATGATTTCTTTTGTTCTTTTCTTCCTTTCATCCCCTTCTGTGATCATAATTATGCTTCTGGGATTCAAATATAAGGAATAAAGGGAAAAAAAGCAGCTCATGAAGGATGATGAGCATCAGAATATTTCGTTGGCAAGGTGAATTTCAGGACTCAAGGATTCACAACATGAAAAGTCCAGGGAGTTGCCTAGACACAGATTAATCTTTGCCCTGGATTATTCTGTCAAATAAGATTCTGAAAATTGAGAACTTTTTAATCCAAGTCGAGACTTAATCTGTGTCCAGGGAACTGACCTTTAAGGGCATGCTTTCCATTGGCATCATAAATATCATGCTTCTGTTTCTTTTGGGCTTTGCTCATATGGTTTTCCGCTTGTGTGTGTGTATACAGTGAGTATAGAAAAGAATCACCCCTTTAAAATAATCACATTTTGTTGCTTTGCAGCCTGAAATAAAGACAGACACAGTTTTTGTTTCATCCAGCTGTATTTACTCAGTTCAAATTATAACACCAACATGTCAGAAAGAAATAAAAATATTAAAAACAGAATCACTGAGTTGGAAAAAGGATCACCCCCTCCTAAAAATGACTTAAACTCAATCAGGTGTTATTTGACTTTCAGTTGAGATCAGCTGTGGTCATTTTGATTAGCTCAGCATGAAAAGAGCTTTCCTGGAGCATTTCAGTCCTTGGCAGTGCAGCTGAAGCAAACAATCAACTAAGGGTGGCAAGGCACTGTCAAAAGATCTCCGGGATAAAGTTGTGTACAGGCACATATCAGGAGATAGATCCCAAAAAATTAAAAGGCTTTGTCAATGCCTAGAAGCACAGTGAAGTTTATTATTAAGAAGTGGCTTCAAACTGGATGAAAGAGCCAGGAGGAAAATGGTCAGAGAGGCTACCAGAGGCTTTTTCATGTGCCAGGGGAAATGGGGTAAATGATATCCAAAGAAAATCATAGTTTCGTTTGAGTTCTAGAATGTAAGATCTGTGATATTGGCTGAGATCTCTAGTGGAGTTAATTCTTGGATTGTACATACTGGATGCATTTCAAGTACAGGTGTTTCCTCTGGACTGTCTCCTTGCTGCATCGTTAGTAAAATATCTGTTAAGTTTGTCATTAAAACAAAATATGACTTTCCAGTAATCTTAGCCTTGGTCTGCAATCTTAATCTTCATCATAACATGTGCTGTTCCGTCATTCACCATCTCTTCATCCCTTCCCCACTCACTGAGATGAACAAACATGGAGTGATTGAGGTGTTCAGACATCATAACCCCAAATCAACACAGATAATGTTGGAACAGTGGGAGTCTTCACCATTTCAACACCATTCGTTTCACAGACCTTTGCCTCCTGTTAGAGACATGTCATTTACCTTCTGTCCATTTAATTTACCCTGCTGAACTTTTGAGTTCTGTTGTATAGTTTGTTACTACATTGCATATTTCTTGAGGTAATCAGTGGCCCACCATAAATCAGATTTTTTTTTTTTTTTTCTTTAATTCAGTTTCTGTTTCTCGGCCTCCACTTCAAGCAATCAACACTATGCAACTTGCAATGCAGGTGAATGTAAATGCTAAACTTTAATATTTAGATTAATTCACAAAAAAATTCACAGTTCATTGAGCCTTTTATTTTGAAAAGTGATGCAAATCATCAAGATATGCAAATACAGTCAAATCTGATTGTGAATTTGTTTTCTTGAATATAAGTTGCATGATATTTGCATTTGGTCACAGTTGAGAAATTCAAGTACTGGAAGATTGAATTTTATTAATATACATTTATAAATAAGTTTACGTCTTTAAATTCTTCAGTTAATTCAACACTGAATGAATAAATAGTGTGATGATTAAAAACTGATTCTGTAATTGGAATTGTCATGATTATTATATCATTCTGGCTAACCGTGAAATTATATTTGATCATTTATTGCTTTAAATATGTCTAACATCTTAGAGTATTATCAGCCAATTTTTCTTTGTACTTTTTTTTTCTTGACAATGAGGCACTATTTCAGCTCAATTTTCAGAATTGATTATACATAATTCCAAAGTAAATAAACTATGACTAAATGCTATTTGCCAGGTAATTAACCTCAGATCCAATGTTCAAAATGCATCGCTCATCTCAAGAGAGCTGCTAACTACGCTAGAAACTTGCTTTAGTGGCCAGACACATACACTGCCTCAGCTAATGTGCTGTAAAGTTCATTCTGGTTACATCAGCTCCCTTGTGACCCCACACACCTCTCAGAGTGTGCTCACGGGGGGAACCTGGGGGGTTCATCTGTCCGAAAGAAGAATGAGCGATCCGTTTTGCTGTTGATGCTGGACAGCGTGGCCAGGGCATCTGTGACTTACATTTCAGCGTGTTTTATGAATGTCACTTATTTGAGGCAAGATGCCTAGGTCAGACTTTCCACTTACAGTCTCTTTCCCTCTCTTTCTCTTTCCAGCTTACTTCCTCCCTCCCTTTTCCCCCTTATGATTTTCCCCAGTTTGCTGTGAGTTTGATGCTATGTCTGGCAGAAGACTGCATAAATTCATTTTCCACCATCACAAGCTCACTGAGTGCTTATGCAGGAGTTAATGAGCCATTCATTCAGTGCTGTCTCCAGCAGACCACAACCATCTAGAGCAAATTAGACTTTCGTTCTGCCTCAAGACGATGCAAGGAGAACACAATACAGAGATTTAGTCAAGGCCTCAGTGGAGTGTTTAAGCAAACAGGGTTAGCTTGAAAAATATGGGGCAAAATCCCAAAGATGGTGCTTGTTTTTTAGGAATGCAGTTGTGATGCAATTTAATGCAATTATAACGCTACTGTGACTTTGAAGGCTTGTTTCAAGAGAGTTATTCTGACATTATTCACCGTAATTTTAGCTGTAAACAAATGTTAGCTTATTAATAATATCAAAGCATTTTACAACGTTGCATTTTGGTTGCTATGTTATGTTGCATATTCTTATACATTCCAGAAACCAAATCTCTAATGAGAAATATAACAAACAAAATATAGGTGCAAGCTGAGATCTTTGAGAATATATATAAAAAAAACTGCAAAAAAAAAAAAAAAAAAAAAAAAAAAAAAGCTCTTTAATGAAATGAAATCGTTATCAGTATATAATTTTTTTGTTTTCCAGTAAAATCAGCCTTTAAGTTTTTTTGTCCCTTGTCATTAGGATGAACCTTACTAAATTGTATTATATTCATGCTTAAAACAAGAACAAGGCAATTAGTCAATGAGGTATAAAAATTAGCTTAATTTAAGATCTATGAAATAATTTGATTTTGAAAGGTTTTTTTGAAAACAAATCTCAATGTTGTAAATATACAAAAATGTATAAAGGTAAATATATTTGTATATTGTTTTAGAATTTTTTGATATTTTAATGAGAAACAAAACAAAATGCTATATTTTTGCAGTTTAAAACAACTATCAAGATTACACACAGCGTGCCTGTGAAGAAGTACAGACATGTATTTTGGAAAAGGCCACTCTAGTCTAGACAGACTTCTGTGTTTTCTTGCATTCCTGTGGGATATAGGAAGGAATCTGCTTTAATAGTTGTCAATCAAAGTCAAACCTGTCTGCACCAGATGACTGATGCACTTTCTTTCAGTCTCTCTCTCTCTCACTCTCTCTCTCCATTTCTTTTACTTTTTGTATAAATGGCTTTTGTTCTATATGCCTGACACACTTTTTTATTTATCTCTTCTCTTCTCTTTAGTTTTTTTATTTTAATTTCTCTTGTTTTTCCACTGTCCCCTCTTTGGTTACATGCTTACTTAATTAGTTTGAAGGCCCTGCTGTCTCTACTCCAGCCAGATTCAACAACTTTTTTTCTCAGAGACCACACAGAGCAGCATGTTCTCAAGAGTGTCATTGGGGAGCATGGTGAATCACAATGACTATCAACGTATAAAATGAATCTCTCCATATATAAAGAATTTAGCAGAATAAGGAATGGACTTAATCTTTTCAGATACAAACTACAAACATACTGCTAGTTTCAAACACAAAACTTCTGCAAGTTTGTGAGTTCACACAGATGAATGCATCAGCACAAGGCCATCTACATTTACGCTTCAATAATGACTTCAATAATGTGTCTGTAGTTTTGTCATTTTTTTTTGTTTTCATATTTGTGTATTTATCAAATATGTCCAAATAAGCTTGAAAAGACATGCTTAAAGGGACAGCTGACCCAAAAGGGTAAATATTGTCATCATTTGCTCATCTTTGATGTTGAAAACCTGAATGACCTTCCATGAAACACAAAATGAGACATTCTCATTTTTGAAGATTTTAGGCTTCAAAAGGTCACAAAAGCACCATAAATGTATCATATAACTTGTACATTTGACTCATGTGCTATATTCAAAGTCTTCTAAAGTGCTATGGTAATGTTTTGTGATGAACAGAGCAAACATTATAAATTATTGAAAGTCCTCATTAATCAGAAGTACAGTAGTGATGTCCGAACGAATGAATTGTTCTTTTCAGTCTGACCTTTTCAGTGAATTGGTTGATCCAATTCACAAAATTGAATTGAATGATTCATTCATGAATTAGAATGATCAGATCCGAATCAATGAACCAGACACAGAAGTTAACAGCTCACTGAAGGGGAAGATTATCAGTCAATAATGATTTTGGTTTGTTACTTTTACAAAGCTATTATATGAATTCAGAAGAATTATAGCCTAATATAAGGCACAAGTCATATGGACTACTGTAATTGCACTTAACATCATTTTTGAAGCTTGAGAACTTCATTTATCATTTTTAAGATTTTCTTTTTTATTACTAGGGGAGCTATATCCCTTTAAAGTTGACCTTCTGGTGTGAAATATGTGACATTAAGAACAGAAGGTTTCTGTCATTTATATTCTGAAGCCCACATCAGTAAAAGTTTCGATGATGGTTGATTTAGCACATATATAGGGGCACATACCTATCTACAAACACAAACATAGGGCTTATGGTTCAGTGAGGCATATAGTCAGGACACACTCTTTAATTAGTGTCAGAAATAGTTTACCTCTGAGCGCTTAGGTTTGGATTTAATATAATCTAGCAAATATCATCCTGGCAGACATTAGTAGCCCCATTTCCTCTTTTATACATACTATCAGCTTCCTCTGTCCATGTATGGAACACTCTTGTGTCTGTGTATACATTCTCCCTACATGTTTAAAATACTAAAGAACATTTAAACACTCTTACACCTCATGAATCATTCCAATACTGGGCTTTCAGGCCATCACAGGAAAACACCTTATCAAAGTTTGAGGGCAGTAAGATTTTTATTAATGAATGAATTAATTTTTAAGAGAGAAAGAACCAGCAAGGGTGCTTTAAATGTATCAAAAGAGACCATAAAGACTTTTATAATGTTAAAAAGATTTGTGTTTAAATTTAATGCTGTTCTTTTGAACTTTCTTTTCATCAACAACAATAATGTGAAATGTTTCTTGAGCATCAGATTTTAAATATTAAAATAAATGGCTTGTTGAGCATAAATTATTTCTTTCAAAATCACAATAAAACCTTATCAACCCCAAACTTTAGAATGGTAGTATGTGTGTGTATATTGGCACCAAAAATCTGGACCTGCCTTGTATGAACTTCATTGCAGTAGACTGAAATGGGATGTCTGAAGTTACTTTTTTCCCCCCTAAAATTCATGTCAGAATAGCCACCAGTGTACTTCATTATATAAACAATAAGCACATTCCACAGAGATTTAAACATGTTTGGTCTGTTAAACAATAAACATTTTAAACTTAAAATTGTATACATTTTACAAAAAGGCTAATGCTATTTCATCTATTCAGAGTTATTTACACTGTTAAAGAGTTGGATTTTCCAAAGTTTAAAAAAATGAGTTGGACGCATGAGAGAGTTTTTTGTGCCAAATACACTCCTTATGGGTTCATATGATTTTCAGGAAAGTTTTTTCGATCATGGCCCTGTATTATGTCATAAAGTGCGGGATTCCTTATATGGGCATTTCTCCAGGAAGAGCACATGCACAAATCAACCAGAGCGAGAGCAAGACAGGGTTGCCAGGTTTTCACAAGTAAACCCACCCAGTCACTACTCAAAACTAGCCCAATCGCGTTTCGAGGGGGTCCCCATTTAAAAATTGCAGCACTGCACAGGACTTGCTTGAAAAGAATGTCTCCAAAGAAGGGTGTTTTTGTATGTGAAGGAAAGATAACCTTGTTCAGTTTCACAAAGAACCCAGCGTTATGTGAACAGTGGATACAGTTTGTTTTTCTGGGGCAGCATTATAAACAAGGTCCAGTTTTACATTGGATTTGCAGATTGTTTGCAATAAAAGGATGCAAAATTACTCTATAGGTACTCAAGATTAACATTAGATTGGCAGAAACTGTGTGTTATGTCCCCTTTGAAGTGTATTGCGCTTGTACACAATTACTTTAAATGCCACTTTGTTACATAATACAGTTGGTTTTCAGTCTTTTTGTCTTTTCATTTAGGTATCCAAGAAGTGACTAGCAACATTTCAGTTGACTGACACATTGATCAAATAGCTGGTGGCTGAACAGTGATTGATTGGACGTTTGATCTGGGGATTGATTTGTTTCATGCAGTTAATGTGAAACAGTAGGTGATTTTAAAAAGCAGTTTGTAGCCAGCAACCTCAAGAATCATAAATCATTCGATTTCCAAGTGATTGGATGGGTTGGTTTTTCCAGAAATTTTACTCTTCATTCCTTCCTCTGGTTCCCCTCATAACCCCTGAGGTGTCACAGTATGGAGTCAACTATCTGTCCAATCCACTTAGAGTTTATTAAGGACACACACACAAACACACACACACATACACACACACACACACACACACACACACACACACGCACCCCAGTGTGAGTTAACCCTCATTACTGGAGCTGGATTTGTAGTGGTAAGGAGTTTACTGTTAAGATGTGTAGAGAAGTGAGAGGATTCATTTAAATTCATTTTAGTTTTAAACAATGGCTGGGTTATTAAAAGGTATGCTTTTCACAAATGGATTTTGGTCTATTGTATGTCTTCAATAAGCATGGTAAAAGGTGATATAGCTCTACAGATTTCCCAAGATCACTGATACAATAAAAAGGAAATAAATTATTAAGTTCTCTAACAGAAGCCAGTCTTAAAGGATTGTTTTGGTTTCAATAGGCTCGTTCAACAGCATCTGCCATGCTGTCAGTTACTTTAGAAAACAATTTTGATGTCCCTCAGTTTTGTATAAATGGCATATACAGTAATGCACTTACAAAGAAAGCAAAACATTCGTATAACACATTTTTGTTAGCTGGGAAGGAATTGTTTGAATCAAGCAAAATCTACTCACGAAATTCCATCAGTAAAGCATAACCGTATAACACACATTTAGCAATGAAAGAGTTAATATAAGTGTTTAAAGATGCACATTTCTACTCTGGTGGTTTAAGTGTGATTGCTTAAGTGCCTTTGGATAAACGCATCTGCTCATGACTGCTTAAAAATTGATTAAGCTGGTGAATGTTCTTTTTAGGGCATTTAAAAGCACTCTAGCATTGCCTGATTTAAGTGGTTTTGCATCAGTAACGTGATGTCATCAGTGACTGTGGTTAGCAGGTATTGCTGTAGTATTACTTCATTAAACTCATGCATGAATTAAACGGCAGACTTGCAAAACCCTTATGCATGACTCACCAAGAAATGTTTGATTTATCGGTTGAGATGGTTGACATCTAGGGCTTTTAAGTGTTTAATATTATGGGGTGTGCCTATTCTTTCGCATACAAATTGTCATTAATCCATATGCATGTGAACGCACTGCTGCATTCAGCCTGTAATGATTTCTGAGTGCTGGCCTTGTACGGAGAACAGCCTGTGGGACCATGACTGTGAGTAAGCAAACAGAGCCTGTTCCGTATTTTTATGTGCCGTTTATTTAGGGCTGTCAACAGTTCATCATTCTGACAACGCATTCAAGGGAAGGAGAATAAATTCAATGGGAGAAATGATCGTATTTGTTTGTGTAGGTGTGACTGTGTTGAGTTTGTGTACAATTATAAAAATGCTAGTATTTTTGGACTTTTCAACGTGATGATTTCTGTCAGGGAAAATGACATTTGACATTTCTTGCAATGCCGAACAGCAGATGTTGTGATTTTTTTTTTTTTAAATATATGATTTCCTGCTAGCATTAATCAGTGCATCCACTTTAGAGTGTCCTTGAAATCATAATTTACAAACCCACAAAACAAGTCTGTAAGGACAAAATATTGTGTGCGGTGTTTTTTTTTCTTTCTGTTATTATTGATAAAGACAAATAATACGAATAAAGAACAAATTAAGACACAGCTTAATTTCAATGTAAAATTCTAAAAGTAATAAAAAAAAGTTTAATTCATGCACAGAAAGAAAAAAATAAATAATTGGAAATATGTTTGAATAAATATTACAAAAAAACCTTTTGTTTTAATTGCATTTAAAAAGTTTGAGCACACTAAAAAAAGCTAGAAAAAAATATGATCCAGTGTACTTTGTTAATATAAAGGAATATTCTGTATTTTTTATAAATTTTTTTAAAAAGTGTTTTTACAGCATTACACATTGTATTGCTTTACAAAAAAAAGTACTAGTAGAAAATTACTAGTACCTCAGTTTTTCTAATGTATTTTTCTTACAGTGCAGTTAATCCATTAAAAATTTAATTTAATTGCATTATATTATATCCAATAAATAAATAAAATGAATCAGAATATATTTCATGTATCCATATATGCTAAGAAAATCTCACAAATAAAGATGAAACATTTTTGAAGAAGTTTTTTTTTTCACTTTAAGTTGCACAAACCTGATAAATTGATAGCTCTTGTTAAACAGTTTTCACAGTAAATAATTATTTTTATTTAATATAAAGCAAAAGCAAGACTGTGCAGTAGTTTTTGTATTGAATAATACGAGCATATTGTAATGGAAAATATGAAAATGTATTCACCCAGTTCAACAGGGCGCTGAAAGTAGGCACACATCGTTGTCTCTGTGTTTCCTCTCGTCTCTCATAAGGAGAAATCTCTGTCTGATTTATCCTGTATGAAACATACAGTGACACTTATATCATCTGTCTTATTGCTACGGTTCCTGCAGTAGCGGAAACATAAACACAGTACGGCAGGAGATGGCTGTATACACCTCTGCCTGCGGTGAACAGCACTGTCAGATGCAGGAAACATTCTCGAGAAAACTTGTCTACACTCTGGTGAGCTTGGCTCTCAAGGGAACATCTCAAGGGGATTTTAGGCTAAAACTCATGGATGACTGAAAATAGGAAGTATAGGGAAAATTTGTATAAGGTCATCATCAGCTAGTTGTAGGTGACATGCTTATAGACTGAAGTAACCCCAAGTCGTGTGAAGCTGTCTATATGTGCTTAGACTCATTCTCATGAGAGTGTAGACAGCTTGTACTCTAACTGCAGGAGCTTCAGTTCTCATTTCCTATTTTCCATTCCAAGACTGAAGACTCATGACCTACTAGTGTCTTCTCCCTGCCCTATTAGTCAAATGCCACTCACATATAAATGGCCTGTCCTTTAGCATTACCACAATCTCAGTCACAGTGGATGGGAGGTCCTGATTATTATCCAGATAGCTGGACTAGGCAGTGTTGTTATTGTTAACTAAAACAAATATTTTTTTATTGAAATAAAGGTGAAATAATATATTAACAAATAAAAAATAAAAAATTAAAACTAATAATAAATGACAAAAGCATACAATTACTAAAACCTAAAATAAAATCGAAAACCAACAATATACATTTAAAAAAAAAATCTAAATATTAATAAAACAAACTAAAATATTAAAAAATGCTGTTATAGTGCATAGTAGTGTTGCGCGATATGGTCCTTTTTCAACTCGTCATATCGTCAGCCCGTGAGAGCGAAGATACACAATATTATTGTGCATGGCTGGAGTAAGAGCGAGACTCTCTGTACTTGTCATAGCATAACTATTTGGTGTTTTAAACCGTGCAGGTGCGCGAGAGTGAACCTATGGAATCACCAGTAATCGAAAAAATTTCTACATACTGATAAACTAACGTTAAATATAAAAAATACTGTATTTAAAACAGCTAGTTCATACATAGTCGGACGCAACTGTCATATCATGCGTCCTGTGACAAATTTGCCGCATCTGCGCATGGAAATTATCAGTCTAAATATTCTGCAAAATCCGTCAATGGTGAAAATCAATAGTAGATTTCACTTAAAGTCCAACAGTTTAACACTAATATTGGACATAAATGAACACGTTAAATATAAAGTATTCAAAACAGGTAAGTTCATATATTTGGAGTAAAGTTAAATTGAATGGATACATCAGTCGTACAGAGCTCTGGACAGCCATAGAAACAAGAATGAGATGCATTCTAACATAACTGTGGCATTAAACTCAGTTAGTGAGGGCTCGTTTAAAATATTGCACATATATAGGCTGTTCAGATTACTTGTTAAAGTGCAATGAAATACCTTATATCTGCAGACGATGTACGTCTGTTTGTGGATGGAGACTTCTTCACCGGCTACAGGCTGTAATCCTCATTTGTGCGCGTGTGTGAAATGGGGTGCTGAAGTGAAATAGCTGGGCAATTTGATAGCCAAATTATAAAAGGCCGCCTTATAAAAAAAAAATATTATTATTATTATTATTATTATTATTATTATTATTTAATACATTAATAGGAGAATGAGCCTAATTTCATCTTGACTATCGACAAAGACATCTGCTATGCTCGATATCTCTGACTATCGTCTATCGGCACAACCCTAGTGCATAGTATTAACAAAACACTGCAGGACACAAGTGGACATTTGATTGACATTTGATTTGTTTTTCTACTACTTTTTATAACATAAGCAAATTGAACCAACATAAACAACTAGTCTGAAGTCAGTATAATTATTTATTAACATTGCTTTATACACCAGTATGATGAGTAGTAGCATCATACTGAGTATAAAGCAACCTTGAATTATACCCCAAAATCATATTAAGTCACTACTGACATTGTCAGAATCAACTTTTATGTTATTTTTTAGGTTTTAGAAAGCTGGGATCCATTTGAGAATGTCTGCTTCACAAGGTGAATTAATTTTCACCAAAATCACATTATTTGAGCTTATTGAAGGTTTGTTGCATAATGATTTAAATGTGGATGTGAATGCATTGAAAAAAGAAAGTTTTAAATACTTAAATTTACATTTAAGAATTAAACCATAATTTCATAAATATTTTAATACTCAAATTGCTCTGATTTCTTTAATTTTGTTTTTAAATATGTCTTGTCACTTAAAAAATGAAGACTTTTTCTCATCGTATTCATACAGCAGTCAATGTAGACATTTTCTTTAGGGAATCGGGAATCTGATCCTAAGCAGTGATGGGCAGCATTACCCTGGAGCAGCAGAATTCCCAATCATCTTCAGTATTCATATATACTGTATATACACATCATGCCCGCCAGAAGAAGGCAAAGCTTTCTCCAGCCTTACTGTGCTGCGCTTATTCCAGTTGACCAAACAAGGAAGACTTCTGCCCCCTTTTCTCATCCATCACTGGAACATTCACATAAACAATAGCTGTTTTTTAACACAAGTGCATGCCAGAGCCCACTTAATGCATGCCTGAAGCTTCACATTTGAGCCACATGTACTAAACCTGTTGTGCCTGTTGTCTTATTCAGGTCTAATGAGTTGCATTTTCTCTCATCCATGATGCTTTAAAGATGATGCTGATTTTATTTTTAATGTATACTATAGCTGGCTCTCGTATAAAGAAGTGTCATGGTTTTATGGACCAGAACTACTTTGTGTTTGTTATGACAAAGCATTACTCAGATTCCACCATGATTGTTGTGTCAATTAGTCATGAATGGCACTTTGAAAGTTCGACTTCACGTGATGTGAGCCATGTTTCGTTTGGCTAAGACTCTGGGTTGTGAAAGGGTCAGTTGAATGAGCTTTGACAACCAAAAAAGGCCAGAGACATGTCCACATTAAACTAAAAGGTGAACAAGTAATAAATCAACAAGTAATAAGAAAAGGTGTAATAAAACTTTGGCACACACAGTCAAAGGACACATTCATTATGTGTTTATGAGCTTGATTTGGTTTCAAACCAATGAATTAGCATGGCAGACTTGTAGGTTCGGGTAACATTTTGCAATTTGTAAAGGTTCTTTGTAGTCAGCAAGATTTGTCATTTAGATGAATGAACTGATTATGATTACCAGGTTCCTACAGGATTCCTGAGATCTCCGCAGTTTCACAGTGTCCTAACCAGCTGTAATAAGATGAGCAGTTTTCCCATACTAAAAACGAAAATACAAATTTAAAATAAATAAAAGCGCAAATAAATAAATACATAAATCCACATTTCCTGCATAAATATACAAATAAATATGCAAAAAAAAAACATTAATAAATCCACAATTTCCTGCATAAATAAATATACATAAATTAAATTTGTGAGGAAATAACTAAATAAATATTAAATGAATGTTAGGGAAAATAAAAAAATGTGCCAAACTGAAATTTTACTTCTTTTCTTTTAGGTGTTCATTTATTTTTAATCATAGTTCCCGTATTTATTTTTCCTTAGCCCAGCATGCTAATGAGAGGGCGTCAATCAGCCTCAGTAGGCGGGATTTATGACCCCATTGACTGATCATTGTAAAAGTTCTGCACTTGACTATTTTCCTGCGCATTAACATTAGGAAAGATGAATGAAGGCATGCTAAAAGCTGCTAGAGACTTGCGAAGACTCGCCAACACTGTTGAAAATAGTTGTACATTATCTGCTGATTATATTCACTTCAGAGTAGATGCACCCATACATGCTTTAGGTCAGTTAGCAGCCTCATTTGACATGTCTTTAGATCGGTTTAGTGTGTGGGCTACGTGCGCATTGTTTCATTCGAATGGTATGAGAACAGGTGAGATTTGTCCCATATGAGGCTTCATGGATGTATGTTTAAACCCTGTCAATGACCTTTTACCTTAAACACAACTTTTACAAAAAAAACCAAACAAACAAAAAAACAAGTTTCTGTAAAATTAATGCCATTTACATTATAAACAGCCACTTCTTAACTGAGAGCCTCATAATGTAAAACATACCATCCCATCTCTCACTTGACATCAGACTATTAAAATTGATGCTTTGTCTTGTTGTGTAACAAGGACACAGGCCACTCTAAATAATGAGGTGAATTTCAAATAAATCTGCTCGCCTACAAGTGTTACATATACTTGCTTCGTTTTGTTCGTTCGCTGGCTCAATGTGTGGTGTCAGGCTCAGTTTGTTGGGTTCCATGTTGTAGCAGATTTTTGTTCATGTCTGACATGAACAGAAATTGTGTGTCCAAAGTAATTTGTTAAACACCCTGTTGCATCCCAGGCTTGTCTCATGAAAAAGTGTGAGTATAATCTGTGTTCAGGTGGAAGGATGAAATGAATTCTGTCGTGCCTTAATAAACTCGTTTGTTTCTTCTTGTTCATAATTCAGTAAAAGTCTCTTCATTCTCAGATGCTGCGGATTTTACACATACCAAAAATTGGTTAACAGAAGTTAAGGAATATTGTTCAATATTTGTTGATTTAAAATTATTTCATCTATTTAAAATATTAAACAAATTAATCACATTATAGGCAAATGAACTAATAAGCAGTCAGCCATCATCATCGCAAAATAAACCCTGATAGGACGCCCATGTGCTGTTCAACGAATAAATAACTACATGAAATACTGATTTAAGTGAAAATTCTTTTAGATTTTTACCTGCGTATTATCTGTTGTTCAGCTAAGAAAATAAATCCTTTAAAGCATTGGTCTAGCAACAAGATGCCACCATTTGCGTTTGTATGAAACAAAGAGCAATTGGCAGTGTGATAAAACCCTAATTTAAATAACCGATTAACATAGGTCATAGAATCAGTGACTCTCCAATGCTACACGTGAACGATTCACAAGTATGAATCGGACTTTCCAATGGTCCATTTGAGAGAGAACCATTCAGAATGAACCGATTCACTAGAATGACTCGGAACATTCCAATGTCATATTTGAGAGGGAGAGAGAAGGCCATTTAGGATGAACCGATATGCTAGATCCATTAAGTATCGTGAGCACTACACTCCTACTCTTCGGAAAAAGTTGCGCGTGTCTGGAATATCTAAACTACTGCACCTGTCACACTACAGGACAACAATTTAGTAAGTCTACTATTCACTTCCCAAGAGCACTGTTTCAGTCAGCACTGTCTTTGCATTGTTGGTCTAAGAACACATGTGCTTTAACAGCATTTGACTGTTGCATCGCTTTTCTTGACTGTGGATTTGCAATGAAACATCAAAGTACTATTTAATGATAGGACGCTTCCATCTTCTTCTTCTTTTGTGTTCTACTGTGCTGCTTGCAGCTTGAGTAAGTCATGTTAAATGTAAAAAAGGTTACCAAGACAAAGTTACAAAACAGAAAGGATAGTAATTCATTATTTCTAGCATCACATAATCAATTCAATTTGCGGGCATAATTAAAGCAGCTGTATGAATGTGACTCTGTATGATTAGACCATACCGCACGCATTTTACCACAGTGGATGCTTCTGCCATTATGGAGGAACTGTCTTTGTTGGGTTGTATACATTATTTCCAGTGGTTCTTTATCAGTGCTGTGGTGGTCTATTGTTTGGCTCAGACAGGGTCTTAAAAAAGGGGGAGATCCTCATACATTTTGCATGCTAAGAGACTTAAAAGCTAATATATTCTTTCTATGCTGCTTTCTGTTTTCCCTCATTCTTGATCTTTATTATTTGAATCCATTTCATTGTTTCTCTGTTATCTTATTCTATTATCTTATTCTTTAGCACCATTGTGCTTTGTTGATTTTAGACCCTACTTGACATTCACATAGTTGGAGAGTAAGAAATAATTGCTTTCTGAAAGAATGGCCTAGGAAAGTTGTAATTCTCTTAAAACAATAATAATAATTATCTACCTGATTGTCTGTCTGTCTATCTATTATAAATTGAATGTTATCACACTGCAGGCACGCATAGGCAATTGTGTTTTCTTTTATGTTTCTTGAACAATGAGCCGCTTAGATAAGTGAATAAATTTCCTTTAATAAAGACTCATTCCCACATCGCTTCCATTTTAATGAGTAACAAATGATAAATATACCACCTAAAATGGACCAATAAATGTCTGATATTGAGGTGCATATTAAATTTCTATCATATCTCATCCCTTTATCACACCTCACTGTAAGTTCGAATGAGGTTGTATGTTTTTTTTTTTTTACCAAAGTCATGCTGGATATCCTACTGCGAGCTGCTCTCAGAATTGCTCCACATTTGCTGAATGATGATTTAATGATCTACATTACATATTCTGCCCACATATTAACATAACACATTATAGTGTTTGAGGCTTAGGGATTTTGATCACATTTAAATATCCAAAGTATGATATCCAGAGTCTTTATGAGATATTGAGCTGTTTTAATGCAAGGTCGTTGTAAAGTTACAACATATAAAATTCTTATCAAGCTGATATTAAGCAATCCCCTCTGCAACTGATGTTAGCAGTCTCTGATTTGAGACCAGCAGGTTTTAGGAATTGATATGGAGATTTTTATTTATTTATGTTTTACGAGTAACTACCTTTTTTGGTGGAAACACAGAATGATTTAAGACTAGGCACTGTGGCATCAGTGAATCTAATGTGCCATTCAGTGTTGCTCCTCATTAGGTGATTTAAAGGGGGAATTTGCTGCTATCAAAATGGGCTTTAAATAAAGCTTGGCTGTCTGTGAAGTAGAAACATGAACATACTTTTAAAATCATTTCTATAAAATTGACTGGTTGAAAATTGGCAAACTAATGCTTTAAGTATCATTTAATTGTGGCCAATAGAGGCTATTCTATTAAGGATAGGATATGCTGTATAGGATACTAATATCTTGGATATTTAGTTTACAACTAATTTTAAAAAAACAAACAAAAAAAAAACACTTTAATTTCTTTCAAGATTTAATGCCATGGACCAAACTTCCATTGTATCAGCCTGGTACCTTGCAAAGAACTGCAAAGTGATAATATTTTCCCGAAAATTGTGTAAGAGCCAGTCAATCAGATTTTAGGAAACATGTGATTTTAGTCAGATAATGCAGTTTTTGCATGCAGTGTATATGCACCAGACATTTAGTGAACGGTTTGTGGGCATGTCGTCTAATGGCTGCAACTAGGATCACAGTGAATTCAAGAGTAACATCACTGCTCTTAGTGGCCTATTGAAACAACAGACATGTTTTTTGTGTATTCAGGGCACTGTCACATGAAGGCAGATGGTTTGGAAATCTTTCAAGATGCTTTGAGACACTGTATCCATCGACTTGTTCTCTAGCTTCAGCAGTTCTAGGATTAAATCCAACAGCAGCCCATGACATACTTGTTCATAAGCTTTGGATGGAGCAAGTTATTTCAGATGTGCTGAAGTTTTGAATTGTTGTCAAGTGTTCAGCCAATGGCACCTAAAATTACATTTGTGACATTTCTTACAGATCAAAGTTGAATTATTCATTTGTTGATGGGAATGTCTGAATGGAGATTGCAGAGTGCTGCTTTAGACTGGGGATCAAACAGGTCTGACTGCAAATTTGTTTATGTGCCTGCAGGTCCGGGGCAGCATGAACCTGACTGATGCCCTGTGTCTCCATGCCAACCGAAGCCTCAGGTCGAGGTAAACCTAAACCCTCCTGTCAGAAGGTAACCTCTCTGCCCCAATCCAAACTCTACAGGGTGAGTGACCAGAATGAAAGCCCATACACAGTACTGTTGAAAGGAAGTTTTTGTTTCCTCCTTTATTTTTAAGCTCAGTTTTTGCTTGCTGCAGTTTATTCTTCCGTCATGGAATTGCAGCATATGTGAGTCTTTTAAAATGGCAGAGAAATGAATTTGATAGGGAATAATGATTACGAAAATAACCCATTCTGATGCCTGTTTGAGTTTAGACAGCCCATTTTGAGCTGATTATTACTGAAAGGCCATTAAAGGTCATATACGTACAATTTAATCAAAATTCACTTAAATATAACTTTTATTCAATAATTTAATCTTCAACATCTAAATTTATGTAGAGAAAGACAACTTTTTATCATCCCATGTATTTTTATGTAAAGAAAAGCATTGTTTATAAGTCCTTTTATAATAAGTGTCTTCGTAAAGTGGACATAAAGGACTACAAAAATTAAGCTACAAAAATAACTGTAAAATTAAGTAATTTCAGCTGGTTGAATTATATATTTTTTTCTATGTAATGCAATTATATTTATTTTAAAGATAGTAAAAATTATTCAGCCAACAAATGTTTCAAAAATATATTATAAAATGTATTTAAATGGTAAAAAACCTTAAGGGAAAATTTATACAGGATGGTTCAAGAGTTTGAGGTCAGTAAGATGTTTTTGATACATTAAAATTGTTAATATTATTAGATATTAAAATACAATTTAATCCTTCTAATGTGTTGATTTGGTGCTCAGGAAACATTTCTTATTATTATCAATGTTTAAATGAGTTGCTTATTATCTGTGTGGAAACCTTGATACATTTAATGCATGATATGTGATTCTGAATATTTAAAAGGAACAGCATTTATTTGAAATTGAAATCTTTTGTGACATTATGTCTTTCACTTTTGATCAGTTTAATGAGTCTTTGCCAAAATAAAAGAATTATTTTCATTCAAAAAATAAAAATAAAAATAAATGAATAAATGAATGAATGAATGAATGAATGAATGAATGAATGAATGAATTGAAAAAAATCATACTGACCTCAATCTTTTGAACACTAGTGTGCATTTTGGAAATAATTGAGGTGTATAAATATTCTTTGGGGCCACTATACCCTCTCTTTGTGTCCATACCTGGTTCTGAGGGGCTCAGGAAAAGCATACGGTAACAACAATGTGTTTTGTGTTCAAATCCAAAGTAGTGACTGTCTCCCTGTCAGAAAGGTCTCTCTCTGTGCCTCTTTGCATGGGTCTGCTGGTTAGCAGCTTGACACTGAAATCTTTGGAGCTTAATTATGGTCCTGTCACATCGGGAGAATGAAACATTTCAATCTCTCACCGTAATCATTGAACATGAACATCAAATTCAACCCATCATTAACACCATCCGAGGTGCATGACTTTACATAGAGTGGCATATGTGTGTGTCTGTGTGCTGGATGACAGCAATAGATGAGATTATTGATGATTTATATATATATATATATATCTGTATATGTATCATCCAGCCCTGTCCTGACCACTTGCACCTTCAATTTCACTGAAGCTTTGAGTGTCTCTCTTCATCTTTGTCTTATCTTGTACATTGTCCATGCTGAGATACAGCCTGAACTTTCTGCAAAGTTGTCCTGTGCTTCAAACAGATAAAACTGGCATGTATCCGGTTTTCTGTAGGGATTAATGCTTCAGCACAGAGCTCCGTTTGAGGCTGATATAAGTTGGGTCTCCATTGCCTCTAGTTACTGACAGCATGGAACAAAACCCCCCCAGCATTGTTTCTCATATCTGAAATGAAGCTGCACGATCTCATTTGATATACACAGACCTCCCCCGCACCTGTCTGGATTCTCCAGGTGTGTGTATGTGTGAGTGCTGGTTCATCCACTATCAAGGATTAATTAACACTCTGAAAGGGGAAGACTGGAGGGAGGTTGTGAGTGTCCAGTGCAGAGAAGAAAAGATGGATTGCGATTAGGGGAGAAGTGCAATAGAGCAAAAACGAAAGAGGACGGTGAGCCGTTGATGGGTGAACAAGTCTGCGATGGGATTTAATTGGCTGCTTATACAGGCTGCAGGGTATTGTACCTGCCTGTCACAGTTTAAGTATGTGAGGCTGCATATATGTGAGTTTGAACATGCTATTGGCAAACATGACATGCGGGAGAGAACTAAAAGGAATAGTTCAGAAATTAAAATTCATGTACCCTCATGTTCCATGTTTTGTATTATTTATATACAATTATATTTATATTATATACATTTATATTTAGTTTGCATTATATTTATATTTACATTTAAATGTTTTACATGTACATTTTAGTTTATATTAATTTTAGTTCATTTTTTAATAAATTTGTTTTTGTGTGTTTTTATAATTTTATTAGCTTTAAAAACATTTCTATTTAGTCTTAATTTATTTTTATTTAGTTTTTATTAGTGTTTTTGGTGGTTATTAACGAAAGAGGGAAATGTTTGTACTTCAACTTCAACTTATTTCAGATAGTTTTTCATCCAATATTTATATTTTATTTTTCAGCTTTATTTCAAAAATTATTTTAATAATCTCAGTAAAATCTCAGAATAAAAGCATCTCAGTGTTTTTCATTTTTTGCATAACTATGCTTTTTAAAAGTCAACATTTTGTGCTTTCTTAATTTGTTCATTTAGAAACATGCATGTTTTAGTAACTAATCATTCTCTGTATGTGGTTTGCTGTTCATTGTCATTCTCTGTATTACATTGTTCCTCTGACTGATCATGTTATACAGCTGCCATCTGAATTCCAATTTTTCTGAGAAGCTGAAAACTCATTTGACTCTCTCTGGTTGATTGTGTTCAGTCATAAGCAACTTTATCACAGAAAAGCATGCATGATGCCACAGTTTTGCCCCACTGGCCCGAGGCCACGTTCACTATTGAACCTCATGCTTCCCAGCCAATCATATCACAGCATCCTCCTAAGCATGACAGGGAGAGTTTATCCCCAAAGACATTACTTTACAACACACACAAACACACATGCTTTCACCGCTACTGCAACTCCATAAAAAATTATCACTACTGTTGAAATAGATAATCATGGAAAGAGGGGAATAATTTAGCTTTATCTATGTCTTTTGGCTTCGACAGGAACTGCAGTGCAAAGTGTATGCCAGGAATGCGTTTCTAACAGAGCGGGAATAATCACGTTGAACTGCAGGCCTGCATGAGTAAATAGCATTGAACACAGTGTGCTGAAAATTGTGTTTACTTGACGCGCCTAAATGCCTCCAAACGCTTGGATTATCTGAGGGTAATTCTGCCTCTCACAAAGATCAAGTTTCATTTATCAGTGTTTAATGGTGTTGTACTATATATCATGCTAAACCGGATTTTTAGATTTTCGGAAGAAAATGAGTCAGTGGTGCTCATCACCCCAATGCTAAGGTGTTTATTATTTTATTTTATGGTTGTTTTAGGTGGTTGTTTACTGGCATAAGCCGTAAGAGCTCAGCCAAAAGGATTATTTCTGGTTCAGTTATGACCCAGGTTCCTCCTTCAACGTATGTCTATTTTACCAGTAATGTTTTTCATTAAACATTATAGCATATTAATATATTGCATTTATTATCTTAAATGGAAATATTCAGTTTTGTCCCACAGCCCTGTTACTGGATATTTTTCATCATATCATTTGGACTCTTACTTGGCAGGCAGACAAGTACATTTTTTTTTATTTTATTTTTTTTATTATTAAGTATTTAAGTTTAGCAATAACTACAGTCTAAGACACTATTTTGTACTCTATTCATGGAAAGTGCCAGTAACAGTGAATAGCTTGTCTTAGTAGACAACATTATATCTAGTTAAAATCAAATTCATGAACTTTGAGGCCAAGAGCCTTTGAATGGGTTACCTATGGACTAAGAACATATCACAATGAAATGAATGACATGAAAGAAAGGTCACACCATCAAAGTTGTCCAACACCAGAGACATCCAGCAAACTTTGAAAAGCTCATTTGAATATTCCACATATCCATGGACGGCTCACTGAACAGATGGTGGAAAGCGAAGTTAGATTATTTGTTTGAAATGAGAGACAGATAGACAGACAGTTAATGGTACGCACTTGTGTGTGTCATAATTGAAGTTTCTTGAGGCATAGAATAGGATCTGCTCTGAATAAGCCCATGTTTTGCCTCCAGAGGTAAATTCCTCCTCTTCACAGGTGCTTTCACCTGCACCTGTTATCTTTTCTTCCACTTGGATGGATTTCAATGTCCACGTGTCTTTCTCTCTTCATATCCTCTTTTCTCTATTCACACACTCAGTTCGTCTGGACTGCAGGTGTGAATTTGGCACACTTTGGCAGGTGTTATGGCGCAGGTGAGAAGATTGTGTCTGTTTGTCATAAAATCTTTAACAGAGGGCTGTTTTTGTATGACGTTTTTCAAGTGTGTTCAATAAATCCGTCATTCAAACCACATCATTTCCATGCAGCTCTTTCTCACTCAGTTAAAGTCTATACCATTTTTGTTCAACCTTTTGTTTAACGTCACTCCTACCTCCTCCTCCCTTCACTGGAGTTTTTATCTTTCAATGTTTTGTCAAACAGCTGTGGTATTTGGTAATTAAGTTAAAACACTTTGTCAGAGATCGCAGAGTACAATTTGACAGACTGAATCTCCCCCTGGATGCTTTCCCTTTTGATCATCTGAGATGTGAGATAGCAGGATTTCACAGAGCACAGGCAATTGTGTTTTACGTGATAATTCTTGAACAGACGCTGCGGTTAGAGTTAGTTGAATGGATCGAAAAGTTCATCCAGGGTCACTTGGTTCATTTCATTCTTAGGGTAAATGAACAGGTGAGTTGATTGTGCAGTCTGCTGAGAGGCAGGAGAATTGACAAGCATGGAGCAGTGTTTCAGAAAGTGACTTTAATCCTTTGTACTTGGATTGTACACTTTATCCTGAATTAAAATTAACAATCCAACCTGTCCTCCAACTATCAAAAATCATATGTGTGTCTTTAAAAAAAAGCATAAAATTTGTATTATTAGGTTTCTTTTCTGTATTAATAAGCTGGTGCAAAGCTTATCAAAGCTTATCACATCCCAGCAAAAGCCACTTCCTTCCTCATGCTTTAAATACATTTAAATAAAAACTAAAAACTAACCAAGGTATCCAAGGTATCACTTAGGGTTTTTTTCAGATAGTATTTTATTGGCCAAAACTTTGTATACACACATACATACAAGATGACTGAATCATTAACATTTTGTGGTCAATTTTCCAAAATGAGAAACTGTATTTATTTATTTTTTTAAACATTTGTTTTCTTTCTTTATTTTTTATTTTTTTTGTGTACTTCAGCTCGTAGATGGCTTCTAAACCATGACATTGCCAAAAGACATTCTTGTTTTTTCTTTCTTTCTTTCTATTTTTTTTTCTGTTTTAAAGGGTTCTTTAATTGATACGTATAAGATTTTTTAAATTGATATTAATTCTGATTTAATTCTGATTTCTTTTAGACTCATATTTTAAAATCGAGTTTGAAAGAACAGCATCTAATTAAAATATACATTATTTGTAACATTATAGGCAACTTTTCTGTCACTTTTGATTAATGTAATGTGTCCTTGCTGAATAACAGTATTAATGTTTTTTTCTCATCAATATTAATATAATAAATTTATATTTAAAATTAAATAAATTGGTTGTTATCTAATCAATATTAACATAAACTTATAATTTAT
Source organism: Cyprinus carpio (assembly GCF_018340385.1). Classification (NCBI taxonomy): domain Eukaryota; kingdom Metazoa; phylum Chordata; class Actinopteri; order Cypriniformes; family Cyprinidae; genus Cyprinus; species Cyprinus carpio. Next base: position 8,431,629 of record NC_056588.1, on the reverse strand, counting down.
TTTGTTGCCACTCTTTTTAGCCATAATGTCCTCATATCATTTTTTTATGTGTAACTGCCTTCAGCTCTCATAATGCAAACCCTGCATCAGTCCCATCTGACAGACAGAGGATCCCTGTCCTTGTAATATAATATTAATAACAGAAACTACCATATTCTTGACAACTGACACAGTGAAAGCTACAAATGCTGAAAGAGACTGTTTCAGGTCACTGCTTGAGAATGGAATGCCTTTACACTGTGCAAATATGACTGAGGTTCACTGAGAATTTTTTTCTGTTATTTCTCTTAATGTATACAAGAGGATAGAAGGGCATAGATGATGGCACATAGACAGAATCCAACACTGAATTGAAAAACTTTATTTTTTTTCTTTTCTTCATACAATGGTGCAGTGAGCTGGTAAATTCTTGAAGTTATTACTTTTTGGCACATGTACTATATAATCACTCATTATTTTTAATCTCGAAGTAGTAATCTGGATAAATGTGAGTTAAACTTTCCCTGGGTGGCAATTGATTTAGCCATTTTCATCTGTAATTCTGTACTAAATGACTCATTCCCTCATTTCAGTTTGATATGAAATTAGTTCCTAAATGGTCGTCCCCACCCCAGCCACTCATGAACAGATGCTTCACCCCCGCTGCAATTCAATCCCATTATTTAGCGCTTTCATTCATTTTTCAACCTGGGTTTGGCTTGAGTGCAACTCGTGTCTGTAATGAGCATTTGAAATACCTCCGGTATTTCATTGTATTGTTCTTATGATATGTTATGACAGTTTACTTCAAACTGCTTCACTGTAAGCAATTTGTCTTAATTTTATATGCATCAATCAGGACTTGCTGAATATTCTTTGACAGTGATGCAGTGTTGATACACCGCTGTCATAGGTAAACAACTTCAATTTAACATTATTATCGTTGAATTTATCATGAAGTGCCATAAGCTGTCTGAATCAACTTGTTTTCATGGAGAGATGGTCTAGTTGTAATTAGCCTAATGACAGAACAGAAGAGACCGCAGTGGAAGCCAGACAATTATTGCTAATGTGAACTTAGACCATAATGGCAACTCGCATGGAGTAGAAATATCATTGTTTCCTTCTAAATACCTCTGACCAACATTAAATGTCTCCCAGCCATAATGACTGCTCTTCAGTTCATTAATCCTAACCACAACAACATTAGCTTTCCCTGCTTAATCAAGCCCTTTTTTTATGATATCAAGCCAAAATCTTTCAGACCAGTTTAACAAGGTGCGAAAACTCTTATAGAGCACTACAGTATTTATTATTACAAGTCATTATAAATCTTTTCAGCGTAAACACACCTCCTTTATATGTAAACTTGGGTCATTATAGATTGCACATTCTTTGCAAAACTTATTTCATTTTAAAGAGGTGTCTGTGTACATTTCCAGTTAATCATGGCTGTAGTAATTCATCAAGTGATGATCCAGTAATGGAGAAGAACATTATGTGTAGATGTTTTCTGTGTGTTTCTAGATGTCTTACAGACCTAGTGAAGTGTGCCATATCATGGTAGTCTGCTGCATCCTTCTTAACCTAACACACACACACACACACACACACACACACACACACACAAAATAGACAGCAATTGCACCATGCAAACAGTATTTGTCTTTGCATTTGTGCCATTGTGCTGATTTGCATGCTTCTTTTAATTTTGGGCGATAAAATAATGCAGACATTGTTTGCAAATAAATATCTGTGATTCATTCTTTGTGAATTTTCTCCTTTTTTGTTAAACAAAACACTGTTATATATGACAGTTATCCACTATGAGCTTACCTATTTATTCAGAGTCATGCATCATTCGAGCATAAATAATGGATGCAGGAGACGGAGGTTGCATATTGTGAAGAGGATAATTCACTGAGACGATGTGTAGTGTGATGAAAAGACCCTCTCCAGGGGACCCCTCATTTAACACTCATCTAAGATTTAAAAGAACTCCACATATATTTGTTTTACTCATGACGACTTTGCTCAGAGAGGGTTAGTTATGACCATAATCACATGCACTACTAACAAAAGATTATTAATAAAGTAATAAAACAATCATCTTTATAACAGCATTACTACTTAAAAAAAACAATTGTTTTTTGAGAAACAGTCATTTGAGAAAATATGGCAGTATGGCAGAGGGATAAACTGTGGATCTGCACTGTGATCTAAAGAGATGTCAATGCAAGTTAGTCATATAGTTTAAATACACAACCCCCGCCCCCACCCCCAAGGTGTGTTATGACTGTATTTCGCACACGCCATTATGCAATATCATCATCTCTCAACTTTGGCTTTTGTTCAAAAACTTTCTGATGAAAACTAATGCTTTTCATTTACAGTGCTACCTTTTGGAAGGAAACCCTTAATAAATCCTGAAGATCTGAATTGATGATTCTGGCTTTAATTAGTATAGCCTGTTTTAGTGATCACATCAATTCTTTACAGGCTATGCTAATCTATGCCAGAATTAGCAATGCATGTGGGACAGACTTACTCTTCGCTTATGGGCATCACTTTGTATTATTACAGGACAGTGGCACCAGAACAAGTTTTGAAGTGTGTGTGCTATTGGACTTGCTGGTTATGACATCACATAATGCTTATGGTTTGATATTAATTAGGTCATCTTCAAATATTTTAACATGATTTATTTTAAAAGTATTACTACTGAAATGTATACTATTATTCAGCAAGGATGCATTAAGTTGATTAAAGGTGACTTTAAAGACATTCTTACAAAAATTTCAACATTTCAAATAAATGTTGTTCTTATGAAATTTCAGTTCCTTAAAAAAGGAAAAAAATCTTAAAAAAGGGCATCACATTTTTCATAAAAATATTAAGCAGCACAACTTTTTTTTAAAACATTAATAGAAATAAGAAATGGGTTTTGAGCACCAAAATGGCATAATAAATTGATTTCTGAATCATGTGACATTGAGGACTGGAGTAATGACTAATGGAAATTCAGCCTTCCCATCACAGAAATAAATAATATTTTAAAATATATTCAAATAGAAAACAGTTATTTTAAAATGTAATAATATTTCACAATTAAGTGTTTTTACTGTATTTTTGATCGAATAAATGCAGCCTTGGTAAACATAAAATACTTTTTGTTTGAATATTACTGACATCAAACTTTTTTATTAATATTATAGTATATTATGTTATATAATATGAGTTATATAATTAAATTTCATAAAGTGGTGCATGGGGACAAGTTTGTCGAAGCAAAAGGTTATGAATGTTTGCACTGTCATTTCCATTATGAGGTCATCATTGTAGTTATCGCTTAAACGAAAAAGTTCACCCTAAAATCTCCAAGCTGTTTTCTTCCGTACAGTGAAAGTGAATGGTGTCCACAGCTGTCAACTAAGATTTTCTTTGAATAAGAATGTCAAAAAGAATGGCATCACAAGAAACAATTGTATGATTTCAGAAGACTTGGAATATACAGTAGTGCATTAATAATTAGGATCACTTTCATTAGTTATTTTTTTTGTGTGTGCTTTTTGTACTTTTTGAAATCCCCTGGTCCCCATCCACTTTAATTGTATGGAAAAGAACATTTCAGTCTTTGTGTTAAATATCTCCTTTTTTGCTAAACATCTTATTTTTCAGAAGAAAGTAAGTCGTATGGGTTTGGAACAATATAAGTGTGAGTAAATGATGACAGAATTTAAATTTTTGGGTAAATTAGCCCTTTAAGAATATTTTCTCTCATGCTCACTGCAAATTTTACACCCTAAGATATTAAAAGTAAACATTTACACCTCGCTTACAGAGCAACTATTGATCTCACTCAGTGTATGTATTTGTGTGATTGCCAGACCAAACATACCTCCAATAAAAGGAACAAAGCCAAAATATAAAGGCATTTTCCTTAGCATGATGTCCAATCCATTCTTACCGTCACCTTATCAGTGGCCCGAGATTAGATAGTTTTGTCCACTGACCAGAAACATGACACAAAGAAGACCTCATACAGATAAGAGTTGTGTGTCATCACCTGTCAGATGGTAATCTCCATGCAGTCCTGACTCAATGTTATGGGGTGGCAAAGAAAGAAAGAAAAAAAAATTGGGTGAAGCTTCATGCCTGATCTAAGTGCATTCTTTGTTTACCCAGGGGGTCAAAAGTCATCAGTTGGTGAATGGCTTTTGGAAAGTAATTTAACACAACACTGCATCTTTGGAGAAGTCATTATCAGGTGTTTGTATTAATTCTGAGTATAGTGGGTTGATATTTCTGTGGCATCTCCCTCCAATCTCGTGTCATGCTCTGGTGCACATTTGGACAGGTTCCCAACATGTATGTGAAGTCTGTTCACATTGAGTGCGTTTACATGCACGTTCCTAAGCCAATTATGCTTAATAAGCTTACAATGCATGTGGTCATGTAAACACGGTAACCCAGTTTCTTTTATCAGAGTAAGGTTATAAACAGTGTAAGCATAAACCAGTCAACACAGGTAGTTTTTTTGCCTCTTACCCCGATTTTGCATGGCATGTAAACGCATTAACCTGCTTTCTGTCAGCTTATTGAACTGCACTTTTGTGATACGTGACAGCAATGCATCTTTAGTGCAGATTTAAGTGCATCCAGGCAGAGTGAGCTTTTTGCAATAAAGAAAGAAGGTAATATATCACAAACATAGACTCTGTCATGACCCAGAAAATGATAAAAATGTGCCATCTCGTGCTACAGAAGTAGATGTGGTTCAGTCAAAACACTGCATCTATAACTGCATGAGAGAATAATATATGGGCTGTAAGTTTCCAGCTGACATGCAATCTTTAACATCACAAACTGACAACATATGGAATATTTGGAGTCAGATAAGCAAATAATCAGCTATGTTTTGACGTCACTACAGGGAAATAACCTGATTTATTAATAAAGTCATGTAAACTTGGTTTACTTGTGTTGTCAGGTTACTAAGCTGATATTTGTGAGTTATCAGCTTACTGCTGTGCATGTAAAACTAACAAACAAACAAAAAAAAACCCACCATGTGCATTCTCTGATGTACTTCAAAAAGCATTAGTCCAGTTGAATTCATCAAAATCAAAAAGGATAAAGTGCAAAGTCTCAAATATGCTTAACATTTTTTGTTATTCTTTTATTTTAAGAGCAAAGAAATAAATAATATGTACTATAAATGTTTATTTGTTCATTCAGCCTTTTTATTCAAACTCTGTAATCTCTCTCAGCCAGACTTTTTTTCGCATTAACTTTCCCCGCAGCACTCAGGAGAAATCGTCTTGGGAAAGGTGCCATAGTCCTAATTACTTACCCATGTTTTGTCCTTTTGCGCTATTGACAGGTGATATTAGTAGACATTCCCTTATGTGCCTGAACCCAGATAGGCTTCCCGGCCTCATCACATATCTGATCTAGACAGCACTGCTGATCTCAGATCAGCCTGAAATGTCCACCTCTGCCCGGTAACAGATTGGCATTTGAGTGGCAGAGCAAAAGGCCGTTAGTGTCTGTAGGCAGCTGGTACACACCCCTGGCATCCAGGTCCATGAATGTTAATGTGGTGCACACGGGTACCAGATCTCTCCACAGTGGGATCCCTCAAATTTACATACCCCGTCAGTCATAATATTGCCTACTTAAAGGGATAGAGACCTAAGCTGGCGTGGGCTGCAGAAAAGAGGAATGACTCTTGTATTTGCCAGGATTTTATAAAGGGAATTTGCATTTCACTGCAGGGCTTATGTCACTAAAGGGGAGTAATATCATGAGAAATTGAATTTCCTTGATCTTTTGAGATAAGAGTTCATTTACTATCAAAACACACTGGTACTTTCAAAGCTTAAAACTTCTTTCCTAGTTCAACAGGTCCATATTTTAAAACAGAGCTGAAAACAGCTCACTCCAAAGTCCTTGGATTTCTTATAGTCAGAGACCTGAAAACATTAACAAAAAAAAGACCCCTTAAGGTACTGAAATTATCTTCATGTTTTATCACTTGTTTTATCACTCATCTTCCATGTTTATCACTTGTCCAGCACACTATGACTGGCTTCTCAGTTTCAAAAAAAAACTATCAACATCTTTTTCTCCTGGCTTATACTTCATATTGTGATAATAAACTCATATCAGTTTTCCTAGTTTGTAAAATAATTCCCCAGTTTTTTTTTTCATCACTCATAAATTTGTTATTGTTTGAGTTTAAACATGTGGCATTTCTTATTCTCTCAGCAGCCAGGTCTCTCAGCAGTCCATTTCATCTTGTTGGAACTGTTTATGCATTCAGAACTAATTAAGGGTTTCAAACAGGGACCCATTCATTTGCAATATAAGTTCATTTCTTTTCCTTCTCAACTCGTTTAAAATGTGTATGTGCTAATTTTTATTCCTGGTAGGCCGTAAGTGGATGTGCTGGTGTCTTGATTGCTAAACTTTTCTTCAAAAGGTTTTTTTTTTTTCTTTTTTCTTTCCTCAACCTGCCGTGTGAAGTCTGGACTTCTATTTGGGATATTATGAGCAGATGAGATATGAGGTGTTGGAGCAGGTTAGCCTTATGGCTCTCTGTGTGTGCCTGATTAAAATCAGAGATAAGCTAGCAGTGTCAACTGTGAAGTACACCCTAGGTTGCCAAAATTTGATGGGCAGAGCAAATAAGCAAAAAAAAAAAAAAAAAAAAAAAAAGAAGAGGAATTTGTATATCATTAGCATCCGCAATTTGATTTTGGCCTTGTCAGAAGTTCTAAATAAAATAATTAAAATAAATTTAATTGAAAATTGAAATAAAAAATTGTCTCATTTACTCTTCATGTCATTCCAAATTTTTATGACCCCTGTGAAAACTGATAATGGTTGTTCTTTACACACAGTTGTAATAAATGAGGAGCTTTCAAGCTTTAGAAAGAATGCTAAATCATAATGAACCTATCATAAAAGTGGAGCATTCAGTTTGTGCGCTATATTCCATTTCTTGTGAAGTCATATGAAATTTAAGTCATTATTCACTGATAATCTTCTTTCCAATTGAGCTGTTAGTGCCCAAATCATTGTCAGTGAATTGAGAACCGAATCAGTCAAATTTGTCAACAGATTCATTAAAAGATATCAACTCAAACCTGTTTTCTTAAGTTTTTTTTTTCTTTATGAACTCATATTTAGATGTTTTTTTTCACACAAAGCTATCGTGTGGCTTTAGAAGAACTCAAATATAGCATATATGAACTACTTATATTCCTTTTTATTTAACAGCCCTAGTCCTCATTTATATTTATTATTTTAAGACTACTGTACATTAGGACTATCAAGATATTCTTAAGAACTTTTCTTCTCTTTTTCTTTTCCACAGAAGAAAGTCATATTGTTTTTGAATGACATGAGTGTGAGTAAATGATGACAGAACTTTCTTTTTTAGGTGAACTATTAAATTTAATAACTCTCATCTTGCTTTGTTGTCCCTTCACAGATAAGCTCTGCTTTACGTATAATCTGCCAGATATACTCTGAAAAACATTGTAATAAGAGTCTTTGAGAAGACCTCCATTTATTGACCTTCTCCTCTTGTGTCATCTCCTTTCTATGATGCCAAATGCCAAACTATGCCTTATGTTATGCCTATGTTTTTATTGGTATCATTGGTCTTGGTCATAGGATAATATTCCTTCAGCAAGAGCTTCTGTCACTCTTTGTTCTAAAAGTTTAATTTCATTTATTTTCCTCATGAAACCCAATGCTCTTGACACCGACCATATTACATAAATGATTGGCGAGTTTTCTATGCTGAGGTAATGTTATTCATTTCTTGCTCTTTTAAAGTCTTTGAAACACTGAGCTGTATTTACTGTACTCGTTCTTGCTCCTTGATCCTGTTATAATGAAATATAAAGCACACAATTGTACGCAGTAGCTAAAGCTCATGGCTGACAACTGAAATGTTTGTGACAAAGTTCACATACAAATTCTGTCATAATTTGTCTCAGTGTCAAGAGTCAGGCTGCAGAAAGTATAGAAAAGCACCATAAAGGTGGTTCATACAGCTCGTGTGACATATTATACAATACCTGTCCTCAATTACCTTATGAGAAACAGGCATTTTTTACTGAGTCTTCTCCACCGTTGTAGCTTTTTTTGCAAACATTGCTCATAATTTCTCTTTAAAACACTCAGCACTTTTATCTCAGCTTAATCAGGTTGCTTATTGAGCTCTGACTTTAAACGTTGCTAACCTGTGCAGTGTTGACAGACTCTAGAGTCAAACAGAAGAGTAAGTGAATGAAAGAAAGAAAGAGCGTTCTAGCTCTGAGTGCATCCTTCAGCACTTTGAGGAATGGTTTGTAATTTCCTACGGGCAAAGTCATTACAGTAGTCCTGGTTGTCTGGGTTTTATAAACCCAGGAATAGCCCCACACATGGTGGAGGAAGTCTCCCATCAGCAAAAGCTCTGTGTTGTGATTGTCAGCATTTGTGTGTGTGTGTGTGTGTGTGTGTGTGTGTGTGTGTGTGTGTGTGTGTGTGTGTGTGTGTGAACATAGATGCCCAAATCCCACAGCTAACCATTTGTTTGTTCAACTGTAGAGGTCTACGGCAGCAATCGCATTATTGCACTGGATTTATTTTAGGACATGCATGGAGGGAAAACAAATGTGTTTGATATATTTTCTAAATGTTCGTCTTTTTGAACTTTTGCAATTAACTTACAGGCTAAGGTGTGATTAGATTTACTGTTGTTATGTAAAATTTCACAGGTGAAAGAAAGTGGGACTGGGTGGGACAAAATACAGCTAAAAATTAAGAAATAAATATCTAAAGCTATTCTGTTGGCACTGGGAAGTCCATCAGGAGTAATTATTCATTGCTGCAATTCCCATTAAAATGACTGGATTTCGAGCAAAGGTAAATGTTTTGTGCATTTGCCCATTCTATTGACATTGCAGTTAGTTCTGGCCAAACTTTGACAGGAAGTGGCCATCTGACCTACATTTTAAATTGTCCAGTCATAGTTTATTTCATTTGGATGTATTTGAAATAAACTATAGGCCAACATATAATAGGCAGAAATATAATAGGCCAACGTGAATACATTATATTAGATTATAGTGAACCAGTTTTCGTGAAAAGTTGATTATTTGCAGCGTAAACAAAATACAGCTTACTTACAGTACATATGAAGTAAACAAAAAGAAACAGGAATATTCTGCTTAACCTCCTAATGAGCGCCAGTCAAATACCTTTCAATCTTGATGCCAAACTTTGGCAAATCCGTTTCATCCTACAAAGTGTTCTGTACTGTTTCTAATTGACTATACAAGAGTTTCTTTTCCTAACTAACTTCAAACTGGAGAGTTCATCATACTGTATGTGTTTTTCTCTCAATTAAGGGCCAAATAAGGAGAAGAAAAATACAGCTGGCTAATGTCAGGGAGGAGAGGAGGAGGAGTAAGAGAGTGAGTGATTGTCTGTTATAGTGGACCACAGAAGTTCTTTGTGTGCCACTCTTTGGTTTCCATCATCATGAAGCCTGATGAATACTTCACACCTGCAGTGAATACTGCACAGAATCAATCATCAGTCTTTTGAGAAGGAAGAAAACAGAAAGTTTCTGCTGCAGCCGCTGCATGCATTTATTTGAGAGGGAATCAGACCCCTTTCATAAGTCTGAGAGAGTGTTAAGTGTAAATAGGACGAGATGAAAAACATTAAAGGGGACATAACACACAGTTTCAGCCAATCTCATGTTGAGCTTGAGTATCTATAGAGTAGTATTGCATCGGAGCTAAAGAGTCTTGAGCACTTACAGTACTTGCTGAGTAGTACTGCATCCTTCATATCTCCGAAGAGTCTTTAGTTTTATCAGATTTATAAAAGAAAGATACAGCTTTATGATTCTCTCTGAAAACAGTAGAGCTCCTGGAGGTGTGCCGTGTGTCGCCTGCGGTTCTGACTCATGACCGGGATCTTTTATTGCTGGGACCACTCCATCTTTCAGTATCAAACGATGTGCAAATCCAGCATCGAACTAAGCCACCCGCTGAGAAAGAAGAGGCTGTCTTACTGATAAGCACGTTGATGGGCACGCGCTTGCTCTCGCTCTTTTTGCTGTGTGCATACACTCTTCCGGGAGAAGTGCCCATACAAGGGATTCCACCCTTTATGATGCCATAAAGAGCCATACTCGAAAAAAACTTTCCGAAATTTATATGAACCCTGATGGTTTGTTTTGGAAACTTTGGCCATGTTTAGCATGAGAATCCAACACTTTAACTGTGTAAATAACTGGAATATTAGACCCCTCCTCCCCCCACCCGACAAATACTGGCCAAACACCTGATAAATACTTTGAGTGGATAGAAGACATCCATGCCTGAGTAATGGAGCAATTCCAGACATACTTGTGCTTTGCCAGAACCAAGATCAAATTGTAGACCAAGCATTTGTGACCACTGTCAAAACAAATCTGTCATATCGGTCTATGTAGTTTGTTTCATTTAGTTTTATTAATCGTTAGTAAATTGGGACAATTGCAAAAAACACTGGTACACTTTGTGCAGCCACTCTGAGAAAAGAAGAGGCCGTCTTACTGACAAGATCCAACTGGTAGTTAAAGGTCCTCTAACACTGTAGTTTTGGCATACTATAATGTAAAACTTATGAAATCAGTCATCATGTCCCAAAAATCTGGAACCTATCGAAATTAGACAAGCTGTACTTGCATTGACATTTTGTTTTTTCAAGAAATCAGATGAAGACTTTGAGTAAAGTTTTTTTTTTTTTTTTTTTTTTTTTTACATTTTCTTGAATTTCAATATTTCAATATTTTTTTTTGAATATTTAAATATATATATTATTTTGAATTATTGAAATTAGACAGTCTCTAAGCATTCATATGTTTTAAAGGCAGGCAAAACATTTTAAGTGTTATTGTTTTTATGTTTACATTTAATATAATACTAATTATTATTATATTTAAATATTATTACTATTATTATTATTTCTTCCATCTTCTTTATTTTGTTGCATTTCACTGTTTTTATATTCTGACCTGTGTCCTTTAAGCTGCATTTTGTACTCACAGTTTCTAATCGCAGTTTATTTGGGGACTGCAATGAAAGAAAAGGTTCCTGCCATCACTAAACAGGATTTAGCAATGTCTCTGACCTTATGTGTTTATTTTTAGGGGCGGATGTGATTTGTTGTGTGCCTGACAGGCCGTTCAAGCCCAAGTGTGCTGATTCTGTTTACACCTCATTGAATTCATCCTCCATAATCTACTAACCATGAAAAATGTCCTCTTTAGTCACCGTAGGTCGGGTGCCTGTCCTATACAAAAGCATTTTGGGTAATTTAGAGTCCCTAGCAGTAAATGTCGAGCATAGTCATATGTCACCGGGTAAAGAGGATGGTTATAAAACACTATAAAACACCGGGTAAAGAGGATGGTTATAAAACACAACATTGCTGCTTAGTAACCCCATTTGTTGTTTGAATCTTTCCATTTAGTAGGAATGGCTTTAGTCAGCACAGGCAATCAATCATGCCTAGTAATTGAAAAGTCTCTTAAAAGTCTTTTCATAGCTGTTTCTCCTTTACACAGTTTGCAGTCTGTCAGTATATTAATGAGAGATGCTGGAGAACTATGTTAGAGAAGTCTTCCTACACATTGATACTGCCTTACACAACCTTTAGTGAATTATACCAGTAGCTTTGAACTAGGTAACTCAATATTGATCATATCCGACAAAAATAGTGACATGTTTATATAATTACTTTGGAATCTTGTAGTTTACATCTCTTTGACAGTCTCTAAAGCTATTAATCTTGAGATTAAGAGCCTTTTCTAAGACCCCACTGTTTAACTGATGCTTATATTAATAAATCAGATGCTCGTGTCTAAACTGTGGCTCTGTCTATTGACAGATCACCCATCATGATGTATGTGCCTGCCTTGCTGAAGTAGATGTGTGTTTGCTTCTATTGGGTCCCAGTGTCATTTATAGTGATGGCTTGTGAGCGTTTCATCTCACCAAACATAACATAAAACATATCAAACAGAACATCACTCTTGAGAGCGGAGAGAAACAACACAAACATATCCAAAAAATTCGAACATTAAAACCCCGAAAAACCCCCAATATGTCCAAGAATGTGTTAGAATGTATTCACTGAAGGCCTGAAAGGATGCCAGATAAGCTTTAATCTTGCTTTCACTAAAAGTCTTTAAAGGCTTTTGGCATACATTTCAAGTTGTTTGCTAGTCCTGTTATAAAATATAAACAGGCACAGTATCTGTTTGGGGTCAGTAAGATTTTTAAAATGTTATTATAAGAAGTCTCATGCTCACCAAAGCTGCATTTATTTGATCAAAAATACAGTAAACTGCAACATTGTGAAATATTATTACAATATCAAATGTAACTTAGTCCTGTGATGTCAAAGCTGAATTTTAAGCAGCCAAGAAACAGTTGTTATTATTATCAGTGTTGAAAACAGTTAGTGCTTAATATTTCTTTTTAGGATTGTTTGAGTTTTAGGTTTAAAAGAAAAGCATTTATTTGAAATTGATTTTTCTTTTTGTAATCATGTAAAACTCTTTAAAAGTTACTATTGATTGATTAAATGTATCGTTGTAAAATAAAAGTATTAATTTCTCCAAAAGTCTTAATGACCCAAAGCTTTTGAATGATAGTGTAAATAAAAAATAACCCATGTTTGATTGGTAAAACATTATTCATTGGATTTATTCATTGGACTCTTGGATATTATTTTATTTTATTGCACATGCTGTATTAACATTGCTTGAGTATAGTACACAATTCAAAATTCAATGGAATTATGCAAATACAGTACACAAAATGTATGTGACAGTTTTGAGGGACAGTTAGCATTGCTCATGCTAGACCTCACAGGTGCCTCCTGATCATAATTCTGTGAATGTTGATTTGCCTCATTACTTGATTGACGCAACTGTCTCAGTTCCATTAAGGCACTCTAGGCGTCTGCCAGCATGTCAGTCATTAGATCTCAATGGTCCCTGTTTACTCCATCAATCATCTTCATCAATAAACCTGCCTCACTGTAAGAGGATGAGCAGATGTCAAAGGCTGGTGTTATGTCAAATATCACTTCATTAGAAATGTTTGCATATTTATTACTTTGTAACAGTGTCCAATGGGGAATATTGAAGCATGATTAATGGGAGACATTAATGTTTTTTTTTCTTTGTAGCTCTGCTGACTTTCTTGTAACTCTTGAGCAAGTCTAAATAAAGAGTATCCATGTTTCAAACTGTACATCAAAATGCTGTGTTACCTAAATTTGTTTATAGCATTTAAATAATTGATTTTAGTTTTTAGTGTTGTATTTAATTTCTTTAGGCAAAAAGTATTGAATTTAAATATTGTTGCATTCCTAGTTGACAGACAAATTGCTTGTAGCCTGAAACTTACTACGTTGTGCTTGGTTAGAACATGCTGTAAACTAGCTTTGACCAGCTAACAACCATAAATGATCAAGTTTAGCCATTTTAAAACCACTAGAAGTTGGTATAAGCTGGATTTCCCAAGCTTTGTGGAAGACAAGCCAGTTATTACTGTACACTGACATTTGCCAGTATGAAGCTTTTTTGTTTCAGTATTATTATTTAAAACGTAATGAGTAGTTAAGAAAAACTGTCTTCTATTATTGATAAAGTCTCTGTCTTGAAGCTGTTGAACATGAAACATGTCTTTCAGACATGTGCATTCACCTTCAATAAGTCCTTTTGGCTCTGAACAATGTCAGTATTTAATAAAAGGATTTGGAGTGACGAAACTTTACATTCTATTATTAATACTCTTCATTCACCATATAATCAGGAAATCCTTTGAAGGAATGTGTCTAAGGAAGAACCGTTCCTACAGTTTTTGAAGACTGCAGCATATTTCTTTCTCTCTTTCTGAAGCATACACTTTTAATCGCACTCTCTGTGTGCTGACAGGAAACAACTGATTTGGATTCTTGTTAATGAACAGTGATGGAAAGAAGAAGACAGCGTGAAAGAGGAGTCAGGCACTTCATAATGTTTGGTGTAATGGAAATGCAATATTTCACTAATTGAAAAAGGAAATTGATGCAGGAAATATGTAATGTACTATTGGGTTCAGGTTTCCCATTTGATTTTGTTTCTGCATGATGTAGGAGTTCAGGGTGAATCGCAATGAGCTGCCACCACATTTCAGCCTGTCTCAAAGCCTTTGTCTTGGTTTTTTTTGGGTCCATCTAAGAGTGTGGGCCTAGAGAGAGTAAAAAGTAAAAAGAAAGACAGTTTTAATGCATTTAAATTATATGCACTACCGTTTAAAAGTTTGGGTTAGACATTAATGCTTTTATTCAGCAAGAACATTAAATTGATCAAAAGTGACAGTAAAGATATTATAAAAAGATTTATATTTCAAATAAATGCTTTTCTTTTGAACTTTGAATCCTAAAAAAAAAAAGTTTTTCACAAAAATATTAAGCAGCACAACTGTTTTCAACATTGATAATAATGTTAAATGTTTTTAGTCCCAAATTTCTGCTGTTTTAACCAAATAAATGCAGTCCCAGTGACCATAGCACACTTTACTGTTAAAAAAAAAAAACAAAAAAAAAAAACCTATTGATTGGAAATGTACATTTCGTAAAAATTGAAGAGCAAGCAACATTTAAATCCAATCCAATCATGAATGCATGGTTAAAACCATATAAAATTTAATTTGTTCTTCCAATTAGTTGATCTTTATTTGAAATGTGTAGGTGGTGAGATGTGTGCAGTCATGTATAAATGTTTTAATGAGGGTTTTTGGGAATGGATAATGTAAAGATCTTAGGGCCAGCGGGGGAGTCAAGGATCTTGTACCTTCTTGGCAAAGCCTTCAAAGTCTAAAACTTTCTTTACTCATTGAGAAAAGTAATAAGCTCACTTACAATTTGATATTTCTTAATGCAGTGCATCTCAAATTCTGCAATTAAAGGAATAATTCACTCAAAAATTATTTTTGCTTCCTAGTTTGTCATTCCAAATGCAATTAAAGAACCAATCTTTTAGGTACAAAAACAGCTGATAGTCACCACTGCCTGTTGAAAAAACAAAACTAGTACTACATCGTACACATCAAACTTTGTCACTATGAAAGATTTTTTTTTTTTTTTTTTTACACAGCTCATGACTGCAGGCAAGTTCTTTGTCTGAAAGTGTGCTAATGCATATTTTAATGTATTTTCATATTCTTTAACAACCAGTCCATCCATTTTCTTCAGATGATAGCTTGTTCCTGCAGGGAAGTAATGATTAATCATTGCTGAAATATCGGCTGACTGTGAAGGAAGGGATGTGTTTATGGTAGACACTACAAGAACGCCATCTGGATGTCACATAGATGCTGTGATTGATATTACCTTTACAGATCATTTCATGTCAAGCAATTATTCAAGAGACACCTCAGAGTTGTTTAAGATGTTCATTATGACAGGCCAATGATTGGTTGAGGCAATGTTGCTGTGTAAGGCCAGACAGTTTTTGCACTTTTCAATTAAATAAACCTTCAGTTGTCTAACTTATAGTTGCTGGTATTGGATTATGAACCGGTTCTTTATACCCAGATGTATCACTGTTAAACATTGAAAGGCCGTATTTGCTCATTTGTCCATATGTTATATAAATAGATGTTGTTTATCAGTCCCTAAGGGGAACTTCAGTAGTGTTTTAGTTAGTGTTATTTTCTCACAGAGAAAAGCTTATATATACTCAGGAGACAAATTCTTACTTTTACAGTATTTGAATCTGGGCTTCTCATCTCACATAACAATTAGTAGATGTAATAAAGAACAACATTTCCTTAAGTGATTTTTTTTAGATATTAGAATTTTATGTATCCTCTTTAAATACAAACTTAATGGAAAATCTTTCAATTATTTTGTAGTTTTTCGCATCCAAGTCCATTAATAATGTGGATTGTTTTAAATATATACTGTGTGTATATATATATATATATATATATATATATATATATATATATACAAAAATATAGAAATTTTATAAATAATTTTAGAAAATATTTTAAAATAATTTCTTTGCTGAGTGCATGTTGTCGTTTTAATGAACTTTTAATGAATCTCTTGTATTTTCATCTTTTTACATGAGAAGCAAGCTATTTGTGAAGAAATATTCCAGGTATTTCAATGTTCAATTCTTGTTTTCTATGTTGTTTTAATTGTTAATTATGTTACATATATATATATTTTTTGTGGAAAAAAAACAGCATCTTTAACACAAGCAAGTGTTTGATGTAAAGTATTGTTGTATTAGTTGGTTCTCACTTTAAAGTAGTATTCCATCATGTTTTGCAGAAACTGTGCATAAGCCTTTTGCGTCATTAAAAAATGAAAGATGATTAAAAAACTTTCTAATTGACTTTATGTAAGATGACTTTTAATTCCTCACTTAGAAATGATTAGCATCTATCCTGTGTGGTTTCATCCAATTAACCATGATATAAACATTTTTATGCCATTGTGTGAATAATCAAGTTTAAAATTAATAAAGGTTATGTGCCTGAGTCTGAGCAGAGCATATTTTTGAAGGTTTGCTATACCCTTTTTTGGAAATACTTCCCTAAATTACAACACAAGTGTATTCATTTTTTATAAGTTAAAGATTTCACAAGGTACTGCAGAACAGGAATAGCCCAAGTACATTGTGTTACCGTCGTCACTCAAGTCTGCAGTTTATTCAGTTCTGTGGTTGTTCACGCTCTTTCTTTTTGTGAGCAGCTAGTTGGGACTTTCAGAGGTTCAGAAGGTCCATCTGACCGGAGGGCTCGTCCATCAAATAGCCCTTGGCATCTCCTTTTTTTTTTTTCTTTTTTTTTTTTTTACTGTAGGTTGCTGTGTAAGGTATGCTGTTATTCAGTTAGCAGTCCCCTTGGCCACTGAGGTCACGTTGATTTCATAATCATAAGGACTGATGCCTGCAATGTGCACTTCATTTCCCATAAAGACCGGTGCTGAAGAGCTGACTAGTCGGAGTGCAAAGGACAAGTATCCGAAAACCTCATTCAGACTGACATTGAATACATGATTTAACCTCCATCTTAAAGGAGTTGTTCACTTCCAGAAGAAAATTCTGTCATCATTTACTCACCCTTCACTTGTTCCAAACCTGTATGAGTTTCTTTCTTCAGTTGAACACAAAAGAAGGTATTTTGAGATCTATCTATCTATCTATCTATCTATCTATCTATCTATCTATCTATCTATCTATCTATCTATCTATCTATCTATCTATCTATCTACAGGTGCATCTCAATAAATTAGAATGTTGTTGAAAAGTTCATTTATTTCAGTAATTCAACTCAAATTGTGAAACTTTTGTTTTAAATAAATTCAGTGCACACAGACTGAAGTAGTTTAAGTCTTTGGATCTTTTAATTGTGATGATTTTGGCCCACATTTAACAAAAACCCACCAATTCAATATCTCAACAAATTAGAATACTTCATAAGACCAATAAAACAAAAACATTTTTAGTGAATTACTGGTCTTCTGGAAAGTATGTTCATTTACTGTACATGTATTCAATACTTGGTAGGGGCTCCTTTTGCTTTAATTACTGCCTCAATTCGGTGTGGCATGAAGGTGATCAGTTTGTGGCACTGCTGAGGTTGTATGGAAGCCCAGGTTTCTTTGACAGTGGCCTTCAGCTCATCTGAATTTTTTGGTCTCTTGTTTCTCATTTTCCTCTTGACAGTACCCCATAGATTCTCTATGGGGATCAGGTCTAGTGAGCTTGCTGGCCAGTCAAGCACACCAACACCATGGTCATTTAACCAACTTTTGGTGCTTTTGTCAGTGTGGGCAGGGGCCAAATCCTGCTGAAAAATGAAATCAACATCTTCAAAAAGCTGGTAAGCAGAAGGAAGCATGAAGTGCTCCAAAATGTCTTGGTAAACGGGTGAAGTGACTTTGGTTTTCAAAAAACACAATGGACCAACACCAGCAGATGACATTGTATCCCAAACTGTGAAGGGTGCCAATGATTGTCTTGTGGACAACTGTCAGATCAGCAGTCTTCCCCATGATTGTGTAGCCTAGTGAACCAAACTGAGAGACCATTTTGAAGGCTCAGGAAATCTTTGCAGGTGTTTTGAGTTGATTAGCTGATTGGCATGTCACCATATTCTAATTTGTTGTGAATTGGTGGTTTTTTGTTAAATGTGAGCCAAAACCATCACAATTAAAAGAACCAAAGACTTGAACTACTTCAGTCTGTGTGCACTGAATTTATTTAATACACGAGTTTCACAATTTGAGTTGAATTACTGAAATAAATGATCTTTTCCACGACATTCTAATTTATTGAGATGCACCTATATATATATATATATATATATGAAGAGTTTGGTTCCTAAACGCCATTTACAAAAAATGGAGTTTCCACCAAAATCAGTATTGTATCTGGTTGGTATTGAAAAGTCCATTTTTAATTTTAAAAAAAACGATACATCCACCAAACCAATCACACATACTTTCACAAATCTCCATCAAACCAAAACAGATATATATCCACTCAACAAACAAAACCACATCATTCCACGCACTATAAACAGTAACAACCAATCACAGCGCACCATTCCAGGCACTCTCTAAACAGTAATGCCAGTGCTCTGAATACACCTGGCATCCTAGTTTTCCTCATCTACTTTGTACTTTGTGATCAACAAACAAGGGCTGCACGATAAATCGCTGACATTCATAATCACATATTAATCAAAACCGGTTCTGTGATAAATCTCCATCGCATGCTTTCAGATGGAGTGGCATTTAATACACAGAGCCGTACATCACTGACAAGTTATGCAAAACCGCGTTCATAATCGCAGATGAGTCTCATTTGATTATGAGTGCGATATTGCGTAGCTTGTCATTGTTAGTGTTTTTATTAATGCCATCAATGTTTTTGTTAATACAGCATATAGCACTAGTCAACTAAATGAATGTAACATGGTGAATGAATACACTTTTGGTAGCTAGTTGAATGTAAGGGAAATACCATTTTGGAATTTTTGTGGTCTAATGTGATATTGTTGTTCATGTATGTTCATAAAGAAATTTTCTTTTAATGTTGTAATTAATTTATAGCATTAACAAGATGACCTGTTGAATTCATTTTGGGAGCGATGACTGATTAAATGTATTTTTAGTCCAGTGCCTGTACTGTATATAAGATTAGTATTGACCTAGTTCAGAGGCTGTCATATGTGGATCAACTTACTATGTTGTGTATTTTCAACATTTTCAATATGAAAAATAACTTTTATATTGATTCAATGGAAACAAACAAACAAAAAAAACTTATTTATTGATTTATTGCATTTTGGGGAAAAAATAATAAAATTTTATAATAAATATTTGAAAATCAAAATCTGGATTTTAATTTTTAATGTTATTATAACCTAAATATGCTATGTGAGAGTTTGAAACAGAAAATAGTTGTTTTCATCTTGCCACTTTCTTGGTAAAAAAAAAAACAAAAAAAAAACATTTATACTCAAATTGCTCAGAATGGATTTATTGCATTTTTGAACCAAACTCTTCATATAATATTAAAAATATTACAAAAATATTAAGTGGCACAACTATTTTCAACATTCAACACAGGCTGCTGAAAATTCAGCTTTGCCATCATATATATATGATGGCAAAGCTAAATTTTCTTAATATTTTTGTAAAAACCATGATACTTTTTTTTACAGCTTACTTTGATGAAAAGACAGTATGTCACTTTGCTAATTTGATGTGTCCTTGCTCAATAAAAGCATTCATTAAAAAATTTGAAAGTTTGAAATATTAAAGTATATATACATTTTAACTGGCATTTGTAATAACATTTTTAATAGCTCCTTACACATTTCAGTGACTTTCTGACAAACATCTAAAGAACTAATCAGAATTTTACAAAATATCGTCAGACAATATAATTTGAAGTCATGTAAGGTCAGAATCTAAAGGAGATAATAATAATTGTTGATGATAGTCAGATTACGCAGAAAAAAAATTGTGAGATCTGCGTGCTTCATTAAAATAGAGACCTTTCAGTCCTTCTGTTTTCTTGTAATAATCTGTTGCGCATATAGATGAACATCCCTAGCATACCAAATCAACACCTGTTACATTTCAGCTAATGCTTTAAAGGATTCAAACAAAATCTCTTTCACAGTGCATGTGTGATTTCTTCCACTATGGTGTAACTGATGCTCTTAAATTGCTGAGCATCAGCCTTGTTTAAATCCATCTTCCTTTTCACACTACGCTGCTCTATTATTCATTGCCCAGCCTGATGACTCAGCGTCACACTAAACCTGACATACCTCATGTTACATTTGCATGGAGCCAAACTCATTAGATACTACCTTTAAACCCGTTAAAGGTCAAGCGAGCGGAAATAACCATGCGGGCCAAAGAGAGTATGTTTTCGAAATGCTTATTAAAGCAATGTGACATTTCATACCGTGATTGGGGTTGTAGTGTCTTTTCAGACTGGTTAACGTTGGATTTAAAGGGATGGATAAAAAAGGTATTGCTTTGTTTCAAAGGGAGGGATTATTATGCTAAACTGACCTTTTTGTTTTTTTTTTTGTTTTTTTGGCGGGGGGAGGGGGGGTGGTTATGTTCATATAAACTGCACTCCTGCATGCTACAGGTGTACACCATGTTTTGAAATGTCAACCGCTTTTAATTTACACATGAACTGTTGCCTAATGAGATTTTAATACTTGATGGGAGAACAGTGCAAGGTGCTCACTGTGAGACGAAAATTTAATGCTGTCAGTCAAATTTTATGGAAGATCGCATTGGCAAAGCCAGTTGACACAGATGTCAATGCGACACTCAAGATAGGGAGTGATTGAAACATTTTAAGACCTTAACGTGAGAAAAATCTCACATCACCATATTTTATTTAGAGCCTTTTTCTTGTGCTGTCAGAGGGTGCACAGGTTACATTGATGGAGGGGGAAGTTAAATAGTAAATTATTAATTTGATCCTAACAATAGAAGGAAGGCTGTTCTGGAGAATTAAGCCAATTCCAAGTCTGATCGTACTTCCTTTCTGTGAATTCATCGCTCTCTCTGGGTGTTTCTCTTCCATCTAAGCCTTTGATTTTGCAGATTAATTGGTGTATTTTGCTGTCGGATGGTCGTGCTGTTACACAGCAGTATTGATATGAGGTGACTGGCCTGAGATGCCTTTGATCATGGCTGTAATCAAGCCTGAAGCTATGCTTTTCCCCATCCATATGGTTTTTAACAAATCCACTTCTGCTTCCACTCCATTTCCTTGATACACAGATATTCCCCTCTGGTTTTATAGCATCTTCTGCTTTCACCTCTGTGGTAGGAACCATAGAGGACCAATAGATGCTGTGAAAGGGAGAACGCTACCACATGATTGGCGGAATGAGAACTCATACATCCTGCTTGCTTGTAGCTACAGGTAGCGCACATCACGTTGTCATTCTTCTAGATCAACTTGGAAATGAGTAATATCAGCTTCCTCCTCCATACCTGAAGACTGAACTGACAGATTGGGGGACCTTGCACTTGGTTTATGCCTGAAGAGGGGAAATAGTCACTCTCCTGGTGTTAAGGCAAGACTCTGTTTCCTCTGTTTCCCCTCTTTGTGTCTGAAATTTGTATTATCAGTAATGTATATTTTGCACTAAAGCATATGAAATCTGGATCGCCACAACTGTTTCTCGCATTAAAGCGTGTGTTTTTCATTTAGATCCTGGTTTGAATGGTGATTTGTTTC
The DNA here is from genome assembly GCF_018340385.1 of Cyprinus carpio. Lineage (NCBI taxonomy): Eukaryota > Metazoa > Chordata > Actinopteri > Cypriniformes > Cyprinidae > Cyprinus > Cyprinus carpio. Next base: position 8,409,794 of record NC_056588.1, on the reverse strand, counting down.
AGTTGTTTATGTCATTCTTGCCATTCACCAAATGTTGTAAAACATTTACTTTGATTAGAGATGCACCAAGATTTAAAATTCTGACCGTTGTGATAAAAAATTATTTTTATGTTGTAGCCATTATAATTAATTAATTATTATAATTATATAACATTTTAACTAAAATCAGTCACTTTAATCCTACAAGATGTCATAACATAATCTACAGTAAATAAAATATGTATGTATGATGAATAATATATTAAATGAATATTAATTTTCTAATTGTGTTGAGTTAAATTATAAGCATTTTAAAGTATGTCCAGTCTAAAACTGGCAGATTAAAGCCTCAAGCTTTTATGGTTATATATTTTTTATGTAACTAAATTGTTAGCGTTTTATAGATTAATTGTTAGATGACGGAAAAGATAATCTAAATGTAAAAGATGGGGAAAAGAGCATGTAGTGTCACCGATTTGACATGGATATATTCCTGATTCATATATTGTTTACAAAAAAATTTTGTTTTGTTGGAATACACGGCTATTTTTGGATGGCTTTTAATGGAGACAGATGCTGCTGTACCAGTAGGGGCAAACTTGGCCATGGTAACCAGCCTGACTTTGATCCCTTGGCATGAGCAGGCCTGCTGATTGTATTGTTTGGGTTTTGGATCTGATGATGTGAAATTTAAGATGTCCTTAATTCTCATGGCTCCTTAATGAGGAACACTGGTATAAGAAAGTAACTGAAACATTGTCATCAGCATTATGGAATGCTTTTGGACACCACTAAAACAAAAATGTAATTTCTGAAATAAAAATGTAATTGGGTGGTGATGTAGACTGATGCTTTTTCGTCATGTTGCTGTGGTGCAGCTTTATATAAAACTATTCTTGGTGTTCCTTGTTTATTATTTTTCATTAACCTGAGGCATAAATTCCATCTTTGCATGTTTGTGTATATTTTAGGTGTCTTGACCCATCCAAACCAAGACTTGATTATTCCAAGTTCCTGTACAGCGGTTCCCTGCCCTCTAATATTTCTTCCAGAAACATTAGCTGTTGATGTGGTGTGTTCACACCGCTACATTCGTACCGTTCCAGGATGCCTGTTTTTTTAGGTGGATCGAACAAGGTCACAGCTCATGTACAGCCTCATACACCCTCAAAACATGCCCACACACAGTTACAGAGCTGATTCTAGCATGAAATGCCTTGAATTACTTAACCACACAGCATATTAACATTACAGCTTAAAAATATATATACCTGAGGCTTCTGGGTTTTTTTTGTAACTTTTCAGACTAGTGCTAAAAAAATAAAAAAAATAATAAAAAAAATTGTCCTAAAGAGACAATTTAAGAGGAAAAACAATAGTTTAAATGACATACCTGAGGCTTCTGGGTTTTGTCTGTGCTCTGAAGTATTTATGATGTGTCTCCTGCAATTACCTGTCTATGGTCCATGCAGTTTTCCACAGGAAGAAACATTTAAATTAGCCATTGTTATACACTCAGTTAAATGTGATTTGTTGTATGCAACTCTGCTTTGATCAACCTGAATGGTTCACTGCTCTGTACTTCCTCGACTGAAACTGGGAAGAAGCTTTCCGTGCTGAAACTGCAACATATGCTCGTCCCAGTTAAGTTCTGTAATAGAGGGACATTCATGAAGCCAAATCTAATTAGTAGGAAAGATACATCTTTATTTCTGCCAAAAAACTTACTTCTTTACTAAATAAACAACTTCTTTCAGAAGGTATTTACTTTAGCAAGTATATGTAGTATTTGGTTCAGTATCTTTTTAGAAACTAACAAATCCAAATTCCTGAAAGCAAAAACAGGAAAAAAAAATTTTGAATAGTGAATGACATCAGCTAATTATAATTGTCTGCTTGATAGGGTCTTTGTAAGTATGCATTTATTTATTTATTCAAAATACAATCAAAATATTTTCTTTTGTAATTTCTTTACTTTTACATAACATTGCAGCACAGAACAGAACCGGATTTCAGAACAGAATAGGAATGTAAAATATTAAATATTTGCACTTTGCGCAAGTTCTGTGTACTTGATGGTGATTGCTTAATATAATGTAATTTTGGAATATAAGTCACAGCGTGTTTCAGATGATAAAAAATATGGCTTATTTTCCAGATTTATTTATTTATTATTTTTTGCATATTGCACTTTTAATTTTCTATTAATTTTGGAACCTTAAATTAAGCCAAAGCATTTGGAAAGTAAAGAGAGATATGCAAACTTGGGAGAATATTTTTTTCCAACATCTTTGAAAGACTCCATGCCCTTCTTCTGTAGCCGTCCCCTCTCTGTTCGGCTGTTTCCCTGACAGAATTATTGATCCATCGCATCCCAAATTGGCTCGTCGTGTCTGAGCCTCAACTTCAGTGTCTGGGCTGAATGACACCGATTGGCTCGCTCAGTTCAAGTGCTTTTCCATTTTCAGGTCTATCAGTGCCTTGGGGGCTTGGGGAGCGACATATCATTTTTCTGGGTTCAGGTTTCTTTGAGCTGCAAACCCCACACAAAGTCTAGCACAAGTCATTAACTTGGCTTAAAAATTGCATGCTAGTTGAGCCTCCATTTGAGCTGTGCATGAAGGTTTTTTTTTTTTTATTAGCTAGAGGACAGAATTCAGTGTCATTAGGTTACTGTGGGATTGGACTCTCTGCAAAGTTTGGATACCTCATCCTTCATCATTCTTAGAAGGTTAACTGCCTCTGCCAAATGTCTCACAAATTAAGTCCTAATAGGTATATGTCTGCACCCTGTTATTGTATTTGGCAGTTGTGTATTTCTCATCAGACTGTAATCAGGCCGTAATCAGAATAGAGCTGGTGATAGAGTAATTTGTCAGGCAGGCGTGCAGATTGAGGAGTGCAGTCAGTTGAGGAGGAGGAACATATTTCCACCGGAATGATTTCTAGCTTCCAATTGTTATTTTATTTTTTTATTCCTGGTTATTTTTTACATTCTGCCATGACATGCACTTCCTGCTCTACTTTGCAAACTGTCTTCTCTCGGATGTTATTAAACATCTCCATCACTACTGCAGTTCTTGAGACATGTGGAACACAACATGTCCCATGACTTTTAACTGCTATTAGATTTTAAAAATATATTTTCACTTTGAAATTAATTATGATCATAAAGAATGTTTTTTTTTTTTTTTTTTTTTTTTTTTTTTTAGGTGTCTCTTAGGCAGTTTTTTTTCTGTCAGATATTAATAAAAACATTTAAAAAGTCAAAGTCAGTCTTCATCTTCATCACAGGCCTTGTTCAGGGTTTTTGGAATGCTTTGAAATGCTTTGCCTAATAATTTGTGTTAAATACTCAATATAAAAATTAAGTGGTCCCTTCTGAATCAGTTAATGTATGACACCAGATCAATCCCTTTTGACTGTGCATTTCCCTTTCAAAGCATTTCAAAGATTTTTCTTAAGTGCTGCATAAAATGTCCTGAGACAAATTTCCAGCATTTGCTGTTTGACAGTAGGTTATTAGTCTTACTGGTAGGTTGATGACTTTATGATTCAGATAGTCCATATTTTATGGTTGCCAGTCAATGATTGTCGTCTTTTGCATGAAACCCATTTATTGTATGACACAGTTCAGCGAGGCAATATCATACCTGTCCAGTTCCTCATGGGTTTCCTAGTTTTTTTTTTGATGCCTTTTCCTTTATGGATAGACCACCCATATATTGTTGTAGACAGCCATCAGAACGCAGCAGCATACGCCGTATGTTTTATCCTTATAAGCCATGGCTGCAGCTTAAAAACCTGGTGTGAGGTATTTTATTTTGTTGGGAAGGTGTTGGGAATTCAGGACCACAAACCAAAGTCATATAACACTATCAGCTCCCTGTCAGGCACTCAGGATAACTCAAGCATCTCCCCGTGGAAGCTCCTGCTAGTTATCATCACATTACATTAGTGAGAGAAATACATAATAGCCTTAAGATAATGCTCTCCACAGGGAAGAGTTAGCATAAAAAACACACATTTTAAGTAGCCGAGAGTTCATTCGCTCAGGTTTGTAGATTTAAGGTATCTCAGGGGAGCACAGGGAATTATTATTGCTGGTTTGGGTTTAGAGCTATGTACCTCTCACAGTCCACATTAAATTTCTATATAATTTAAAATTGAATTGATTCACACTTGAGGGGAAACTGGTGTGCATGTTCTCAGTAATAGGAACGCTTCCTTTATTTTTCTCTGGCTCTCGTTCTCTGTAATGTAATGTAAGCAAAGCATTGTGCTATGTCAGTGCTTGAGAAGTTACTTTGAAATGACAGCATTTAACTAAATATTTTGCTACAGAACTGCATGGAATTCAATGAATCTTTTTTTTTTCCATGAACCATACAAATGAACTGATTCACTTAAATCAATCTGACATCCCAATTTTAGAGATGGAGATGCTTCCCAATGAGAGACAGAGAACAGTTTAGACAAGCATTTTTTATTATATTCTTATAATAAAACATGTTATTATTTTTTTACTCAACTATTGCTGGGGGCAATAAAATATGACAAAAAATATAGCAATGTAGTGTTTTTTATGGAACTAGTATTAACTACTTACATAACTACTATAAAAACTGAGCTGCTGTTAGAACTTTGGTTTGTTATTCCTCAACACTACTACATTAGTGCACTTTTGAGTTTGCTGATTTCATATTTATTTAATATAGTCACCAGATATTTTAAGTGCACCTGAATGCCTTTCTGGAACAAAAAATATGCAGCAAAGAGCATGATGTACTGTGTGTTATTGTAATGACACACGTGGTTTTGAGTGGCTGTCAGCAGTTGACTTCTGCTCTGTGTTCACTATAATATGTGTACTTCTCTTAGCATCTAACTGTGCTAAAATGATGCATAGAGTAGACATTCATCATTCTTAAAGATTACACTTGTAGTTCCACTGCCAAATTTAAAGGTGAAGGGTGTAGTTTATGCACCATGCAGAGTTGCAAAAATACGTATTGTTTTTAAACAGGAACATACCCATCATTTCCCATTGGCCAGACAAACTGCTAGCTCCACCTTAATGTTGTGCCATTGGTTGGGACAGAGTTGCTGTGTCAGTCTGGTCCAGATCCTAAAACAAACAGCAATGTTTTGAAGGCACCACTGAGCTACAGTGTATACAGTTATCTGGGAAATCAGCCTGGGAATGGAGTACTTATGTCTCTGCGTATTAAACTGGAATAGAAGAAATATTTGGCTTCAAAGATATTGCATACTTCACTTTTAATAAAATCTGAAACATAAATTTGATTAAGTCAAACTTGAGTCCAGATCTGAATTTTTCTCCATTTGAAACAACTCCATTTTCAATGTAGTGCCAGAAACTGCTGTTGTTGTTTTTCTCGAAACCTCTTCAGTGGTTGTTAATGAGATGGTGCCAACTGAACCATTTGGAAATTATAAACAGGTAAATGATCTCAAAAGTGACAATGTGACTGGAATTAATTCATTTTCGAAGCGAGCTGGTGATGTGAGATGACATGAGTGACAGCGACTGTTGGCGATGTGGATTGTTGAGCAGACTTTATGCAAATAGGCAGCGATCAGCCTCCTGATAGCGTAGTCGAGTAGGAATGCCAAGAGTTAAGTGATGTGGTGACCTCTCTATAAACGCACTGTGTGAAATTATAGGCTTTTATCCATTATAGGCTACATGTAAGCTATTTATTAGGAAGCCCAATGGCAACACATTTCTTCCATATAACATTAGGTTTCCATCACACATTGAACATCTTAATTTTATTAATAATCATAATCACTGAAAGTCAACATGAATTGTCATTCACAAACCATGTTACTTCTGTAAGGTGACATTTACAAGTCACACAAAATGACCAAATATAATGGAACTTTATTTGAAATTTATTGGATGTTAAAAAGTAGCTGTTACCGTAAATACCAGAATGGCACTCGAATGAATGTGATTTCACTGAAATAGTACTCGCATAGTAAAAATGCGAATTTGCTGAAAATGTATTCAACCTCAGGCCATCCTGTAGAAAAGTTTGTTTCATCATTGTAACAGATTTGCAGAAATTTAGCATTACATCACATTCATTAATAGAGTAATGATCATTTTTTGTTTCAAGAAAAAGAAATTGTTTTTCTTTGGCTGAAACAGTATGTTCATGTTCATGTTTAAGTAATCTATATATTATGCTGACCTTGCTAAGCACCTACCATTTATACACCAGCACAACTAATTTTCACCACGCTTGCCTCCTTTAGCATCCACACTTACTGGAAATTCTACACATTCTACTAGTAGGCAGCTTTGCAGGGCGATATTAATTATCAGTAGTGTGTACATGCTGCCTTTTTATTCATTCTCTTTTCATTTTTGCCAAGACATTCATGTGTGCAGCTGTGAGTAATGAAACATACAGTTTCAGACAACCATCAGTGATTACGGATATGTCCAAGACCCCTCATCTGACTCAAGTATTCAAGAATACAATGATTCACTTTGCTGTTTCTAAATTAAAAAAACTCTTAAATATTCATGGCCCCCTCAGGCATCTTGTTTGTCAATATACTGTACACTCTCTGCAGTTTACACATCACATCAAAAATTGAACTGTTTTTCCCAGATTAGGTTTTTCGAGCATACTAAATTCCAGGCATGTCCTCATGGTGTCATTGTAATGAATACAGAATGCATTTCTCCCAGGATCTGTTCCAGCATGACCAGAAATCAGAGTTTGTGTGTGTGTGTGTGTGTGTGTGTGTTTATTAGTTATTTATTGGCATACAGTGCAGCCAAGCAATTACAAGGGACTGCCCTCCGAAGGTGAAGATATAAAAGGAATATTTAATGCAATTTTGGCTGCAGGGTTATGGTCGGATGAAAGAGAAAAGGGAACATTCATTTTGCTCCAACCCAGGAGTCAATGTAATATACAGAGACATATCCAGAGGAGATGAGTTTGCTTCTGTGGAAAATAATTGCACTGAACTCAGGGAATAAAACATCCTCACAAGGAATCAAATGTGAGTTGGTTTCTTTTGCCCAATCTCTCAACTTCAATGTTGTATGTAATTTACTTCATTCATCAAGTAAATGGAGTTGGATCATTACAAATGCAATGCAAAATGCAGGATTGTGTACAAAGGCATATAAACCAAAACAAGCACTTGACCACATTCACCCTTAAATGGTCAGGAACATAATTTCACTTAAATAATATATTTGTATTTTCATATTCATTAAGACTCTACTAATCTTATATTCATTCATTCAATATACTATTTATTTTTATATTTATTCATTCATTCAATATATTGCTATTATATAGTTTTACAGTTCACATTGATTATAAAAATAACATGATTTTTGAGTGTTATAGTCAGTGAAATATCTTTTAAATTTTCTATTTTTTTTTATTGTAATCTTATATTCTTTCATATATTTTCACTCAAAAATGAAAATTGTTCTGAAAATGTAATCTTATGCCATTCAGTATGTAGATGAGTTTGTTGTAATATGTTGTAATATATCCATCATTAAGAAAACAGTCAAAAGCTGTCTAAAAATATTTATAGTTTCTTATATAATATTTTAAAAGAAAATAACAAATTTTGGACAAAACACCAAAATTTGGAAAAACACACATATATGTACTACACACATATATAACTAAAATAAGTGAGAATTCCACTTCAACATAAAATTTATTTATTTGTGCTTTGATACTGTACAGTTTATGAGAAATTGTGCCCTTTTTGGGCTTTATCAACTCGGTAACACACTGATGCAAAAAGTGATGTACTATTATGTAGTTATGAGAACAGAGGGAGCCTCAAAATCTGATTGCAAGTGGTCACAGGAGACACGTTTGAGATGCATGTTATTACCAGGTGTAAACAGCAATGTGTGTGTGATCGCCCAAGATGGATGATAATACCTGGTGTAAATAGGACCACAATCATCCTTCCAGATCAATACATTTATGACCCATACACATGTCTATGTTCATCTCAGCTCTAACATGCTGTTGATTTAAACTGCACTGATGGGCGTCCTTAAGCTGTTGTCCTGCAGTAAGCCCTCTTTTACTCCCAGCTTGCGCATTCCTCTCCCGCTGTTGTGTTTACACAGGAGACTGAGTGTGCTTCTCTTCTCAGACAGGTTTGTGCAGGAGTCCTGCCTCAGGCTGCCATGTAAGGCCTGATTATCACTGCGCAACATACAGATATGGAGAGTATTCATAGACACACATGGTGGAGGAAGTTTACAGAATGGCATGGTCAGAATGTATTTAAGATGGTGATTGTTATGACAACAGTTTTATTTTAATGTTATGAAGAACAGATATTGTAATAGGTTAAAAAGATATATAGTTATGTTTATATGTATATTTTTAGCAGATGTCTCCTATGAGAATTAAGAAAATGTATGTTTAGATAGAGAAGGCTGCATGCATTTATTTGATATATTATTAATAAGAGTACCAATAATGGTGTTACGCGTTGGTGATACATACTGCACAAAGACGAAGGATAGCAGCGAAAAGTTTTTTAATCAGATAAATCCAGGAGAACATGCACAGAAACCAACTTAACATAGACCGAGAACAGACGAAGACTAAGGCCATGTCCACATATATACACAGGTATTTTTATATATTTTTATAGTTTTTCCTTCTTCCGTTTTTTTAAAGAAAAATCTCCGTCCACAGGAAAACGCAAACACACACTATGATGCACTGTCAAGAGCATGCCAAACCAAAAGGTGGCGATATAATCTCAACCTTAAAGCCATGTTGGTCAATCAGAAGCCTGAAAAAGTTTCAAGTAGGCAGAAATAACAGCGCAGGCTCTGACGTAAAAAGCCAAAAACTGTCTACATGATAACACTGTTTTTGAAAATCCTCACGCTGGGAGGAGTTTTCAAAAATGTTTGGTTTCAGTAACCTTGGCGCTGCGTTTACGTGTGGACGAACGGCCAGACCACATAGAAAAAGCTGCGGTTTTAAAAAAATAACTGTTCATGTAGACAGGGTCTAAGGGAGAAATGAGGACTTACAAGCATGAACCAAACAAAGGGAACTAATTAGGTGATTAACAGACAACAGGTGAACTGAATGACATAATCAGGCAACTCAGGAAAACTAGGTCACAACGGAGAGAACAGAAAACAAGGCATACGTGTAACAATAAGAGCACCAAATTAGCATATTAGAATGAGTTCCAAAGTATCAATATTACTGTTTTATTGCATTTTTGATCAAATAAATCCAGCCTTGATGACTTCTTTTGAAAAATCATAATTATTCCGAACTTTTGAATGGTAGTTGATGTAATGCTGTGCTGTGAGTATTAAAAGTGATGATCATTCTTTTAGTGCAAACAAGGCTCCTTTTTATGACACTATGACATGTAGATTGCTCTTTTTCATGTGTGAAAGGCAGGCAATCATAGTTTAATTTCAAAGTGAAGTTATACTTTTTGTAATGGTCTTGGCAGCAATAATTCAACAGATGATGGAGGAGAGCATTATAACTAGGCATATTTCCAAATACATATGTAGACGAGCACACTTTCAGCATTTTAAAGTGCTAATTGTGACAAGGAGGAGATTCTGTTTTTTGGCAGTGCTGGCAATGAATGCGGTTGCATGGTGGGCTGTTTTTTATACCCCACCTAAATTCTCTTCACAGGAATCAAAGAAATCCCTTGAGCATATAAACTAAAATCTCTCTGGTGAGTGGCTGTTTTATCTTGCCCTCTCACACAAAGTTATGCATGCAGACATGTGTTTTCTACAACTTAAAACATGCACATGCTAGCTATAGCAGCAGAGTTAGAAAAAAACAGTATATGCACAGTAAGATATTGGTTTTGAATGTCTGTGCTTCAGTGGCCATGATTATCTCTATCTCTGCTAGTGTAAGCATTCCTCTGGATGCTCCTGGAGGCTGGATAATACTCAGAAGCACAGCCCTAGTGCTTCAACAAAAGGCTGTTGAACTGCATGTGGTCTGTCCTTGAAGGAGAAGAGATGAGAGGTTAAAAATACCTGTTGCACCTACTATTTACAGGGTCTAAGTCTCTAGCAGCAGATCTTTTTTTATACAGTAGGTAGGAACAGGTGTTTTTTCTCTTAGAATGATATCTAGAGTCTGTCAATTAGTGTTGGGAGTAACTAACACTAAGTAATGATGCTACTAGTTTTTATCAGTAACATAAGAGTACTTCAGATGTTTCTTTTTTTCAACACACATTGGTTGAAAAAATGCTTTTGTATTGCACTGCACAGCTATTTCAAGTGAGTGAACTGACGTATTAATAATTGTAAATGGGTTCTCCTAAAATGTCCTCTTTTTCACATATGCTCTGGAAAGTCTGATTCATTCTAGTGAATCAGTTTGTTTGTTTTTATAATGTCTTATTTTTTTCTTTTATATAAATTATTGTAAAACTACTTTTAGTTGTATTTAACATAATTTTATGTTAAATTTTTATTCTAATTTTGATTTGAAATTGTAAAATGTTTTGATTTGGTGTTTGAAAGTGAAAGTCGTGACATTTGCCAAGTATGGTAACCCATACTCAGAATTGGTGCTCTACATTTAACCCATCCAAATGCACACACACAGCAGTGAGAAGTGAACACACCGTGGACACACACCGGAGCAGTGGGCAGCTATATCCAGCGCCCGGGGAGCAACTGGGGGTTCAGTGCCTTGCTCAAGGGCACTTCAGCCATAGGTATTGAGGGTGGAAGCGCTGTTCATTAACTCCCCCCCACCTACAACTCCTGCCAGCACCGAGACTCGAACCTGCAACCTTCTGGTTACAAGTCCAACTCTCTAACCATTAGGTCACAGCTGCCCCTTGATAGTTATTTTAAAATAAATAAACAAATATTGTCCCCTTTAAAAAATAATTAGTTTTTTTTTGTGTATCGTTTAAATATTTTATATACTTTTAATTGTTTATATGTACATACTGTATGTATGTACTGGTTTAATTATTATATGAAACACATTTCTATGATGACGTGAAGATATTTAAAAAACTTGCAATCCCAAATCGTTCTGTAGTGGAGCAGTTCCAGCTTTTCAAAGCAGACGAATTTAACGCTGGCCAATCACACAGAGAGAGGATATGCTGCTGCTCCGGGGATGTGGATCGTGTCAGAGTCTGTGATAGATTCTTTGGCCTGGCTGGGATTAAGGTATTACTTACAGCGGGGTGGGTCGATACAGATGCACTGTCGATGACTGGATAAAGGAACACGTTTTCTGTTCTACCAGTTTTATATGATCACTTTTCATGTGGTTACAGCCTCGGTGTGTAGCACGTACAGTATCTCACCCTCACCTTATCAGCCACTCAAATTTGTGTGTCAGGTTGTTGTTCATGCAGAGGTAAATGGTGTAAATTAGCCCATCATGCTGATGAAACAATCTAACCCCACAGAGGACCCCATGTCTGATATCGAGTGCTGATGTAACAAATTTTATTCTGACTGGCATTTTCATCTAGACTGTAATAAGGTCACCAAATTGCTTTGGCTTCACAGAAAACCTGTTTATCTCTAACGATGTATACAGATATCTCTCAGGAAATCCAGCTTGGAGGCACGATTGGGTGTTTCAACTGAGAACAGATGGAGTAGAGAATTACAGCTTCACAATAACCAAAAAAAACAGTACGTTTGATCTAACATAGTTAGTAAACACTACTAGAAATGTCAGGAGCAGGTAATAAACACTACTAGAAGAGCAGATTAAGACAGTGTGATTAGTGATGGAAGAAAAGAGGAAAACAGGAAATCAAAAAGCAGATACTGTATATAGACGAGATGAAGAACCATCAAGTAGTCTTGTTATAGTGAAAACATTTAGATCATTAGCAAAGTTTACACCGAATGTATTACCATTATAAACAATATAAAGAAATGTACACTGGGGTCTACTAGTGAAAATGCTTCTATTTTGCTTTTTTTTTTTTTCTTCTTTATAAACTATATTATCAGTGTAACAATGAAAAGTTGATTAGAAAAATCTGCATTAATACCAGAATGTCTTAGTATTATTTTTTTCTCTCTTTTGCTTTAATAACAGCAACCTTCGAGCTGCATGAACTCCACAAGTTTGTGTCAAACCTCATGGTCAATTGGTCATGTTCTCCAGCATGATTTCCAGCCAATCCAAATTTGTTGGAGCCTTAGTGGAAACAAGAACATCTGACCATCTGTACAATGTCACAAATCTACTTCTTTGATGGAAGATCTAGAAATAGTGCAGAATCTTATTATTTTCTTGCAAATTTTTATTCATATTTATATAATTTATTTAATAGTCTTTTGTATTTCATTCTTTTAGTGGCATTTGGTGATATTTCACACTTCGCCTTCAACTGAACTGAAAAGGACTGAAAAAATGTGGGTAGAATGTCAGAGGATGATGTGCAGAGGTAAAATAAGGAGAAGGAAGTTGCTCTGGGATGAATCCCTCACCATCACTTTTAATCATAAGAGATCAGTAAATAATCTGTTAGAGAGCACTCTCTCATGCTTCACTGATCTCCTCTGACTTTCGTATTGAGATATTGAGAGATAATTATGGCTTCTTCTCGTCTATATTTGTACCCATGCCAGTGATTAATTCAAATTCCAATCAGGCATATTGATCAAGGTTCTGCACGTGTTCACCGCTGACATTTCTGACGGTCAAAGGCCATGTGAGGTAATCATGGATATCCCTCAAACTCCAGAAAAGAACGTGTTGACATTTAACCATCATTCTTCTGAAATCCTCATTTACAGCACATGCCTTACTTCGAAATACCCAACACACACACACACACACACACACACACACACACACACACACATACACACACACACACACACATACACACACACACACACACACACACAGAGAGAGAGAGCTCTTACAACACACCCTCTTCACACTTAACTACCAGACCAGAGGGGACGTTACCAAAACATGCCAGTCTTTTACTTAAAAGTGTGTTTTTCCACAGAAGATCATGAAAACAAAAGCAGCCACTGCAGTTTTTAGTCCGTTATCTCCACAGACGTATTTCACTTTTGAATATATGTGTTTATGGTATCATCAGACTTGCAAATAAATCTTTAAATATGTGGAGGAGTGGTTTTACACACAAAAACAATGTTTGATGTACAGTACGTTTGAAGTCGTGCATGTAAACTCCAGATGTTCGTTTGATTCTAGGTCTGTCATCAAAGGCTTCATCAAACCGCATTTGGTGTCGTGTGCCCCTCACACTTCCCTCCACATCCTCCCTGGTCACCATGACAACAGCCCATTCGTGAGCTGCTGTTTGCGAATCAGCCGAAATTAAGACAATTCCCAAATTCCACAACTTAATGGAATTACGACTATGCGTGTCACTAGTTTTGTACAAAATGTGTTTACTATCCTTCATCTGAGCTTGTGTGTGTGTTTCAGGTCATAGCACAACCCTAATAGATAAAAGCACAGAGCTAAACACAGGAGTGCAGGGGCCCGGATTGGAGCCCAATGCTAATTAGACTTCTCTTTAACATCAACTCGTGTTGCTTGATTCCCTCTCCGCTATTGATATCTTACTCAGTTGAATTTAACATCAAATTCTCTTTTAGGTTTTAGTTGTTGAATTGAATGCTGACTTGTTTTTTCAGTCTTTACTTTCAAAGCCTGTGTTTAAACACTATTCAGTCTATTTTTATGTGCCATATCTGATATCTCCCTTAAAGATGAATCAAACTGTACCACCTAAAGCTTTAAGCAGTCAAGCTTTACTGATTTACACAGAATTTGAATTATATTTTATCCACTTTTTTTTTTAACCAACCCCAAACTTCTGAACAGAAGTCCTTTTTAGCTGCTACAACTTTACCATGTTTGATTCTGATAAATGGTGTTTAATAATAACAATTACACAATTCTTCTGATAGTTATTTCACTTAATTGTTGATGATATTATCCTTGCCATTTTAATATGGAAGTGATGTGCAGGTGTGTGAAGAACCTGATTGTGGCTTATCTCAATCAGTACTGAAACACTGAGAGGTCTCTTGTTGTTTATTTGCAAAACATGTATTCAACATTGGCATATAGAGGTTATTTAAACAATATTACACAAACAGAAACACTGTTGTACAAAATTGTGTAATTAATTAAACAGATTGTATCAAGTGACTTATATTTAAGCAACATTTGGCCAGTTTGTATTTATTTTCTTTTAAAGTTATCCTAAATACACTACTGGTCAAGAGTTTTGAATAAATTGTTTTATATTTTTTTCCTGTTCATTATTGATAATAATAAGAAGAAATGTTTCTTGAGCACCAAATCAGCATAATAGACTGATTGCAGAAGGTTAATGTGACACTGAAGACTAGAGTAAAGGTTGCTGAACGATTTGAAAATGTAACTTTGCCATCACAGGAATACATTTGAAAATATATTAAAACACAAAGCAGTTATTTTAAATTGTTATATTTCACAATTGTATTTTTGATCAAGTAAATGCATACTTGGTGACAATAGAGACTCCTTTCAAAATCTTTTGAAAACCAGAAATCTATATTATTCCAAACTTTAAGTATAGTGTATAATTTGTTTTAAACAAACCAGGTTTTCTATGACAGCGTTGTTCCCTCAGTTTTAAACACTGTGTCTATATATGTATTCTTGGTCTGCCTATTATAAAGTAATTATCCCTTTGTTTCCACTGTAGGAGAACTGAGATTGAATCCAATAGCTAATTACCTCTGTGTGTGTGTGTGTGTGTGTGTGTGTGTGTGTGTGTGTGTGTGTGTGTGTGTGTGTGTGTGTGTGTGTGTGTGTGTGTGTGTGTGTGTGTGTGCGTGCGTGCGTGCCCAACAGTGGTCATATTCATTTGTTCTTTTCTCTGTTTTAAATATGCAAACCCATATATGGTATCTTAGTGACAATATGATTATACAGTGTGATTATGTGATCAGGTTGTTGTTCCCTAATCTTGCATCTCACCTACTTCTCACTCTCATCTTTGTCTTCCCCTCGCATCCCTCTGCCTTATCAAGAAGAAAACAAGCTTCTGAAAGAGAGACAGATGTTCTGGGTTCAAAATCAGCTCGTTCCCTTTAAAGTTTATGACTATATTTAGTGATGTAGGCCTGTTCTGCTGAATGATGCTTTATGATTGTCAGACTTCCTTTTTTAGAGCAGCAGTCAACAGCCTTTTTGACTTATTTCTGAAGTTAGATTGCCACTTCATAAGGTACTTCTGGTCAAAAACTAGATATCATTTTCATCCGAAGAGATGAGACGTTCAGCCGTCCTTGGCCAAGAGCCAGTTACATTCTATTCTCTGCCTCTATCAATGAGATTAACTGTGCATTTGTGAGGCATTCTGAGAAAGCTCTGCAACAACTTCCTCTTGCAGAATCTAAGAAAAGGAACACCTTTTCCATCTTTCTCGATGTTAAAATTTTCTCCTGCTGTTTGTGTGTCTGCTAGCTCAGAGACTCTCTCAGATGGATCTGCTTTTAACTGGAGTGTAATAGCTGTTTTGAACAGGTTTGATCTGCTAGTTGAAAGTACAGGCAGAGCTTGTGCTTTTGCATATGAACTAGTTTTAGCATACATTGTATTCAGATTTTAATGGAGTGAGATGGAGGTTAATATTTATTTATACAGTACGGTAGTTTTTCTTAAAATCTATTTTAAATGTAGTGTTATAGGTTCATTGGCTCAGAATGTTGCTCTAGACTAGTGTTTCCCAACCTTTTTTGTTTTGTGTTCTCCCATAACCCCGTAAACCTCAGATGCTCTTTCATCAAAATATTTAAAAAATCTGTGATATATTCCTTTTGACTCATACACAATATAATTTAGCATAATCATGAATATTATTAAAGTGGTTCTTATTACAATGATTCATGCTTGAACTAAAAATTCACCAAGTAGCTTTTTCTCCCATTAATGAGATACCGGAGCTTTTTTGTGATTTTTTTTTGACAGTTCTGGCAACACTTTCTACAAGAAAGGCTGGATTTATTTATAAATCCAATCTACATAGGACAAGAGCAATTTTCACTTTTGTACAATGAAATTTAAGTTCCATAAAAAAAAAACAAAATATAAACTCATTTAAAAAAAAGAATTCTTTTTGTTTCCCACAAAATGATGTGGGATTTAATGAGAACTCAAATTGGAATAGGCAATCAAGACTAAATGTTTAAGAATGCAAAATTTCAATCTTTCCCAGTTTTTTTTTAAATTATACATTTTTTTTTTTATAAAATGTATATTTGCAAACATTTTCAGTGTAACAATAATGAGCATTACCAAAAGTTCCTTACAGCATTATACATGAGGAAAACAACTACAGTACAACAACAACGGCTGGGAATTTGAGAACTTGAATTTCTTTTATATGATAGAACATATTCAATAATTAACAGATGTGTTCATATATTAATAAATTATTTTTTTAAGGTTAAAGGAAAAAGCAGTTTTTAAAGGCTTGTAAAAAAAATGATTTCTTTTTGTTTCCCACAAAATGATGTGGTGCATTCAACATCCACATATTTGGATGCAGCATTATTCACAGGATATATTGTATGCTGTATTTGAAAAGGGATGTAATTGAATCTTTACAAGCCTTATAAAAAGAAACTGAGGTTTACTACTTATCTGATTTATTAGGTCAACATCGCCCTCTGGTGTAGATATAAAGTAACAACAAACTTTCATTTATTTAGGAAGCACTACTACATTATATAGAACAGTGGGCCAGTTGCATAAACTTAGCCACTATGTTAAGACAGTGTCTTAAGAACTAGTCTGACCAAATAGCAGTTAGCCAGAGGGTAATCAGTCTTATTTTCTGGATTTAACAATTTTGACCGGTCTTAAAGAAAAAAATTAGATGATTAACTTTTAAGAGTAGTTTAAACCTTTTATGCAACCGGCCTTTTTTGCATGCCTCCCTTATTTAACACACCTGATTCAGATCATAGGCTTGTAAGGAGAGAGATCCATGAACTGAACTGAGTGTGTCAGATAAGGGAGACATACATAATCTGCAGAGCAGTGGGTCTCTAGGGCCAGGATTAAGAACCACTGAAATAGAGAGCAGTTACTGTAGTTTCACTGCAAACATGTAACATAACTGGGAAGTGAATAAACATAAATTGATTATTTTGCTCTTTTTCCTCAGAATATGCCCGGCCTGCACCATGGAGTCCAACAGCACCGAGTTGGGCCTGTACTCGCCATCCAATGCCCTGGGAGTGGGAATCTACCCGGCATCCACTCCGTGGCCACTTCTCCAGAACACAAGCCTCATCAACCTCAGTGCTGTTTTCAAGCTCAATGGGAGTAATGTCGAGGTTGAAGGTCAATCCTATGATCCTCTTGGTGGTCACTCACTCTGGCAGGTCATTCTCATCGTTGTCTTTACAGGACTGCTCTCCCTTATTACTATTATTGGAAACATCTTGGTCATGGTGTCCTTTAAGGTCAACCGCCAGCTCAAAACGGTTAACAATTACTTCCTACTTAGTTTAGCCGTGGCAGATCTTATCATTGGGGTCATCTCTATGAACTTGTACACCACCTACATTGTCATGGGCCAGTGGGCAATGGGAAACTGGGCATGTGACCTTTGGCTAGCAATAGACTATGTAGCCAGCAATGCATCTGTCATGAATCTGCTGGTTATTAGCTTTGACCGATATTTCTCCATCACAAGGCCTCTGACATACCGTGCCAAACGCACCACCAGGCGGGCAGGAGTGATGATTGGCCTGGCATGGTTTGTGTCGCTCATACTTTGGGCTCCTGCCATTTTGTTTTGGCAGTATTTTGTAGGAGAAAGAACCGTTCCACCGGATAAATGTTACATTCAGTTTCTCTCCGAGCCTATTATTACATTTTGCACCGCAATGGCGGCTTTCTACCTGCCGGTGACGATAATGAGCGTTCTATACTGGAGAATCTACAAAGAGACAGAGAACCGTTCTCGGGAACTTGCAGGATTACAAGGCTCAGTCGGAAGGTTCGGAGGTGTCGAGCGACCGCACTTCCACCTCCACACCACTGGGGGGAACTCTAGAAGCAGCAGCAACTTTGAACTGGGCCAACCTGGCCACAAACAAAGCTCCTTTCATGGCCTGAGCGGGCGATTCCACTGCTGGGGGTGGAAGTCGGGTGGCAGGGATAAAAGTGGGCTGCAACGGGAGGCAGATCAGAGCAGCAGTGATAGCTGGAACAACAATGATGCTGGACTGTCAGCTGACCACTCAGGCTCATCTGACGATGATGAGAGCGCGCCATCCACCACGCGGGCGATCTTCTCTATCGTTCTCAATCTGCCTGGCATGAGTGCAGCTGTAAACTCCCAGGTCACTTCTTGTGAGGATTTGGACACAGAGGAAGATCCATTACGGCTTCCTGTGGCAAACAACGGCAGGGATGGTAGCATCTTGCGCTCCATCACCAACGGGGACAAGCGGTTTATCGGAAGCATAAGTAAAGTTCAGTCAATGTCTGCTATACAGTCATCGACAGAGCCGAACGTAGATGGCACCAACACCACCATCAAATCTCCCTCAGCACCCATAACTTTCAAAGAGGCAGTTTTAGCTAAACGTTTCGCAGCTCGCGCAAGGACGCAAATCACCAAGCGGAAGCGCATGTCGCTAATAAAAGAAAAGAAAGCGGCGCAAACTCTAAGTGCCATCCTTTTTGCTTTCATTATAACGTGGACACCTTATAACATCATGGTGCTAGTAAACACTTTCTGCAATGGCTGCATACCTGAGAACCTTTGGGCGCTAGGCTATTGGCTATGCTACGTTAACAGTACAGTAAATCCTATGTGCTATGCCCTTTGCAACAAGACTTTTCGTACCACTTTCAAGATGATCCTGCTTTGTCGCTGGGATCAGAAAAAAAGCAAGCCAAGCTTTCCACAAAGACAGACTGTGAGGTTTCACAGGAGCATACCGACAGACTCCACATAGCAACTTGGCTAATTTGCTAATGCTAACATGTAAGTTGCAAGGGGTAATTCCTCAAGTATCTGTACTATATACTGAAGCTTTAATGTGTGAGTCTCAACGTGTACAGTTCAGTCAGTTATAATCAAAATTTGTAACATAAGTAACATTTTAAGACACTGTGGTTTAGTGTATAAAGAGCTTCAGTGATACTGAAGCACAACTGAGCAAGTGCAGTGGCCATCAGTACTTCCTGTGGATGTTTTATATGCCTTTTACTAAATCTGCAGTGCCAACTTTCAGGAGTTCAGCAGTGACATAAGAAGTACATTAGAAGTAGAGACTGTATATTTTGAACCTCAGAGATCTGATCGGATGTGATTTCTCAATTAATTGATTGAAAATTTTGGGGTTGAATATTAAATATCTCATTCTTGTCAGTGAAAAGAAACTAAGGTGTGATTTTTAAATTAGGTGATGTAGATCAAAGTATTTACAGTGAAGATATTTCTTTTTGTAAGTGAAATTTGCTGATTTCTGTGAAAGCGTGCCACAAAGAGGTTCAGTATCTTTACTGTCTCTGTAAGTGTAAGTGTTCTTCTGCAATGTGAGCCACAGTTGAACAGTTTATAGGTTTTTCTCTCCTGTTGAGATTTTTGGTTATTCATAAACAGCACTTCCGTATGCTGCTCTTGTATAAAGCGTGGTTGTTTACATTTGTTTTGTAACAAGTATTTTAATAGCTGTTATGTAGGTTTTCAGTGCACATTTAACATGTTTGGAATGCCTTATGTTTGGACTTTGAGATTGTGCACTGAATAAACTGGGCGAGCTGTGAAATAATTTATGAAACCTAAAAAATGTTTTTAACCGTTTAATGGACTTTTTGACATTAGTGTGTTGGAATGTAACTCCATTTGCAACCAAACTGTTTGCTCTGTCACCAACACATTTGGGAATGCCAGTTTTTAACATAAGCCAAATTAGTTACCTTTAGTAGCTGCAGATTTGCTTGATAAGGAGCACACAAAATACAGACCTATCAATCAAACATGTTTCTTCAACTGTGGGCTCCTTTGGCACTGTGGAGAAAATAAAATCTCTTAAAACACACTTTTTACACTCAGTTTATTTAATTTGCCCACTAACTATGTCCAGCAGTGGACTTACAATAAATGCTTTGTCATATTACTGAAACATTATGCCATGTAAACAGTGTAATTTCCATCACATCTCAAATTATGTTTTTTAATAACATTAATAGAGTTTAATAAAATTCTGCAATGGAAATTATATTTTAAACATTTATGGAATCCAATCTATGGAATCCTTTTTCATGCTAAAGCTAATTTCATAGCAGTTTATGTATCCTAAAATACATTATTAAATAACATTATTCACAAAAATTAAAGCTTGATGGGAAATCACACAAATTTTACACTTGCCATTCAGTTCCAACCCTAGTGTTTTGAGGAAATAATAATTGCCTGATTTGTAACTTACCCATCATTTGTATCATTTGTATTAGAGTAAAGAAACAGTAATTTGTTTTATATGTTTTTATGTTTTACATTGCAAAAAAGGCTGTATGTTTTGTAAGGCCTTGTAAGATCAAAGTTAAAATTGAGCTTCTGTGCGGTATGTTGTTTGTGGCTGTGCTCTCGTTTTGTTCCAGATGGGCTGTGTACAAGTCAAAGTTTAATGATAAGAGTTTATGTCAGATTTGCGATAACCATTGAATGTTACAAATACAGCCCAGTACAAAATGCATTTTTATCCTCAGATTGTTTCTCAAAATAAAAGTAACATTTTAAAATGCATCAGTGCTCTTTTTAAATACATGTTTGCGGAAACTTGTTTGTTTTAAGTGTCAAAGCCCTCACACTGTGTTTATGAAAGAAGATGCATCAATTGCTATTGGCATGTAACAGGAAGAGAAGCCATGTGATGACCGTATTCATGTGATCGAGGAAGAGGAGCAGCTCAGCAAATGTCACAAACACTTTCTTGTTCCCTCACTAGAGACTTCATCCAGGCAAGTATGTGTTTTCTTTTCGTACTTCTCTCTGTATGCATTTCTGTCTTGTTAGACAGGTCTCCTGTTCATTCTTGATTCAGGTCAGATCAATTCGGATTAGCAGTGACCTTCTAGAATAGGTTAATCATATAGCAGTATATGATGTGAGGAATAGAAAGATGCATCTGTATGTGACAAGACATCAACAGTTTCATGCCTTGAGGAAAACATTTAAATGAAGTTTGGAGTGGAGTGTGTACAAAATGACCACTGTTCCTTAAATCACAGTCTAATTTAAGAGGCCAACACAAATGTTGTTTAGTTCCTTTTTGGGTTGTGATGCAATAATATATGTAATGTAAAAGTAATTCTGTTCTTTATTTAACTCTGTTATGATCAATTTGTGTCCTCCTCTCAGGTCAGTATAGCAAGAATCAAGATGCAAACCATTCAGACGATAGAGATGCAGTTACCTGTCCTGCAAGAGAGTTTCCACTCCTCTCCCTTCAGAGAGAGAGTGAAAGTGAAAGTGAAAAAGTGACGTGACATACAGCCAAGTATGGGGACCCATACTCAGAATTCGTGCTCTGCTTTTAACCCATCCAAAGTGCACACACACAGCAGTGAACACACACCCGGAGCAGTGGCCAGCCATTTATGCTGCGTCACCCGGGGAGCAGTTGGGGTTCGATGCCTTGCTCAAGGGCACCACAGTCATGGTATTAAAGGTGGGAGAGAGCGCTGTACATTCACTCCCCCCACCTACAATCCCTGCCGGTATGAGACTCAAACCCATAACCTTTGGGTTACGGGTCCTACTTTCTAACCATTAGGCCACGACTTCCCACAATTTCACAAAATCACAATTTTCTATTAAAGCATCAGAGAAATTTTAGTTTTTGACACTAAATTATCTTATATTCTGTAGGGATAGTTCACCTAAAAATGATCATTCTGTCATCATTTACTCATCCTCATTTTGTTCCGAACCAATTTGAATTTCTTTCTTCTGTTGAACACAAAAGAAGAAATTTTGAAGAATGCTGATAACCAAACATTTGCTGGTAGCCATTGGCTTTGGAAGTCAGTGGCTACCAGCAATTGTTTGGTTACCCTTAAGATTCCAGATAACATGCTGAAATTTGCATGAGATGACACCAGTCATGGGATCTTGAACTTTCTGTTATGAAACATAAACCACATTGAAATGTAATTTTCAAGTGTACCATATGTCTTTTTAGACCGATAAGTTTTCCAATTGTTGAAACTGACTAAATTCAATTTTAAATGTTTATTAACGTTTCGAAATAACTTAGTCTGTATGATTGAACACACAATTCTCTAGTAGACATGCAGATGTATCCTTCCTGATTATAATGCTGAAAATTTGAATCCATATACAGGTGCATCTCAATAAATTAGAATGTCGTGGAAAAGTTAATTTGTTTCAGTAATTCATCTCAAATTGTGAAACTCGTGTATTAAATTCAATGCACTCAGACTGAAGTAGTTTAAGTCTTTGGTTCTTTTAATTGTGATGATTTTGGCTCACATTTAACAAAAAAAACCACCAATTTCACAATCTCAACAAATTAGAATATGGTGACATGCCAATCAGCTAATCAACTCAAAACACCTGCAAAGGTTTCCTGAGCCTTTAAAATGGTCTCTCGGTTTGGTTCACTACTAGGCTACACAATCATGGGGAAGACTGCTGATCTGACAGTTGTCCAGAAGACAATCATTGACACCCTTCACAAGGAGGGTAAGCCACAAACATTCATTGCCAAAGAAGCTGGCTATTCACAGAGTGCTGTATCCAAGTATGTTAACAGAATGTTGAGTGGAAGGAAAAAGTGTGGAAGAAAAATATGCACAACCCACCGAGAGAACCGCAGCCTTATGAGGATTGTTGAGCAAAATCAATTCAAGAATTTGAGTGAACTTCACAAGGAATGGACTGAGGCTGAGGTCAAGGCATCAAGAGCCACCACACACAGACGTGTCAAGAAATTTGGCTTCAGTTGTTGTATTTCTCTTGTTTAGCCACTCCTGAACCACAGACAACATCAGAGGCGTCTTACCTGGGCTGAGGAGAAGAAGAACTGGACTGTTGCCCAGTGGTCCAAAGTCCTCTTTTCAGATGAGAGCAAGTTTTGTATTTCATTTTGAAACCAAGTTCCTAGAGTCTGGAAGAAGGGTGGAGAAGCTCATAGCCCAAGTTGCTTGAAGTCCAGTGTTAAGTTTACACAGTCTGTGATCATTTGGGGTGCAATGTCATCTGCTGGTGTTGGTCCATTGTCTTTTTTGAAAACCAAAGTCACTGCCCCCCTTTACCAAGAAACTTCGGAGAACTTCATGCTTCCTTCTGCTGACCAGCTTTTTGAAGATGCCCATTTCATTTTCCAGCAGGTTTTGGCACCTGCCCACACTGCCAAAAGCACCAAAATATGGTTAAATGACCATGGTGTTGGTGTGCTTGACTGGCCAGAAAACTCCCCAGACCTGATCCCCATAGAGAATCTATGGGTTATTGTCAAGAGGAAAATGAGAAACAAGAGACCAAAAAATCCAGTTGAGCTGAAGGCCACTGTCAAAGAAACCTGGGCTTCCATACCACCTCAGCAGTGCCACAAACTGATCACCTCCATGCCACACCGAATTGAGGCAGTAATTAAACCAAAATGAGCCCCTACCAAGTATTGAGTACATGTACAGTAAATGAACATACTTCCCAGAAGGCCAACAATTCACTAAAAAAATTTTTTATTGGTCTTATGAAGTATTCTAATTTGTTGAGATAGTGAATTGGTGGGTTTTTGTTGAAAGTGAGCCAAAATCTTCACAATTAAAAGATCCAAAGACTTAAACTACTTCAGTCTGTGTGCATTGAATTTATTTAATACACGAGTTTCACAATTTGAGTTGAATTACTTAAATAAATTAACTTTTCCATGACATTCTAGTTTACTGTGATGCACCTGTACTGTATCATTCAGCGCAGGTTTTGTCTTTGAGCTCAGCACTTAACTGCATGAGGAAGAAACAGAAAAGATGTTGATGAGTGTTACTGAAAACGTGCCAGATTTCACATGTTTTATATCACTTTGTTGAACAACACATGGAGTTGATTCTGCCCGAGCAGATGTGAGATGAGCTCAGCTTTGTGCCATTGTTTGAGACCAAGGAAGAGATGCACATTATGTATCTCATGCATTAGAAAATAGTGAGATTTTGAGATGTAGACTGAGGGAAAGATTAACGGTATTCTGCTACAACAAACAAGGCATATTGTAATGGAGTATGTTAAAGTGATCTGCTAAAACATGCAACAACAATATTTTCATGTTTTTGTCCTTGGCCAGCTGTGGATGTGACCTGAATAGAAGGAATCTTTCTCTTTTTCTCTTTTGCTTCGCATGCCAAAGCAGATCTGTGAACAGATAAACATTTAACACTGCTTCTGCGACTTGCCCTTCCCCCTTTCTATGTCATCACACACACATACACACACACACACCATGTTACATACAGTAAGATGAATCACATGCCCTCTGTTGCTGCTTCATCTTTGTGTTTATCTCTGTATGTAGCAGAGATCAGATTAATTATCTGTTTTTATCCAGCTGTCTATTTGTGTATTTTATTCCCATATATATATATTTATGTGTGTGTGTGTGTGTGTGTGTGTGTGTGTGTGTGTGTGTGTGTCTGTGTGTGTGTGTGTGTGTGTGTTATATTTTCTATATATTATAGAAAATATACAAATATAGCATCATTCACAAAATTTGAATGAAGTAAAAATATAATTCTGTTCCAAAGTATTATTCCAAAGATGCTTAAATTCACAAACACTCTTCTGGTAATTAGTTTAATCATCACTTTTTTATTTTAGTATTCTTATCCTAGAGCAGTTTTATACCTCTGTATCTGTTCAGACAAGTGTTTCTCTTGACCCTCGTCCAATCAGCAGTCATCATGATTTAATTTCTCCTGTTCCACATAATGGACAGCACAATAAAGCCATCATTAAATAGAATATAACTTGTCCGCTTTATTTCAAGTCTTTCAAGTCATACAAAGACTTTTTTAGACTATGCAATTTAAATCTTGCAATTAACATTCAGTTTCATTTTATGGCAAAGAGCAGCTTGGACATTCAGACAGGTTTCAAAAGACATAATTTGTGAGTAAATGAAGACAGAATCTTCAATTCTGGGTGAACTATCCCTTTAACACACACTGCTGCTCAGTAACTGAAATAACTTCACAATAACCCTATTGTTCTGGTAGATGGCAGAGCATGACTTAATACTGTGATTCCACTGGTGGTGATTTCAAGAGGACAGCATAATGGCAGAATAATTGCCAATATTCAACCCTGCCGACTATCTGACTGTTGTCTAGAGACAGATTTTAATCATTGTGTTCAACTATTTGTCACAAACATACAGGTATGAATAAATGCATGTTTATTCGCCAGTAACCATGTTTGTTCGTGTGTCAGGGCATGAGTTGGTGTTTTGAATAGGGGCAGACTGATGAATGACAGGTTGAGCCAGAAACACAGTTTATGTAAATAATGTATAACACACTCTATAAGCACCTACAGATAAGATGCACTCAGACATACACACTTTTGCATATTACATGTACACACATAAATAGTCATTTTTGTTCATTTGCAATAATAAACAGTCAAACCTGTTATATTCAGCTTGTAAGGTTTACCTTTAAATGTTTACAGTCATGCAGTGCAACACTGCGGCACGTCTTGACCAAATGACAGGTTCACAGCGTGCAATGTGAATGGACCGCCTCGGGAACAGCCTTTCAATGTGTATGTGTGAACGTGCTGGCAGTGTCTGGAAGACAAATGCCATGTATTCTTTCTGCTATGGTCAGTGGTGTTGTTATTCTTTCAGTCTGCCAGCAGAGGTCGTCCTTCACACAGCGCTGCCACAAAATTGTATTTTTTTTCTTGCTGTCTAATCAGAAAGGCAGTTCCAGGAACAGGAGGCTAATTTTAGGTTCTTGTATGCCAGTTTAAACAATTTTGCCATAATCAGCTGTTTTAATGCCAGCTGTGTTTCTGTCACACATACAGAAGGATCAGCTGTATACCTGGGCGGCTCCAAACAATGTGGCCTCTGAGTCCGACACACAGGTGCGAGTATGTGAACAAATATGATTTTATATGCCCAAAATAAGAATTGTGCTGCCATTATTGCCATTATTATCATATTTGTAATATACCATGGTACTGAATGATTGCCATGTGGTAATTCAAAGAAAACCATGTAACTGCTATGTTACATTTAGAAAAACATGGTGTTACAATGGTACTATGTCCAAAGTTAGTATCATCCTACTTGCTAAACATCTTGGAACTATCATGAAGTGCTATGTAAATACCATGGTACATCAGTTTCAGCATGGTTGATTTCAAAGTACCCTATTATTACTATCTAATACTGTGTCATCACTGTACCATGGCAACACCCTGGTACCGTTTATATGGGTAACAATAAGTTCCAAAACTTCCCATGCTATTACCATGATTTAGACATTTCGATGGTATTATATTTTTGAACATGGTACCATGTTACTATATTGTTTTTGGAAGTGTAATATGATAAAATCACGGTATTTGTTTAAAGTATCTTGGAGTGCCATGTAAAAATATAGTGTATGAGTATGGTATATCAAAATACCTTGGTATTACAATCTGAGCCAATAACATAAATGTGCCATGTTACCACCTATGTACTTTTATAAGGGTAACCAGAAATGTGAATAAATGTTATTAAAAAAAATAAACATACAAAATTGCAATGGTACCATGTTTTTGGACATTTTTAAGGTACTACAATGTTTGTTGGGCATGGTGGCATGGTAATACCATGTTTTTTGGACATGTAATATGATAAAAAGCATGTTATTATTTGAAGTACCATGGCGTATAATGTAAAAAGATTGCTGTATGAATATTGTAATAATTCACTTTCATGTTAAGTACCATGGTACTACCATATGATTTCATTGCTGTACCAGAGTAGTTTTGTAAGACCTGTGTGTAATCAAACATGCATTTGCTTTTATCTATCATCCATGAATGTATATGTTAGTGAATGTAAACACTTAAGTCATTCTCCATCAGGTTTAAAACCCTTACATTGCTAAGAAAGTATTTTACCACCTATAAGCCATAAGTCTCTTTAGCGTCGCTATGAAACCCTCTGTAAACAGCATCCTAACAGCATCTTATCCTGATTTAAACATCTGTCCAGCAGGCGCTGTGCCTGCCATTGCATTTTAAGATCCACCATGTTTGAATTCTGAGATGATAAATGACCGCTTGCATTCCAAGGTTCAAAGTACACACGCAACACCTTATATTACAGCTTATTTCTCATGTTTCTAGTAGGAATGTTCTTTAATATGCAAATGGAACTGGCTTTACTGCCCTCTAGTTCTTCTGATGATTTTTAATTTTTTTTTTTTTTGGGGCAGAATATGTCTTTTTTTTACAGTCATACTTGTAATACTTAAAATTTATTATGCCCTGGTACACATGTGACTATATCAAATGGCATGAAGGAACTTCTTTGGCTACTAATGACTCTAGAATTCCTGAGGCCTGGAGGTCTGGAGCCAAAATTTTCCAAACCTCACTGGCTGTGGAAGAGGGTTTGTGAATGAAAGCATCCCCCCAAACCCATATCAGTCTGACAGGGCCCAACATGTAACCAGACTCCATGTGTGTGATACTGTATGTTCTCTCTCCCCATACCCCCCCCCCCCCCCCCCCCACAACCCTTCACACTTATCCATGCAAGCTCTTTGAAGCTGTTTGAAGCTGTGTAATAGACAGGCACAAACCCTTCCCTCTTCATTCCCAGAGACTCTGCGGCTCGCCTTTTAGGAGTCCTCAGAGAAAACTTCTGGAGTCTAGACTTATTGGACTTCCTTGACCCTCGCTGCCAGATTGTATGTGTGCGTGACGAAGTTAATCTCTGCATGTTATGTGTGTATTTATCACCATGTTTGTGTGTTCACCAAGTGCATCCCTTGTGTGTTAGGTGCTGATTTTTACACGCTGGCTGTGGTGGTTTATTCATTTCCCTGGGTTCGCTCCCTTCCCTTCATCCAGGAAGCACCGCTACGTTTTCCCGATCAGCCAAAGTGCTTTTATTGACTTGTGGGACGCCACATGTGTGCCTGGTCTGTGTTATTAAGAAACACGGCCCCTTACTCACAAACATACACTCACTCATGCCATTCCTCAGAAAACTGGGTCTCTAAGGAGAAACTAACATCCGCTAAAACAAGGCACTAACTCATTCTAGTACGATCGCATGTGACAGGAGGTGTCTGTGTTTTTCATTCCATGCTGCTGTTTCTTTTTTAAAGATGTGAAGTCTCTCTTTTCTGTATCCTGCTCTCCACAGGATGGATCCATGGAGCAATCTGAAGGGACTTCCGTTTCAATTCAGGAGCTAGGGCAAACAATTAAAGAATTACTTGTGAAAAGATCAGAAATGGAAAAAGACAATAACGTTTTGTATGGCACAAAGCTCGGAAAGAGAGATTGAGAAGTGGTTGGTTTTAATCAAACCATCAAACAGACTAAACTAAATGAACAACAAGTTTTGCAACACATGAAAACCATTCAGACCTTGCCTGTCGAGGAAGCCTTTAAATTTCCAGTATCTTTATCAGACCAATCACAGACTCCCAAATTAAGTGGCACCACCACTTCTCCAGGGGGTTTACCCAATACCTGTAGCTGCCAAAGAAAACAGGAAATCTGTCCCCCTGCACAACCACTGCTTCCTGTTTTTTCAGGTTTACCGACACTTTCAAAACCAGATGCATCAATATCTCCACCTCCACTTCCAGATATGACTCTGCTCCATCTGTCTTTCCCAGGTACAACTCACCACTTTCAGGTATGGCCCTGCCCCATTTGCCACTCTTGGGTACAGCCTCTTCCTCTCCACAACCTCCACTCATATGTATGGCTCCACCCCCTCCACCTCAGCTCCCAGATATGGCTCTGCCCCCTCCACTACCTCCTGTCCCAGGTATTGTTCCATCGCTTGCACCTGTGGGCATGGCTCCATCTCCTCCTCCTCCACTCCCGGGCATGGCTTCACCCCCTCTACCTCCAATTCCTGGCTGTGGAACTCCACCCCCTCTTCCTTCACCTCCTGGCTGTGGACCCTCACCGCCACCTACTCCACCTGGTTTTGGGCCCCCACCAACTTTGGCTCCTCCTCCACCCTTAATGGGATTGGTGCTGCCTGGCATGACTCAGGACTCCGTCCCCCTGAAGGCTGTCATCGAGCCTCCACAGCCCATGAAACCACTCTACTGGACATGGATTCAGCTACATGCCAAAAAGTAATCACACGCTTCCTTGATTGAATGCTGCATGTTTTTGCAATGTGTATGCTGAATGCTTGTGTCACCTTATTTAAATTCAGCCAAGGCTTGATTATGATCACACACATGATAAGGCAAACTGATATTTTTATTTCCCTCGCTCATAGGGATGCCAAAAGTGCCCTGGTGTGGGAAAAGGTTCTAGAGTCATCAGTAGACTTTGATGAATTTGTGGAGCTGTTTGCCAAAAGCGCAGTCAAGGAAAAGAAAAAAAACTAGATCTCAGATACCATAATGAAATCGAAGGCCAAACAGGTAAGAGGACTTTTCTACACTCCCATTGATTAAAAGCACTGGGCCCAGGGCATTTTTTGGGTGGGACAAGTAGGCCATACCATAGTGAACCTTAGTAGGCCCCCTTCAGGATAAAATTGCTGGTTGTCTTCCCTTGAAGATAGCTCTGCCCAGGCTCCCACCTCACCAGACACAAAACCATTAACACTGATTTCACACGCACAGCTTGTGAATCAGAGCCTTACAGACATTCAGTAAATGTTATACGCTTTATTTAATGTTCCCTTAACCAAAGTGTGACTATGAGACTCTTTGATAAGACTGTTTACCATCAGAAACAACCCAAGCATCTACCACATCTGAAGCTTATCTCTCTCTCTCTCTTCCTCTCTGGTCGTGGTGTGAAAATTAGTCACTGGTGAGAGTTTTGTGGTTCCTTCGTCTGGAGTCATGCAGATTTCTGATAACAACCCACAGCTACACAACAAGCACATTACAAACTACATCACACAAATTTAATTGTCCTGCAGCTGTGTTCTTCAACAATTAAGTATGTAAAGATATGTTGTGTAGGAAAAGATAATTTCCATGGAGGATGTACTTAGTACAGAATGTAATATATTTAATAAATAGTTGAATATATATATATATATATATATATATATATATATATATATATATATATATATATATATTATAGTTTAATATAAGTTTGTGGTTAGTAATTTCTTTTAAAGAATTGAATACTTTTGGTAAATTTAATGCATCCTTGCTGAACAATAGTTAAATTAAAGATATTGATGTTCAAATAAATGCTGTTATTTTAAACCTTATATTCATCAAAGAATTCTGGAAAAAAAAGGATCACTATTTCCACAGAAATATTTAGCAGCGTAACTGTTTTTAACATTAATAATAATAAATGTTTCTTGAGCAACAAATCAGCATATTAGAATGATTTCTGAAGGATCGTGTAACACTGAAGACTGGAGTAATGGCTGCTGAAATTTTACAGGAAGAAATTAATTCAAATATTTACAGATAAAACAGTTATTTTAAATTGTAATAATATATTATGATATTACTAAATGTACTGTATTTGGATCAAATAAATGCAGCCTTGGTAAAGATAAGAGACTTAAAAATCTTATAGACTCCAAACTTTGAACAGTATTGTATGTACAGTAAAAATATGTATGTGTACCATCATAATACTACAGTATGTTTATTTTTCTCCAGATATTTCCCATGGTAATACCATGTTATTTTCAGACATGTACCATGGCAATACCAACCTCTGGGGGGAAAACGGTTTTAATATGAACACGTTTTGAAAATACAGTGGTATTGTCTACAAATCGGATAAATAACATGCTGGATGTTTTACCATGTAAATATTAAGAAAGACTTTTGAAAGTTTTCTGTTTGCTCTCTCTTTCTCTCTCTGGTCTGTAAGATCTGAGGAATGGGGGGGGGGGGGGGTCTGTATTGAGTTAAAACCCACAACCCTAAAACCACCAGCCAACCCAGCGACTCCAGTCAGCCTAGTGTGGTCGTGCCACACTTTATATGTGTGTGTAAGAGAAAGAGAGAGTGGGTGGGTGTGCATTAGATAATATATTCAGCATTATTCACAGAACAGTTGCTTTAGGCTTACAGTTTGCACACATCAGTCAAAATTAAAGTGCTAATTTAATCAAATGCCCTTATAATTCACGTGAAATAGGTGTATAAATTAAAAACAACTGCACGAAGCTCCATTTGAAACCATCATAATTATTAACTTTTACGGCCCATTGCTTTGGCAGCAGTTATCTGGTCCTTTAGCTGGTAGTTACTGTACATCCACCGAACTGCCATCCGCCCTCATACAGCGATATCTAGGCTTCCCACCAAAACGGTGCTAAAGTATGGAATCAATTCTCATCGGTCGGTAAGCGTCTGGTTTTAGATCCAGCTCATCACAGGCATGAGTGTGTTTCCCACATCATTAACGTAGCACAGCACTCTGTATTTGTGCTGTATTTAGTGGTCGTGAGCCCCGTGGAGATAATGAGAGCCAGTGGCTTTCTGATGATCACACCAGGCCGCCATCACACGCTTTCAAGTGTGGCCCTGTCTTAGAAGGTTTTCATGGCTCCAAATTCTTTCCAACAATCAGAATTAGCGTGTTGTTAACAGGCGGTCATGTAAGAGGATATGTTTGTGATTGCACTCAATGTGTATGTGTTAAGGCTGATTTATACTTCTGTGTCGGACCTACACTGTAGCCTTTATGCCGTAGGCTATACGTCAGTTTTCATTTATACTTCTGCGTTGTTGTCCGTGTCGATATGCAGTACATGTGCAAACCACTAGAATGCAGTGTCCACGGGCATGTTGCTGGTGTAACCTGCAGTACCACGACAAAAGCCGAAGAAGAAGCGGCTCATCGGAGAATCATTATAGTCGTGACGGCGGCAAATAAATATCAAATTATTAAATCATTATTTAGAACTACAAAAGGAGACAACAACAGAAAAGGAGAAGAAATGGCATTCTTTCCATCTCCACAAGGACTTGTACCATGTCTGATCAACATTGTTTGTTGCGGACAACTACTGATGTATAATGATATGTAGTATAATAAATGAAAAGACACTTGTTCTTTGCTTTATTTTATTTTATATAAGGAGGTGTAACATTAAAATATATTAAAGTGCACAAACACAAATCTCAAGCACATACGGAGGGAGGGAATATTGTAGCAGACCAATCACAGGGCTTGCTGTCCGCTTAGAAATGATGCGCTGTTAGATTTTTGAAGAGGTGCATCCTGGGCTACGGCATAGGCTATGCATGCTACGCACAACCTATGACGTAGCTATGGTGTAGGTTCGACGCAGAAGTATAAATTGGGCTTGAATGGACAGACTTGATTTAAGATTTTTTTTTTTATTAAAAAAATGTATGAAAAGACAGATTATGTGAGGTATCCTATGCATCCACACACAACTCAGACTTATTTGAAAATGCCTGATTTGAAGGGGCCGTCTGAAATTGTCAAAATCTAACTTGGTTTAATTTGACTAGACAGGTCTGTCATTTGTATAATTACTGTGGTGCTCTTTGGCAGAGCCAGAAACTGGAGAAAGTAAAGTTATTTTGATATATTTGGATGCTATGCATGAAAGAATGAGAGACGAAGACCTCTCCATAATACCATATGAGGAAACAGTCATAAATACTCATACTTTGGCTTTGTTTGTGGCTTCCTTATTAGGCCAAAGTACCTCTGCGTGCTATTAAATTTATGAGGGCAGCCAGATGAAATACTGTGTTTATGTATTTTTGTCACCAGCAATAATATTCAGGGTAAACTTTTGTGTTTAAATAATTGTGGAATCTTTTTTATAGTATAAAGTGGCTGCTGTTTTATAACAGTAACAAAATATAGAGTCTCTCTCTCTCTCTCTCTCTCTCTCTCTCTCTCTCTCTCTCTCTCTCTCTCTCTCTCTCTCGTTCTCTCTGAGGTTGTCAAGCTGCTGAGTAACAAATGTTCTCAGGTGGTGGGGATTCTGATGTCCAGTCTTCATTTAGATATGAAAGATATTCAGAATGGTGAGGTTTTTATCAAGTTATGATTATTATTATGATTATTATTATTATGCATTGGAGTCTTGATAGTGTGTGCTCATGGCTATACTTATGAGACCCACTACTCCTCTGGGAGATTCTGCTCAGCCTCCTGTCAGCATGTAACCCCTCTAAAGGGGGAAATATGATGTCACAGCCAATTGAGACTCATTGTTCGGTGCTGTTTATACAGTTACTGATTGTGTTTGAAAGCTGGAGGGAGAGAGCCTGGTTGTGTTTCAGGGTTCAAGAGTGGGTTGATACTGTAGATCTTAATGGACGTGATGATTAGAGCCGCATTATCTTTCTCATTGTGTTCTATTTTTTTTTTTTACTATAGTTACTGTTTTAATCTGTTTTTGGAAAAAACACTCAATGTCCTGTTTCTCTGCTGAAGATATTTCCTCATTTGTCTCTAATTTGTCTCTATCTATCCCTCTTACTGTTGTCATCACTTTATCTGCTCGTTCATCCCCTTAAGACGAGTCTAAAGGAAATAATGCCATTTCTTTTCATCACAAGTTTGGGAATGTTAGACCTGTCTCTCAACACCCAGAGATATCCAGAACTCTTGATTGTGGAATCTGTGATTTGGCGAAGGAGTCACTGTAATAGAATACAAAGGGAAAAGGCCAAACACTGTACACAGACACCTAATTGGTAAAAGTAGAAAAATGTTTCAGAAGGGTTGATTGTTTCACACATAAATTTAATTAAATTCAATTAAATAATTAAATAAACTTCCCTGTGAAAGGCAGATAGTAGAGGATGAAAAATATAAATTATATTATATTATATTATATTATATTATATTATATTATATTATATTATATTATATTATATTATATTATATTATATTATATTATAATTGTACATGTAACATTCGTGAACCTGTAGGTGGCAACAAATTACAGATTAGATGAGTGAATCACTTTATTAGTGAGTCGTTTGAATCCTTTACTCAAACAATTTATTATGATTCATTTTGTTGTGGAACACTGCCATGTTGTTTTAATCATTTTGATTTCTAAGAGAAAAAAAAGGTTTTGTGTGTGATTTTTTTTTTTCTTTTTTTTTTTTTACTATAAGGATGGATAAAAAATGTATTCTTCAGCAGTGTGTTTTTAGCATTGTGTACTTTTTAGTCATTCAGTGGTTAACAGGCGTCAGACAAGCTGTATTCTGTTTTCTTTCAGTAACATTTTTTCATGCATAATTTCCCTCCAGTCTAATCCACTGTAACAACAATCCTTTGTTAAATTCTATTTTTCTTTCTTCATTTTAATGAATCAGCAAGGCTGGATGCAGTTTTAAAAACCACATCACATTATGTGAAGGGATACCTAATATTATACACACGCACACATGCACACACATCCTCAGTCTTTAAACTGGCGGTATTTGAAGACATTTTTACTGGCTCTTTGAGAATTTATGGGCACAGACCCCATCTATTATGCAGCACAGTACCCACAATTCAGCACTGGTCGAGTGTCGTTGGGTCTTGCTGCAATTCTGCCCATTGCAGAGGCCAGTATGTTTGGCCAGAGTAAACCACCAAATAGAAACAAACAGTTACTCTGACAGTACTGTTTACCCAGAGTCAATACATTCCTCAACATCACGCTTCACCACACTGACCTGGATCGGGCCCTTAGAGCTAGGAACTAGGAAAGAATTTCGTAAGTTGGTTTAATTACAGAGTTTAAAGGTTCATGCAAAGTTATTAGGCATTTATTACAGTCAGTAGAGAAGATGTTCCCAGTCTGTCTCTCTTTCCTTTCATTATACAATTATCAGCCATCAAACAACATTAAAAAACTCTTCTTTAGGATCATTAAGGAACCTAAACCTAATCTGGTGCAACTCCTTGGTGGATTTTCACTGAATTGCTCCCTTTGTGTCAACTTTCTTGTTTCCCTCAGCTGGTTTTCATAAGATCTCATGTTTGAGCCTGAAAAACACTCCTGCATGATTGACTAGAGCACAGGCAGCTCTTGCATAAACACACTTGGTGACAAGCCTTTGATTTCTACCCATAACAGTCTCTAAGTTTCACAAGTCAGCTTAGCGTTGGCAATGATCAATGCCGACCCCCTCCGGATGAATTGTTTGTTATGTTTCTTCAGTGACTCACACTCAGTTGTTCCGCAGTGTCGTCTGTTTGGGTCTTCTGAGCTGTCACAGGACATTGTTTTGTGGAAACATTCTGAATCATGGCAGTGATCACAAAGAAAGCAACCAGAAAACATATGTGTACAATCATGTTTTAATATAAAATCCTTCCTCCTCTTCTCTTTGTTTGCTAAACATTGTACCATTTTATAGTTAGCCATGTTTAGAGAGAGAAGGTGGTGTGTGTCCGTACAGCTGAAGAATTGCAAACATGGTAGCATTCATTGTATATTTTCTTTGTCTGGTGGTGTACGTTTGGAAGATAGTAATTATGGAAGCTTGGCACGAACTAAAAATTGTAAACCTGCTAGGAACTATGAAACTGCTTGTAGAAAATTGTTTGGCCTATGAAATATGTAACAAGAGCAGTTACAGAAATGTAGCGTAGCAGATCTAGACTTCAAACCTGATCCATAAGCTACCATTGTTCACTTAACCAAGGCACTTATCCCAAGGTTGCTCCAGGGAGATTCCTTCTGTAATAGGTGTTATTTGGATAAAAGCATCAGCTAAATGATGAGCTATATAACAGTAAGAGTGAGCGAATTTCAGGTGATTATAGTCATTGGGGTATAAAACGTATAATTGTGTTTATTGTTTCATAAATGTGAGAATTCCTATTCAGACACTCCTACTATAATTTCCACTAAGCCTTTCTGTTTATATTGAAACAAAAGATCTCTGAATAGGCCTAGATCATTATTATTATTATTACTGTATGATATATGATATGTATGATGTATGATATATATGATATATTATTATTATTATAATAATAATTATTATTATTATTATTATTATTATTATTGGCCCCTTCTGGACAATTTATTCAGTGTTTATTGTTCTGTAGTGCATGTTATGTTATGTTATGTTATGTTATGTTATGTTA
This sequence comes from Cyprinus carpio, assembly GCF_018340385.1. NCBI lineage: Eukaryota > Metazoa > Chordata > Actinopteri > Cypriniformes > Cyprinidae > Cyprinus > Cyprinus carpio. The sequence goes on along the minus strand of NC_056588.1, from coordinate 8,373,410 downwards.
TGTTATGTTATGTTATGTTATGTTATGTTATGTTATGTTATGTTATGTTATGTTATGTTATTAATTCAAATTAATATTTCAAATGACTAAATTACTATCAAATTACTTTTTTTAATATTGACGAATAAATGCTAAACACATCTTTCAAACAAATGTCTGTTTTATAATTTATATGTAAATGCATTTATTATATATATCATATTTAATATAAATTCTTATTATTATTTATTAAAGTTTCTATTAATTATTGACTAAAAAATGTTAAACACATCTAATTTTAGCACAATGTCAGCTACATACAAAGTCAAAACTAAAAACTTTAGAAGCTTTCAAATCAATCTCTCCCTCAGATTAAAGCAAGCCCACCACATTAAACTACTGCATCAGTGTTTTGTTGAAACACAGACCACAACCCTGGACATCAATGAGACAAATTCTTTGTTTGGAGACTTTGTTGTAGGGGTGTAGGGATTACACTGTTGTTGTTTGTGTATGTAGTGATTGGGGTGTAGATCTGGTGGGATACTACTGTCAGGTTGATGACAGGTTATATTACCCAGTCATAGATTGTGCATACTTTTTTCACTCTCTTTCTCGTTCTCTCTTTTGCACTGTCATGTGTGTCCTCTCCCCATCTCTTTTAAGGCTGCAGTTGCTCTCTTTGATATCTTTCTCCCAAAACAGGGGTAATGCTTCTGTCTGCGTCTGTCTCCATTTTCTTCGGCCGTGCATTGGCCAGATATGGATGTTTTTGTTATTCTTTCTTGTGTGGTTTCTGGAATGTGCCAGTGATCAATTTCTCAATTCCCCAAATGACTGAACACACAAAAGTTATCCCATAATAGCTCTATTTAGCACAGAAAAAGTGCTCAGTCTAGCCAGCTCAATAACAGCCCTGCTAGAGATTCAAATGTTTTTATTATGTAGAAACAACTCTGGAAAATAAATGTTTGGTGCTGAGTAAACATGTTTTGATTGTTAGATTATATGATCGACCATGCCCAGGGTTAAATGCAGATTTTTTCGTTTTTGAAGAGTTCGTTTATATTGTGCTGTGTGTGTGACTATTGAGCCATTTAATTTTAAATAGTATGTTTTGTAAGATTTTTTTTACTGTTTATGAAAGAAGTCTCTTATGCACACTGGGCTGCTTAATATTTTTTGTGGAAACCATGACACATATTTTCATGACTCTTTGATGAATAGAAAACTCAAACAGCATTTATTTGAGATAGAAAATCTTTTTGTTTAAAAATGTCTCTTCACTGTCACTTTTCATAAATGTTACTCATCCTTGCTGAATAAAAGTATTAACTTCTTTTACAAAATATTATTATTTTTTATTAAATTAAAATAAATATATAAAATAAATATTACATTAAGTAAAGGAAGATATTATTTAATATATATTACACTTAAACTTGTTTGATTTATAGACATATTGTTATATACAGTATGATTATAAATTTATGAAAGTATGAATTTCTTTTATTTTGAAATTATAAAAGGAAAAATGAGTTTTGCCTTTTTAGTCCTTGGAGAATAAATCACTTTAAATTCCCAGACAATTGACGGGTGGTACTCCTAAATTTCCTCAGTGGAGGGTAGTCAGGGACTTCACCTGAGAAATCATTTGAATAGATCTTAAGTCCTGATTGGTCGGTCACTGTGCATTCTCTCATTCTTCTACTCTCTTTCTCTCTCTGACAGCCATCATGAACATGGATTGCACTGTGGTGGATCTGGAGATGCTCCAGGCGCTGTATGAAAAAGTAAGTTCGCAACAGAACATGACAGTCCAGATAAGCAAGAAAGTGAAAAAAAAAAAGTGCTTATGAAGTATGAATTCCATAACTGATCATTTATCATATCATTAAACTCTTAACCTTATCAAAACTGGACAGGATATACCCTATCTTGGAGTTTTGCCATGATGCGGTCCACTTTGAAAGGGAGCCGCGGAAATGTGTGTTAAATACCAAAACAAACATGCAGGCCACAAACACCGCTGGAATGAGTAAGGTTTACCATGGAGCCAGGGTGCGTGTCACTGTCTGAGGGAGAGAGAGAGGAACACGATGACTGTATAAGACAGACATGCAGACATGGAACTGACGACAGAAAAAAGGACTGAGCTTTGAGATTTGTAGCTTATGTAACTTATTGGCAGTTACAGACTACATGGTACCAAATACTGATTTTCAACCACTACCCTCTAATATCCAAACTCTCTCTAACAAAAACTGATTTTCTTTCATTCTGAAGTTCTTTCCCCTAAAGAATGAAAAAAGGACAGTTCTAAAAAGGACTGAGCTTTGCGTAGAGATTGTAGCTTATGCAAAACACAATTCGTAGATAACTTATTGGCAGTTACAGACTACATCAGTTGATGTGGACATCAGCCTTAAAAGAAATAACATTGGAAGAAACTGACTTTGGACCTCTTGGAAGATCCATGACTCGCTCTTAGCTGATTGGTTGGTACCAAATACTGATTTTCTTTCATTCTTTAAGTGTGCGTGGGTGCTGATGAGTTTGCACACCATGATCACCATGTGCATTGCAGCAACATTCATAAATCTTGCTGTCAGCACTAGAGCTCCTTTGCATGTTTTCTGTATATGAGTGTGTACTGCATGTCATTATGACGAGATAAAGACAGGGCATTGTAGCCAGACAACATCTCAGGAAAGTCTAAAATATAAAACACTCCTCACACAAGTCTGATCATTATTTCGAAACGGTTCATATGTGGGCACTTTTCTTGTCATTTTGCTCCTTGTGTTATTTCGGGAATGTGTAATATTTTATAATACCTTTCATTCAAATGTCATTGCATTATACATACATACATACATACAGTCATGGCCAAGTTTTGGCAATGGCATAAATTTTGTGTTTTGCAAAGTTTGCTGCTTCAGTATTTGTAAATTATTTTTCCACGTTTCTATGGTATACTGAAAAAAAAATGATAAGCATATTATAAGTTTTATAGGCTTTTATTGGAAAAATATATATAATGAGTCAATGTTTACAGTGTTGAACCTTGTTCTTCATAACCTCTTCAGTTCGCTCTGGCATGGTGGATATTAGCTTCTGGGGCAAATCCTTACTGATGGCGATCCATTCTTGCCTTATTAGTTCTCAGAGTTGAACACAATTTGTGGGCTTCTACTTGTCCACTAGCCTTTTGAGGACTGACCACAGGTTCTCTATGGGATTGAGATCCGGGGAGTTGCCTAGCCACAGATCCAAAATTTCAATGTAATGATCTTCGAGCCACTTCTTCATCACGCTTGCTTTGTGACATGTGCAAGGATCATCACCAAATAGCTCATGGATGGTTGAAAGAAGTCACTCTTGCAGGATGTTTTGATTCCTGGCAGTGTTTTTGGGACTCATGGTAGCGTTCACCTTTTCTCCGAACCATCGATTTTCCAGATGCCCCAAACAGTCGGAAGGGAGCTTCATCAGAGAAAATTACTTTACATCAGTCTTCTGCTGTCCAATTCTTGTACTTCCTGCAGAATTTCAGTCTGTCCTTGAAGCTTTTCTTGGAGAGAAGTGGCTTCTTTGCTGCCCTTCTTGACACCAGGCCGTTGTCCAAAAATCTTGTCCTCACTGTGCATGCGTATGTTCTCACATCAACCTGCTTCCATTCCTGAACAAGCTCTGCACTGCTGGACACACGATTCCATAGCTGACTTCTCAGGAGGAGATGGTCCTGGCACTTGCTGGACACTCTGGGATGTCCTGAAGAATTCTTCACTGCAGTCGAACCTCTCTCCTTGAAGTTCTTGATGATCCGGTAAATGGTTCTTTCAGGTGCAATATTCTTTGTAGCAATTTCCTTGCATGTGAGGCCATTTTGATGCAAAGTGATGGTGTCTGCACGTGTTTCTTTGGAGGTAACCATTGCTAACAAGAGCACAATGATTGGAAGCACTTCTTCCCTCCATTTATAACAATCAGTTGGGGCGTGTTAGAATGAGCCATTTTAGGAGGGCGTGGACGAGTCTTTACTTTTATTTAGAATATCTCTTTTGGTTTGAGACTTTAGTCTTTGCAACTTTACAGATCTTCTTTATGCACCAAGAGCTTGTAACACTCCAAAGAGAAAGGAAAACTTGGAATCGCATCATATGACCCCTTATGTAAAGTAAATAAAGTGACATGAAGGTGTGGTTTGGTGTTGTGAGTGTGTGTGAGTGTAATTATGTGTGTGTGTGTGTGTGTGTGTGTAGAAACTTTCTGCTGAAATCTTTCCTTCCATCCCTCTGTTTTTCCTCCAACGCACCCACCCACCCATTCCCGCTGTAGCTTGAGGCAGTGTTGTTGAGTTTAAATGTTGAGGTTGTTTCTCTTTAGTGTGCGAGACTCCACGCTGTCTCTGACTCTTTCAACCAAAACCACAGAACACCCCCTCACTCACACACACACACACACACACACACACACACACACACACACACACACACACACACACACACACACACACACACACACACACAGACACACACACACACACAGAGAGAGAGAGAGAGAGACAGTATATCCCTTCTTTCCTCTCTCCTGCTTGTTCTCTCTATTCTCTTTTTCACTGTCTGACTCAAGCACAGTCTGAAGTTTGGATCATACTTTGTTTGTTGGGTGCTTATCAAAGATCATAAAGCAACACACACACACACAAACAAACACTAACACACTCCAGAGAGTATTAGAGATTATATCACTATTAGATAGTTATAAAATGTTTTATAAGAAGAATATAAGTGAATTTTCCCAAAATGTAATCACATTTCTCAGTGTACTTTCATTCTGTTCTTCTGTCAACCTCACAGAGAGCTCAGAAAGACGAGATGGATCAGATTGACAAATATATCAAGTCTTCAAAAGATAAAGAAAATGCAAAACCACTGGACAAGCCAGAACAATATCTGTCTGTCTGTCTGTCTGTCTGTCTGTCTGTATCTGTTTATCGAACTTGTCTGTCTGTCTGTCTATCTCTCAATCAATCTATCTACAGTATCTATGTTTTATTTACATTGCGTCCCCCTCTTGTCCCTCTCTCTGTCAGGTTTCTGCCGCAGTTGTCAGAGGTTCCTCAGTTCTCGGAGCGGGCAGCCGGAGCCGAGGACAGGCAGATGGATTTACCCTTGACATTCTGTCCAAGTTAAAAGATGTCAAGAGCAGTGTGAGTAAAAATGAGATCCCCATCACTAGTTTAAAGCGGTAGTTCACCCTGAAATGAAAATTCGATCATCATTTACTTATGTCATTCCAAATCTGTATAACTTGAGACACAAAAGAATGTTTCTGTCTGTTTTGTCCATACAGTGAAAGTCAGTGTGGTCTTAAATATTGCACTCTGTTGACTTTCATGTTATCCACCTTATTTGGAAAGCAGATGTAAGCTATTTTCTGTGCATGTGCGAGACTTCTGATTCATCAGCCACTATAGATAAGCAACTACAGTAGAAGAAGGACAAAATGCAGTAAACTGTAAAAATATTTGTGCCACAAACCAGTGTGTTGAATGAATATTATAATAAATTCAATAACATGTTAAGAAATACCAGTTTGCAAAATTAAGCAGCAAAAAAGGCTGTTTTTGTACAGATGAAATACCTGTAAAATACATGAATTTACTAACATTTTCCAAAATAACTTATTTTGCCTCGCACAGAAGAAAGAAGGTCATACAGTTTTGGAAAGACATAATGCTGAGTAAATGATGCAAAAAATTTTTATTTTAGGTGTGAGTTTTCCAGGTCAACATCATGGCTGTGCAGATTGACCACATAGATCAGCACTAAAGTAGCAAAAATCTTTGTCTGAACCTGCATGTAAATTTGCATATAGTGGTTTGGTGGTATCTTGACCCCACTAACTAGGTCATAAACACACTGTTCTGCCACCATCACTCACAATGACCATCAATACAGTATTATGCCAAGGCAGTAGCCTATATCCACATCCCATGTGGTCTGTGTGTCTGCACACATGTGCATGTGAGCGAGTGCTTTTGCAAGCCACCAGGTCTGGCCTCTTATTCACAATCGCTTTTAGCTAAACAAGTGTATACAATCCCAAAACATGAAAAATGATTATTCTCCTGTGTTTATTTCCATCTCTCCTCTCCTCCTCCACTTGCTCCATCAGGACAATTCTCAGAGCCTCCTTTCCTACATAGTTGCTTACTATCTGCAACACTTTGATGAGGTAGGTTTGGCCAACTGTTTATTTCATTGGCTCCACTAACAGACCCCAGGTCCCTTAGAATTACCCTGCATGGTAGAGAGAAATGTGGCTTTGTTTTCGGTTTCATCACTTTGATTTGCCTTTATTTGGCTTCACCATATAGACAAATGGCTGCCCTGAATGAGCAGGGACCTTTGATTGCTTGACGCCCTTTTTGGACGTAGATTAAAAGAACTGTTTTCTAAATACTGTCAGCAGTCAGTCCAGATGTTGTGATTAAGACGTTGTGTCCAAATTGACAAAATATGATCCACAGGTTGTTGAAGTGCTTCTAACATTCAGGCAAATAACAAGGAGAGAGCATGTGTATGTGCGTGTGGATGTGACCGGCTCTGATCTCTGACAGACCGAGCGTTATTGAGATTGATTTGTTGTGTTTGATGTTTTCATTGTTTTTGGAATCATAATGATCTTTAAACACCAAACTATTTGAACAGAATTCACATTCAATTATTTTTCAAATCAACCACTGGTATAGTTATGATCTCATAAACACAACATCCTGTTTTTTGTGTGAATGCGCTTTAGACTTTCCATTGTTTGTGTGTCAGGATGCAGGTAAAGAAATATATGTGTACCCACTTCCAGAGCCTCAGGAGTGTTTCTGGCTTCGCAGGTGAAGTTTGAGCATTTTCAACGTGAACTCCGCAAGCAACGGAAAGATCTAAATGGTGAGATGTGGACACATGCAAACACAAAGCATAGCATATACACACAGGCTTTACACACAATTCCATGCATATACATGAGATCAAATACATGCAAACACATGTGGACATATACACATACCGATAAACATGAACTCAAATACAAGTGTGCATATACAAAAACAGACAGACATGTTTAGTTTGTATACACCAGCGCCAATGACCCGTGTTCTCCTTTAGAAGGCTCATTGATTTTCAAATGACTGTTTTTATTGAGCCCCCAGCTGGCTGCCACAATGATCAATACTGCAAATGTGGTTTGTTAAAGGCTCCAGCATGTAAATAAATAAGATAGAGGGGTAATTTCAGCACTTTTCCTAGGCCTAAAGCACTTAATTCCAGGTTTCTGCAGGTGAACTGTTGTTATACTGTACATATACAGTACTGTTCAAAAATTTGAAGTCAGTACGTTTTTTGTTTTTGTTTTATTTTTGTAGTGGGGGGGGGGTCACAAAAATACTTTTATTGAGCAAGGATGCATTAAACTGATCAAAAGTGACAGATAAATCAGTACTATTCTATAAATGCTGCTCTTTTGAACCATCATTCATAAAATAATTTATAGAAGAAAAAAATGTATGCAGCACAACTGATAATAAACATATTAGAATGATTTCTGAAGGATCATGAGACACTGAAGACTGAAGAAATGGCTGCTGAAAATTCAGCTTTCCCATAAATTTTTCAAATATATTAAAATAGAAAACAGTTATTTTCAATTGTAATAACATTTTACAGTATTACAGTTTTAATGTACGTTTGATCAATTAAATGTGGCCTTGGATCAAATAAACGCATCTAATTCTTTCAATTTAGTTTAATAGCTTGAGTTTTATAGAACATTTAGACATTCTGGTAATTGGAATGAAAAATGAATGATTACTGTATAAATCCATTCATATTTTCACTTGCCATTTGTGAAAGAAAAAAAAAATCAAATAAATTCAATAAATTTATAAAGAAATTTTAGATCCTCTTTTGTACCCTGTTAGTAGGAAATGCCATACAGTATATTCTGGTGTTTTTGAAAAGAAACTAGCAGGCAGGTAAAGGGCTTAAACTGCATCTTAAGCTCTGTCTGCTTTGCTCCCTGACCAGTAAAGCAATTTATCAGGGTCTTCAGAAGGTTAGTGAGATTGGTTCAGCTTTGTGCCTCAAGTCAAAGGTTGTACGACCCAGTGCACGACGGAGTGTGAATGAGGTGTAAGAATCCGATTACATGCTCAAAGCCAAGTTTAAATCCCTGCAAACATTTTCATTGCCAACACAAAAACACACACACACACACACACAGATGTGGAAATACTCACATTCCACAGTCGGCATGTTTGGCTTGTTCATATCCTTGAAAAAACACTTGTGGATGTTGATGTGGTCAAATTAGAACACTGCCCTACATCAAAAACACATTTACAATCAATCATCTATCCAGAGTGAGATTGTCTACCACACAGAAAATAATAACATCCAAGCCTTTTTAGTTCTACTTGAACCAGTCAAACATATCAGATTGATTTGCATTTGGCTCATGAAAATTCTGATTGAAAGATGGTCGGTTTGATGCATTGCTATACAGCCTATTGGCTTCACTCCTGCTGTTAGCCATTTTTTTGTGTGCCTTCGTTCAAATCCCTAGCTGGCGATTTGAATTGTTAATCTTTCAAAAGCTTATTAGTTAGGCCATGTGGTTGATAAATTGTAAATGTACTTTTCCAGAGCTTGTATGCTTAGCTAAATCGTTTTGGCATACACCTGCTGAACAGATCAAGCCTACGTTTGTTTAACGCAGGCAAATATTTCTTCTCTGGCAATGTTCTGTGTTTCTCTGAATACTCAACTGTTCACATCCCTAAAATCTCCCTGTAGCCCAAATAGCATGGCTTCTCTCGTCTTACGCCAGGTCCATACAATAAATGGATCACTGCTACATTAACAAGCTAAGCATTAAACCAGATGTGCGACACTGACAGCTGGAAGGGGCACAGAATTATGCTGCCGGCAACCAGGCAGGTCCTCGCTATTACAAAGCCCTTGATCCAGCTGGCAGGGACATTAGCATGTGTGTGTTTGCGTTGCGCTGATTGCCATGCTAAGCTGTGATCCATCACTGACTGTAGTGATGGAGTGTGACATGGTGAAGCCTGTTGTAAGACTCCAGGTGTACGGCAAACAGAAGCGAAGGAAAGGTTCATGAAATGGGATTCATTAGCATCTGTTAGCACAGGTCACAGATAGTACATTTTTCTCTAAACTGATTCATCTATGAAGTGTTGGAAGAGGAAGCAGGAGGAATGTGACGTTAACTTGCTAATAAAAGTCCATGCAAGTTGAAATGCTAGTGCTGGTCTTGACAGTTTAATCGGTGAAGACTGGTTGAGAGAATTTTAGCCATATGGTGGGGCCATCGCAGTGCTAGTCTTTTTAAGAAATTTGGCTGATGCATCTTATAGTTTCTTTACAAGACTTGCCCAAGAATCCCTACAATGTGTCTTTTGAAGGTTGTTTATGTGGCTAGTTGTTGTAGGCTGACAAAAGATGTTTTCACTGTAAGAATTTCTCACTATAGGTAAAAAACATTGCAAACACAAGCCCTGTTCAGATGGTGGTTGTTTTACATGGGGACGTTATGTTTAGGGATGTTATGATTTTATTGCCACTTCGGAAGGGATTTTCCTTTTGCATCTCATGGATTTAAACAAGAATCCAAAGTAATATCAGCCCTAAGAAATGTATTATTGGAGTGAATTCCTGAGACAGCACTTATTTTGAAAAAACTTGTTTTCGGGAAAGCATTCCAAAGGTGGTTCATGATACAGTTTTTTGGCATCTCAGAGTGTTTTACTGTGAATAATCAACCATGCTGTCAGATGCTAAAAGCTGCAAATATGTGCAGTTAATGAAACCAGCAACTGTCATATACAGTATATATATACTTTTTAAATATATTTGCAAATGCACTTCCCGACAAAATCATTCACAAAATCATTCTAAAATGATTTACTCTTTTTCAAGTCATCTGATGAAAATGCCTGTGCATTTTAATATCACAATATAAATTGCAGATAGTATGCCCTGGCATACTTATATAAATAAAATGACATCACTCCCTCATCTAAATAAGTATTACAGAGGAGCCATTCAAATCTTCTTTTATGTACATCACCTTGGGAAACAAAGTCTGAATATGTCTGGGATGGATGTACAGTGGCCCTGTGCGAAAGGAGAAATGAGGTGCTGAGAAATAAATGTGACAGGGGCTCTGTGACGGCCTCTGGGAGCCAACAAGAATTCTGGGAAATACATCTGACTTGACCTAGACCCGATCACTCTAACATTATTTATGTAAAGCTAGTGACATGAAAAGTGAGAGTCCTTAATTTCATTATTCTCACTAATTTCATCCACATTTCACCTCGGCGCGTTAATCGCTAATTCAACTCTTTCAGTATTTTGTTTCTCTGATGAATGCGAGCCGAACAATCTGGCGATTGTGTTTTATTATAGTTGCTCTCCATCTTGTTTATTTGCATTCTCCATTCTCCATCTCTGCTTCGATCCATCTCTGTTTGATATGGTTTCTGTTCTCTTGTTTATTTCCTCTAAGTGTGTCTGAGTCAACCAGCCTGATCTGTCTATAGCTCTGAAGATTTTTTCTGTCTGCACTTTATTCTTGTCAACAATTCATTGGCCTCTTTTCGTCTTTTGCACTCCAGTCATCTTCAGTTGCCATGGCCTAACCTCTTTTTCCATCCCTCAACTTGAAGTTAGCTGGAACGTCTTTCTATTTTTCATTCTCTACTTCGCTACAGGCTTTAGTAAATGTTAAATGTATTGCATTTCTTTGTATTCAAATTGGTCCTCGTAACAAAACCCACATGTGATCTGGCGGCAGAGGCAGCAGGGTGGGGTCCTTGCTGAATGTCCCCCTTCTCAACTCTTTGATCTGAAGACTTATGGGTCTCCTTCACTGAGCTCTCAGATGGGTGACATGACCACGGAGAGACCCCCTTCAACCCTCCACACTGCCTACAGTTAGAGAAACAGACAGAACGAGGATCGGGAAAAAAAAGGACTGGTCTTATTTTTTGTTATTTGTATGATTTTGAAACTCCAGGAGAGTAACAGTCTCTGGCTCCAGCGCTTCAACCACTACTGTTTATTTTTCAGAGCATGAAATTAACTACAGAAAGGAAGAGAGGAAGAAAAACTGAGTGAGACAGGAGTGTGTATGTGTGTAAGAGATAGAGACCGTCTCTGTGTTTGGTCTACACTCTGTCTTCTCATACCATTTTTGTAATGCTGTACTATTTCCGCTGCCCTGGGCACTGAGAAGCAATTTGATAATCCATTTACCATGGTAACAGGTACAAAATATAGACAAAATTACAGCATAGCTACCAGATGAGCCATTTTAGTGCAAAAAAGTACTGTATCATGGTACAAGTTAGGATAGGTTGTTGGGGTTTCCTCAGTGCTTTGTGCTTGCTAGGGTGTTCTAGGTGGTAGGGGGCCGGGTTGCCAGGTTTTCACAACAAAACCCGCACAATTGCTACTCAAAACTAGCCCAAAACTAGCCCAATCGTGTTTCGAGGGGGCTCCCCAATAAAAATTGCATTCTGGGGGATAAAATACACCTTTTTTGGCGGGGTTTCCTTGGTAAAATTCGCATTTTAGGGGCTAAATATCACGTTATTGGAGTCACTTCAACCCGCAGACTTGAAAACAACCATTGGCAGCAGTGTTAAAGTAGCCCAGTTACGTGGGAAAACCACAGACTTGGCAAAACTGGTAAGTGGTTGATAGGGATTTCTGCATGGTTGCCAGGGTGTTGCTATGTAGTTGTTAGACATTTCTGGGGTGGTTGCTAGGTGGTTGTTAAGGATTTCTAGGTGGTTGCCAAGTTGTTCTGGGTGATAGGGTGCCAAGTAGTTGATAGGGATTTCTGCAGGGTTGCCAGGGTATTTCTATGAAGTTGCTAGACATTTCTGGGGTAGCTTTTAGATAGTTAATAGGGCTTTCTAGGTGGGTTAGGCAGTTGCCAGTGTGTTGCTATGTGGTTGCTAGGCTGTTCTGGGTGATAGGGTGCTAAGTGGTTGATAGGGTTTTCTGCATGGTTGCCAGGGTGTTTCTGTGTGGTTGTTAGATGGTTGTGGAATGGTTGATAGGTAGTTGTTAGGACTTTCCTGGTGGTGTGTTTGGTTTCCAGGGAGTTACTACTGCATGTGATTGGTAGGGTATTCTGGTTAATTGCTTACTGCCCCAACTCTCTATGAAATTCTGGTCCTTAGATATGGCTCATGTCCTTCCTCTAATGTAGGTCTAAAAGATTAAGTTTGCCAGACAAAAATCACAAATTCAATCACTTAAGCAGTATAATTTTCATGTCTTTCCTCAAGTCAGTTTTAGTCAATCTTTCATGTTCATTAAAAAAAAATCTAACCCTAAGTATGAGCAGTAGTAATAGTTATGATTGCCTCAGCAATCATCACTACCGAACACCATTGTCTCACCACTACACCATTACCAAAAATGTCAGTCCTTTTTTTCTAAGCACAAATACATTGAGCAACATTATAAATCAGTGTAATGAGTTGTAGATCTCATGTTGGGGCCATGAGGTGTGAACTGATGTGATCTGTGTTTTGGGGCTTCTCTGGTTGCACAGAATTGTTGTGGTGAGTGGTATGAAAATGTGTATGAACACTGGGCTCGTCATTCAGTTTATTAGTGGATCACAGGAAATTCTCCATGCAGGAGTAAATGAAGTGACATTGACATTATGGCCGTAATGACTTCAGAGACCTGCTTCTCCGTCTGCAGTCAAACTGTGCCTCATCAAATGTTCATGCTGAGACTATTTGCAAATATGATTTTACAATGATTTGCGCCTTAATATTTTATGTCAGTGAATTACAACTGTCATGATGACCATAACCTGCAAACACTCACACGTAAGAGAACGAGTCAATGTTTCGTTCGTTATCTGGCTCGGTTCAGTCAGTGTACTGTTTGAGTAAATGAATTACTCCGGGATATTGATTTATTTGAACTCAGAGGGAGTGTCAGCCATGTTAAAAAAGTTAACAGCTTAAGTCATTTGTGGATTAATGCTTATTGTTGACGCGAACCGTTTCAAACGATTCAGCTCGATTTGGTGAACTGGTTCAAGAAGATCCGGTTACATCGAGTGATTCGTTCGCGAACCGGATGTGCTGTGAACGCGCTCATAACAGACCTGGAAGAGAAGTCAATGCTGAATAAAGTCGTAGTTTTTGATATTTTTGGACCAAAATGTATTTTCGATGCTTCAAAAAATTCTAACGGACCCTCTGATGTCACATGGACTACTTTGAAGATGTTTTTATTACCTTTCTGGACGTGGACAGTATACCGTACATACATTCTCAATGGAGGGACAGAAAGCTCTCAGACTAAATCTAAAATATCTTATACTGTGTTCCGAAGATGAACTGATTTCTCAAAACTTTAAAAAAACACTAATAAGATTCACAAAACAAAAAATTTTATTAAAAGAAAAAAAAAACAAAACAAATCTCTGATAAGCTTTTCATGATAACCCGTGTCATTCAGTGACAAGCAAAACAAAAGCATATTTTAAAAGCATAAAAGTTTGTCACATTTACAATGCCCTGTTTTTATTCCCACAGCCAAAGCAGAGCTGGAGCTCTAGGAAAAACAGCTCGCTGACATGCAGTGGATGTAAGTTGTCTCACTGCGTTAATCGTGCCAAGTCTCTTGTTCACTTATAACTGTCATATCTGAGTGTGTGTGTCTATGTTTGTGCATTAGCATCAGCCTCTCTATCTCTCGCTTTCTTTGCCTCTGCTTTTCCCTTAATTGTGGTACTAATAGTCCAATTTACTGAGATTGATTGACAGTTAGTAGATTGTCTCCTTTAAAAGGGGCCAGTTTTCAAAACCTTGGCTCTTGGAGTGGAAAAAAAAAGAACAAATATGACACATCAATTAATTTGAAAGGTCTTTGTGCTTATTGTCTGAATGTTGCAGTTTCTTCCAAGTACTAGTCTTGAGCATACTAAAAGATTGCTGTGGGCGATAAGAAATTACATTTGTCGTTCTTTATGTAAGAGCATTATTTTTATAAGCTAAAATTTCACATTTCACATGCTTGAAGTAAGCTGATCAATTTCACAATTCCTCAGAGTAAACTTTCTAATCTTATTTTGTAATATTTTGTTCATAATGTCATGCTTTTCTTTGAATTGCTTTCCAGTTTTCTGGAGCTGAGCATGTTTTTCTCAGTCAAGCCTAAGGCGGGAGAGAAGGAGGTTTCACCAAACACATTCTTCACAGTGTGCCATGAGTTTTCGTTAGATTTTAAAGAGATGTGGAAAAGCAAGAATAAATGCCTATTGCAGGAGCGGTGAGGAATAAAATGCCTTTGTTGCTGCTTTGCTTGTCTGATTGTCTTCACCTCAAGTCAAGTCACCTTTATTTCTGTAAAGTTGTAAAGCAGCTCTAAAACACCTTGACTTGAGCATTATCTACAGTAGCTCAAGTCAGTCACTGCAATTAATTGAATTATGCAAGCACGATAGAAGGCTACCTACAACGTAAAACCTAAACATGCATCAGGGATAGTATTTCAAAATCCCTCTATTCACAATTGCAAGCAATGAATAACGATCTCTAACAGTGTAACTTCTAATGGCAACCATGATGTTTTTCTGTTTCGTCTCTCACTCAGAAAGCCAAGCTGGGACAGAAGATGTGAATTTCTGCTATAACGAATCCCACAAAACTCTTGTTTCTTTCTTTTTCTACTTAACAGTTACTTCAATATAAGAATAATAGCCATGAGGAAGTTTGCATTATGAATGTGAACAAGGTCAGAATTTTGTAGTTTCATATGAAGACAATCAAAGCTTAAAGTGCCCATATTATGATCATTTACAAGTTTCTAGGTCTGCTAGAACACATCATCTGCCTCTAAATAATGTTTGTTATTGCTGACCTGGCAATGACATTTATGAAAATGGAATAACTGAATACATAAAGAAATGACAATCTCTGGTTATGTTTGACTCTGTGACATGTGTAGAGTCATAAAAGAGTGTATTTTTGGTGATTCATATATGAAGAGCCACAGCCATCTAATTCTTCAGGTGTACATTTTATAATAATCTGCATTCATAGTTTCTTCTACAGGTGTTTCTATACCTCAGCCTATGAAATTTACACAAAATTGAGTGATATGTTGTGAGTTTCTCTGTTCCAACTAAACTGTCAGGTGTTTAATGAAAGGTTGTTGAGAAACATATGCAAATATTATGATTTATGCCATTATTATTTTGTGTCCACAGCTGTTGTCAGTAGTTCACTGTGTCCAATAACCTTTAATTTACCTAAATGTATTTTCAATTAAAGAGGCTGGCAGCTTTGTATTTTTTGCTTGATCATTGCTGTGCTATTTCTTTGTGTGATGTGTTAATGAACTGAAGCAGCTGCCATATGAATGTTATCGTTCCCTTTTGGAGAAATTGTAGAAAACAATTACAAACACAAAGGTGCATAGAAAAAAAATAATAATAAAAAAGCAAAAATCATATTTTATTGTGAAATAATAGATTTATTTTTAGAAGACAAGTTTATTATATATTTTTATATTCATAGATTTTCTATGGCTGCTTTGTCATATAATTTCCTTTATCTGCACAGACATTTCTATCTATTTAAATAAATACATTAATTAAAACAAAACAAAGCATTTAAACCATTATGAATCTCAGTTTATGTTGTGCACATTGTGTCTCATCATAACAACAGTAAGGCTCAAACTCTTTACAGGCTTAATCAAAGTCAAAATATAGTTTATCCCCAACTGACAGCCTGTCCTTAGTCAAAATATAGCACCCCCCTCTAATTTCCTGTTGATAAGGTCCAAAGTCACCCAGCATCCTTTCATGTCTTCTTCTGTCCTTCATTTGCTCTGATATATACAACAGCTGGGTAGGTAATACAAGATGGTGAAGATAGATTGTGATCAGACCGTTTCCACTGTTCTCAAGTATCAAGACTAATAGAGTGCAACAGTGACCTCCTAATATTTCAGCAGCCTTGGTTCCAAAAGTATTTCTTACATTCATTTTTCATACAGGGATTTTTTTTAAACGTTTTTGTTAAAGAGTTAAACCAACCAGCTAAGAAGTGAATCATGAAGAAAAAAAAAAAACATTTGAAAAAGACATGAACTGTGCACTTAATTTGAATGAGAAAAATGACTACAATCCCAATGACATAATTTTACTTCTGGAACCCTGACTGTTGCACTCTACAGAGAATCAGCATTGCTGAGGTAAAGCAGGAGATCGCTGGAATACAGACGCTCCATGTTTTGTTAAAGAAAAGGTCAAACACTGTTCACTTAAAACACACAAACGTTATTTACTGTTTCAGTCGTGTATGTAATTGAACTCTCAGCTTCATTATATTTGTCCAAAAAGAAGAAAAATCCAGCTTTGTGTTCCATCGCTGCTCGGCTGCTATTAAGGATTCCTGGGTAGCAAACTTGGTACACTCCAGACATAATGAAGGTGGCCAGTCTTCTGATTAGCTGTTGTCTTTGGCACATTTCACACATTAATTGTTGGGTGGCCCTAGTCTTTCCAAAAGGAACACTGTAAAGCATTGTTTCATATGTGTGCCTTCTCAGTACAAAGCACTGATGTTAACAGACACACATTTGCACTGCTTGATCCGCTGCAATTTTCGTTGCCGGTACGGTGGCTGTAGCCCAGGACAGTGAAGCCTTACAGTGACCGTGGTTATCCGGCTTGGCCGGCAGAACGCACAAGACTGGAATGAAGTGTTGTGGTCTGGCATGGAGGATGTTTTTCGACTTCGATGTGAGGTTTGAGATGTCAGGTGGCGTGGGATGTAGAAGGAGTTACACTGGCCGTAGCAGAACCTGTTGATGACTGTTTGGCTCAGGCAGCCCTCCAGACTCACTGTTTGACGTAATGGCTGTGCTTTACACCAGTCGCTCTTCAGGTACTTCCTCTCAGTGACCACCAGGGCCTCATGACTCGATGACAACATGTCATGTTTGCCTTTCTGTCGTCGTGCAGATGTATGCTGGGGCAGTGATGCTAGTGTGTGGGTTGGTGATGATAAATCATTGCCTTTTAGCTTGTAAGGGGAGGGGATAGAACCTTGGGGGCGTGTCCTCTTGGTCTCTGTGGATAGAAAAAGGGTCCATGCCAAAATGGCAGGTATTGCCAGCTTCCAGAACATCCTGAGAAAAGATTCAAAATAGGGAGAAACTTTAATGCTTCTGTTAGGGATATGAATGTAGACATTGTCAAATGAATAGTTTGTCATCATACTGAACTGTCCAATTTGTAAACTTTGCTTTTTATTCACTATAACCAGCATTTATTCAGACAAAAAGAATTCAGGCAAGACTGGTTAATTTGCATGACTTTGATTCACTTACCACATGAAGCATAGATGAAAAACTAGTAGCCACTAACCTGATTTTTTTACTATTAAAAAAAGGAAAAAGAACCGAATCATACACTGTTCACTCTGTATGTTTCTGACTCACTAAAACGAGCCCACTCATAAGATTCATTCGTCCGGAATCAGCTCGTCGGTACTGATAGCCTCGTGGGCAGCATGCCGACATGTATCGCCATTGCACATTGGGTGTACCGAGTTTGAGTCATGGCTCGTGGACCTTTCCAGAACACCCCCCCCACTACTTCTTCCATCACTCCTACTACCCTACCAAAAAAAAAAAATAAAAAAACAAAAAAAAAAAAAAAAAAAAAAAGGACACCATTCCCACGATTATTAGCCTAGGCAAATGTGTAAGCACTGTTTACAGATGGTCATTTGTAAAACATGGAAACAAACAGTCTTGTACTCATTACTTGTAATTTACCCTTGCAAAACGTGATGGTATCAGATATTGCAAGTTATTCCAAGGTACAGCAAATGATTATTGTGAGGTATTAGGTACATATCCACAGTTTATCATGACATAGGCCTATCTGTACAACCATAGTGAAAACATGGTACTTTTTGGAATTTGAGGTTGAATAGACCAGCGACTGCAGTTTTACAGCAGTTTGTCTAATCTTAAAAAGCAGCAGTTCTTATGTAATGCTGATAAAGTTAAACCCTGTCTTTGGTCTGAACTCTCTATCTTGTTTATCATGGCGCCCTCTGTCAGTTTTGCTTTAGATAACCTCTGACATTTCTGATTTTCTACAACCACTGGCATTGCCTGTTTCATTCATGTTCTCTTTCCTCTCATGGCCAACAACCTCTTTCATCTTGTCTGCTAGGTAGATTGGGAATAAGGCACAGTTGTATTTCATGTATTTAAAAGACATAGACTTTTAATAGAATTGTTTTATGTTCCTGCGGCATTTTTAAAGGATATGGATGTTTTTCAGGACAGACCAACCAGAAGAGCTCACAGAAAGCCTGGAGCTTAACAACACCAGAAAGTTACATAAAGAACTATTAAACTCTTTTTCACATGATAAAAAAGAAAAGTTGAGCAACATTTCAAGTCAAGAAAACAAACCTTCACTAAAATGTAGAAACCATACATGCACACAAATAACAATCCTTATCAGTAAGGTTTATGTTTAAACATTTATTTATTATTTATTTATTTATTTATTTTCAAAAAGAGGTACCTTTTGATTTATTTGAGGAATTGTTCATCCAAAAATTAAAACTTATAATTTACTCACTTTCAGTCATTCCAAATCTGTATGACTTTCTGGACTTATCAGATTCTCCAGCTCAATTTTACTGACATGGTAATTGCAGCTCACTGGAGTTTTATTTTTTATTTTTATTTTTAAAAAAATATAATTTCAATATAAATCCATTTCTCACATTAAGCTATTGTATGACTTCAGAAGACATCAAATACAGTATAACACACCAGTCATACAGAACTCTTTTATGATACTTTATGGTGCTTTTGCTCCTTTTTGAAGCTTGAAAGTTTCAGCCTAGATTCTTTGTGGAAACTGAATGGAAAAGTGTGACCAATACAGTCTTCAGAAATTCTTTTTTGAAACACCACAGAGATGAGTAAAAAAAAAAGAAAAAAAGATATACAATAGAGGATAACTGTACCTTTAAGCTCTATAAATCTGGGGAGAATTGGCTACTTCTGAGGCTACAGCTAACTGTGACTCACACGGTGGCAGAAGGAATGGATTAATCATCCGGATCTCCGTCCATCAGTGTCGCTGGCAGCCATTAATGCTGTTTACTTTTACACCAGAATGCTCATGCAAATAAACAGGGCCGCCCATCAAAAGGAAACACTACTGAAGCCATGAGGTTACGAGGAAGTGGCCTTTATGTCTCTGGTGAGGCAGGGTTAAATAATGTGGGCTTTGCTTATGCCGGTGGTGAGATATGCAGAGGACAAGTAAACAGTGGGGAGAGCACCATGTGAACATTACTAGATTAGGATATGGAAAGTTTAGCAGTTTTGGGTTTCTCTCATTTAGATGACCACAGGCTGACTAAGGCCTGGTTTACTGGTGGCTCAAGATTATGTGTGAAGAAACAGGGAATGCCAGGATATGACAGTGACTCAGAGGACTGTGACATACATACACAAACACACCACCAAGCTCACTTGTCTATACCTGAAACACATTTCAGATTGTGAAAGTGAATCACACACACACAGACGTTCACAGACAGAGGGGCTATAAATCTCCCCTGAGAAAAATTGTGGTTTGGAGATAATGACAGTGTCTAGTTGGAACATATGCAAGAAAATAAACACAAACCTTCTATCTCTCCCCCATCGGTCTGTGTATGTGAGAAAGTCAAAGACAGATCATCCACACTGTTAAAAATAGTGTGAATATACAGCATAGACTTGACTGCATTTGCTGCACTTTCACTGCCATTTTTATTACATTTATTACATTTGAAATATGGATATTTATCTTACAAAAATGCATGGATTAGCTACGGGAGGCCTTTATTTATCCCCCGGAGCCATGTGAGGGATGTTTTATTACGGTTGCACACACTTTATTTCATGTCTTCTGAACTGTTGACAACCAACACCTGCTTACCCTCATTGAAAGGCTTGGAGGGGCCAGGACAATTTTTTAATATAACTCCAACTGGATTCATCTGAAAGAAGAAAGTCACATACACCTAGGATGCTTTGAGGGTAAAACACAGGCTAATTTTCATTTTTGGGTGAACTAACCCTTTAAGCTCCTTTCTAATTTCCAGGATGATTTGTGATTTACCCTAAAATATTTTTATATATATATATATATATATATATATATATATATATATATTAACGAACCCTTGGATAACGAGTATATATATATATATATATATATATATATATATATAATTATGGTTCCATGATGGTTCTCAAATCAAATATATTTCACCACAACTTTGTTGCAAATCCGACAGAGCACAGCTGCTAAAAACTGTTTAAGCCAAATGACTGATGTAAGAGAATCAATGAAGCAATAAAAAACAACCAAACCACAAGTACCAGCATCTCTCATTGAGCAAAAGCCAGCATGCACAGCCAGCGATACCAGTATTTGACCAACCACTTTCAAAACCCACAGCGAGCCTTCCCTCACACTTCCACAACATCTCCAACCCAAAACACCAGTCACACATGTCAAACCCTGAAGCTCTCTCTCTATCTCACACCCATACACATATTAAAACACACAAACATCATGCACACTGGCGCCACAAAATTATGAATTTGACAGGAGTTATCATCACAGCAATTATGTACCTCCCTCTGCCACAAGACAATCTCTTTACAGAATACTTATGCAACATTTACACACAAACACATATGAGCTGAAGTGTGTTTCCAAAAAATAATTACTGCATTCAAACAAATTTCCTCTAACATGTTTCCTTCTGCTATTGGTTGGTCAAATGGAACAATGTTTTGATTGCATCTAGCTTTTCACACTTTTGGGGGAATTAACCTACACTTGGCTTACTTTAGTTTTCTCTGCATGTTACGCTAGGATAGAAAAATTATTGAAATGAAATTTGAATAAATTAATAAAATTAAATTAGCATTACATTTCTGATATAAGGAAAGCTCTAACATGCTAAATATATATGTATATATATTTTTTTTTCAAATTCAGCTGCCATGCCATTATTAACCAAAAAGTCACAATTGCAGAAGGTATCATTTCTGATTAAAGAATCAATTTAACGCCAGCGGTGGTGGGCACATATCTCTATATAGAAAATATTGAAAAGACTATGATTATGAGAGGTTTCACCCACAAGCTGCCAGATGCGTTCCTGAGGAAACACCAAGAAATGGCAGCAAGAATTAAACTTCATCATAGGACAAGCTATCAAATGTTGCTTTTAATATTATGTCCACTTCCAGATGTTTTTAAAACACCTATAAGAAAGAAAGAAGTGGCCATCAACAAAGAGCCAAAATGCATTTAGGAATAGTAATATTGTACAAAGAGGTTTTCAAACTTCAGATGAATATAGATTAGATTTTAGCTAAAGCACAGGCTAAGGGTACAGTATGAAGTGCCATGCCTGTACCATGCTTGTCACCATGTGGTATATGGGTATCTATATCAGTGAGAGTAGATGGAATTTCTGTGGTTTAGGACTGTTGGGTCAGACTCGTGTTACAATACATAGCTGAGGTTTGAAGTGTGGTTGCACAGTTCAACCATATCAGTGACTAAATTCTCTGATGGCTGTCTTCACATAATGCTTTGAGTCTGACTTCAGCTCCATCAAATACACACACAACACAGTCAAGTGTACCTTACACTCAAGTATTTCCCATTCACACCCACTGCTGTTAATGTAGGACAATTACAGTTACAACAAATAAACCTAACCTAATCTTATTATAATAGCATAAACCTTCCATAACATTAACCCTAACCAAACCCTACCCTAATCATAATTATAACTATACTCCAGCCCTCAATTATAGGCACACACATTGCCATCATACTCACTAGTATTGGTTTATGAAGGAGTGGTGGAGAATTAGAAGGTCACTGGGAAACTCAAAGGCTGTCAGGCTCAAATCCGCTTGGGTTAATGTGCTCTGAGGGGCAGTCACCACTTTGAACTGAGTTGCGGCTGATCCTTTTCTATGCCCTTTTTTATAATGCCAATCATGCATTTCAGTCACAAACACACACGCATGAGCAGGACTGAAGCCAATACTATCACACAACCTCACATGTTCTTTCATGCACATGTCCCCATCATCAAACATTCAATGTCAGACTCACTCTCTCCATCCCTGCTCTTAATAGCGGTTCACCGTGATAAATAGGTTTCATTCCATTACGTTTAGATTATGAAGAATTACTTAAAAAACACAAAATAATAACTTCAGTAAATGCTTTTGAGAAGGAAATGGTTCTAAAAGCACCAGGGTTCTTTGGCTTGATACAGTAGCAGAACCCTCTTAAGTGCTAATTAGGGGGGAAAAAAATGGTTTTTAATGTTCTATAAAGAAGTGAACAGCCATTCCAGCATAACAAATTTCTTTACACTCTTAAAAATAAAGGTTCTTCACTGGCATCTATGGAAGCTTAGACATTAATGGAACCTTTCCATTGCATAAAATGTCCTAATAATAGAAAACAGTTCTTTAGATTATTAAAATGTTCTTTACACTAAAACAACAACAACAAAAACAAACAAACAAACAAAAAAAAAACATTTGGAACCTTTATTTTTAAGAGTGTAGATACTAGATTCTAAACAGAGCTAGTACAAGCAGTAAATAATCTTCTTTTTAGAGTGTACCTGTAGATCTGGAGTCCCAAGGCACGTTTTATTGTTGTGATTCCTTAAGAGGTCACTCAGAGGGCAAAGGTCAAGCAGCAGGTCAGAGCCAAGCTTCAGAGCTCCAAATGTAGAAAAGCAGCGTGGATATCCATCAGAAGTACAGAACCTTTCTCGAAGCTCTTCTTAAGATTGTGCCGTGTACGTCTCCACCAACCTTTCTTGTTTGAGTCCAGCTCTGCAGAGGCCAAACTGAAGCAGTCACGCTTTATGGTTAATAATACCCCAGTTTCACTCATTTATGTGGCATCCAGCTTGCATTCTGTTTCACTGAGTCCTTCCCGGTGAGTCTTTGAATCATCTTCTCTATGATTTACTGTCACATCCCAGTGGCTCTCCGAAAAGAAGTGTGAGTGTGAAGAGAGAAGGAGGAAAATCATCAGTTCTATACAATTTACAAAAAGATTCATCTACACCTCTCTCTTTCTCCCTCCCTCCTCTCTTTTGGTCTTGCACTCTCTGATACCTCCCCCAGAAGCCCACTGTTAATCAGCCAGTCCTGAAAACATATTGTCTCTCTCTCTCTTCTCAGTTTCTCTGCCTGTCTCGCTCTCTGATCTGCAGCACTCAAGTTCTCATCCCTGGTTTAACCCCATCCCTCTTGACTGCTGCAGTTAATATACTCACAGTTTTCAGTGAAACATCTTTGTAGAAATATAGAAAATACATCAATAAACCCCTGGGTTTGATCCAGATGATCATTTTATATATATTTATACTGATTCAATCAAAAATGTGTGGGCTTGGTTTCTGGAAATTTTCTCTGTGGTTTTATTGAGGTCCCGCCTGAAGGTTTTTCTCAAGTGTCTTTCCAAATAAAAAATGGTTTTATAAACAAATTTTGACAGAACATCAATGCAAAACAAAGCAGATGTGTTATGTAGCATAAAAAAGATGAAACCTTTGAGACACAAAATCTTTAATCTTTCACTCATCTTCATTTGGCTTGGGATGTTACACAGGACTTACTCTTCTCTTTTTGTTTTCTTTGCTTGTTCTGTCATTCGTTCTCCCATTCTGTTGTTTTTGTGGTTTTAAACTCATCTCTATTTGACCATAATAAGAATAACATCCCTCTCTTTCTCTTTTTCCTTTTCTTTTCCCCTGAAACGTGCACGCATAATTTTTTAGGGGAAGTCGTGGCCTAGTGGTTAGAGAGTTTGACTCCCAACCCTAAGGTTGTGGGTTCGAGTCTCATAAATGGCTGCCCACTGCTCCGTGTTCACGGTGTGTGTGTGCACTTTGGATGTGTTAAATGCAGAGCACGAATTCTAAGTATGGGTCACCATACTTGGCTGTATGTCATGTCTTTTTAATTAAAGTAAGTAAAATTAAAGTAAGTAAAGTACTGAAATATCATGTTAAATTCCTCACTGTATTTATAGCAACAAAGACTGTTCAGAGCTGACTGTTAGTGTTGGATGGGTTAGTTTGGACCTCAAGATTTAATGCTGTTCTCACCAAACTAACCAAATAATCAAACACAAACAGTAACCCAAAGACTCTTAAAGAAAAAGACCTGGTGGATGGAGTCATTGCCCTCTAGTGGTTAAAAACGCAATACCTCATTTATATACAGTATAGAGAATTTATGCATGCAAGTTGGCACATAAAATAAATAAATAAGGAGCATTTATGTTAAATAATTTTCCAGTTTATTTTTTTTTATTTGAAAAAGCATAGAACCATCAGTTTGATGTTTTTACACAATTAAAGATATTTCTATATTATTTAATATAATATTTATTATAATAAATATTTTTTTAAATAATGAAAGTAATAATCATTTATTATTGTACCAATGGGATGAGCATGATGCAAAACTAAAACCTGCATTCCTTTTCTCTTCCACTGCCTGACAGCTCTGACTAGTCATTAACAGCAAAGACTATAGAATACCCAAGACATGTCACTCATATAGTTTTGAATGGGGAAAAATGCAACGCTCAATATGGCCGCTCAATGCATGAATCTCCGCATTCTGAATGAAGGAGCCAATCGCTAATCGGTAAAGTCAGCATGTCACTGTTCGCTTAGGACTGCGCATGTGCACTTGCTGATCTAGCCTGAAAAATAAACTTTTTATAACGCTTTTTGAGCAAAGGTAACAACATTTATGACCTAGTTTTCTTTGGTGATTTCAAATATGAAATTTAATCGAAAGATTAGTGAACAGTTTTTGAGAATTTGATGTTTCCCTTATTCAAAGAGATTGGAGTTGCACTTGCATGCCCGAGAGGCGTTTCAAAGATGGCCGCCGAGTGACATGACTTGTCTTAAAAGGACTTTGTTAACAGTTGTACAGGTGGCACAGTGAAAGAGAAATCAGTGCATGACTTTCAGATAAAGGACTGACTTTA
The DNA here is from genome assembly GCF_018340385.1 of Cyprinus carpio. NCBI lineage: Eukaryota > Metazoa > Chordata > Actinopteri > Cypriniformes > Cyprinidae > Cyprinus > Cyprinus carpio. The sequence continues at coordinate 8,348,201 of NC_056588.1, read as the reverse complement.
TTACATTTTCAAGTAAAAGTGTTTACACATGGTATAAAAAAATAAACCGAGGGAGCCAACAAAGAACGAGACAGAATGCAAGACCAGTCGCTTTCAGATATATCCCATGCGACTTCACGTGTGCGATAAGCAAACGTGTGCTAAATCCTTTATAGTGCAATAAAATCAATGCAAAAAGAGATGAAAGGTGAGTAGGAAGAGATCATCTCTGTGTCTAAAGCTTCTTGATTTTACACAATGTACCTATGCTGCTATTTAACTGTGGTTTTTATGACTTTAAATTTTCTGGTTTTGACATCATTTGATCAGTCTACAGTTTGAGACAGTTCTGACAGACAAAAGAGGAGAGGAGCAAATCACTTTCCTCTTTTGAAAGACATTGATGCATTTCCCAAATATTAGAAGTCCATGTCTGTCTTAAAGACTGAAATTAGCAAGTAGCAAGTAGAAACTGATGTAAAAATTCAGTCTCTTGGACATGCAAGATTTGGTCCGTTGTCCAGGCCAGGGTATTTGGGATCTGGACCAATCAGACGACAGAGATGAAGATGACAGCGTCCTCATCCTTGGTGAATTGTTTGAGGCTCAGCAAGATTGGACGACAGCAGGCAGCCTCTTCGGTATCAGAGATTTTCCCTGAAACACAAGACAAATAGAACAAAGAGAAAGACAAATGATTTTAAATGGTATTGTGCAGTGACAACAACAAACAAACAAGCATCTTTAAGCTGAACAGAAAATTACTCCTTTCATTTACACAAATCTGTTTCTGTACAGGAGGGTTATTTTAACACCGACACCTCATGATAGCGTACACAAAACAAACAACTTGGATTTTGGAGGGGTTGCATTATGGAAGGTTCACCCAAAAAAGAAAATTGTTATCATTTACTCACTGTCATGTTATTCCTAACTTTCTGGTGTGAAAAAAAAATTGTTATTCACTGAATTTTTTTTTGTTTTACATGGTAGCTCTCAGATATTAAACAGAAAATATAATAAATATTATATTTTTTATCTGTTCAACATTTGTATCCGAATCTCTTACATATTTTGGAGTTGATAAGAATTTTTTATACTCGCCAAGGCTGGATTTATTTGATCAAAATTATGGTAGCACTTTATTTTACAGTCCTGTTCTTCATGTACATACTATGTACTTATGTACGTAACTACAATAACTAGGTAATAACTAGGTACTAACCCAGAACCTACCCCTAAACTTAACCCTACCCCATGTAGTTACCTTATATTACCAGTACTTTCTTGGGTAAGTACACTGTAAGCACATTGTACAGTAAGTACATGCAAGTACACGTACTGTTAAATAAAGTGCAACCAAAATTACAGTAAGAACAGTGACATTGTGAAATACAATTACAACTTAAAATAACCATTTACTATTTTGATATTTTGATTTTAAAATGTTATTAATTTTTGCGATGGTAAAGCTGAATTTTCAGCACTCCAGTCTATAGTTTCACACGACCCTTCAGAAAAAAACAACAAAAACAAAACATTTTTGACCTCAAACGTTTGAACGGTAGAGTACAGTATAAAACAGACTTGGAATATCTCACAAACATATAGATGACTTATGATGCTTTGTGTTATTTTTGGAGCTCAGTCTCCCCATTCACTTTAACTGTATGGAAAAGAGCAGCTTGGACATTCCGCCTAACATCTCCATTTGTGTTGACTGGAAGAAAAAAGTCTCTATTTTCATTTTTTGGGTGATCTATTCCTTCAACAGAAACATCAGATGTATTCTTGACTACTCAAACAAACATGAACAGGAGCAACACATACAGGTTGAGGAAGAGCAGGGTTACCTGGAAGCAATGCCTTCCTTCAAAACAAGTTCTTACTTTTCTGTGGACAAGATAGAGAAAAGTGAACAGGTACACATTTTGGCAGCTGTTGCAACAGGAGACCAAAATGCAAAGTCATGCAGAGAGTGACAAACCAATTAAACACTCAAGTTAACACAGTTGGATCTGTCTTGACATGATTTAACGTGACATTACAAGGTTTGGGGATGGGACAAAGCACTAGACAAGCTTCTTCTGACCATAGCTGCTGTCTGATTGGTCAGGTAAGCCATCACTGAGGGGGTGGGGCCACTACCACTTACCACATTTCGAGTAAACTTTTCAAATGAGGTTCTGCGATCCTGTATGCCTCCCAACTTTATTCAACAAGATGAAGAGTGAAAAAAAGGACTACAGCACGAAGTGTATGTGTTTTTAAGTATAATTAATATAACCATCTATTTGTGTCAATTCAAATGAATCAGATTTAACTATCAGACTTAAACTCCTTCTTCAATGATGAAAATAGAAGAGAAAAATAACAATATTATAATCTTAACAAACTATCCCATAGCATCCAAAAAAAAAAAAAAAAAAATTTTTTTTTGCTATTTTAGGAAGTGTGTTCTTGCATTTAAAAACAGAACACAAGGTCTTGACACATTTTTTTAAGTTGAACTATTTTTTCAATAAGGGCCCTAAAAACAGCACTAATAACATGTTCAATACAATGTAGATATACAAACAAAACATACACTGACTTCTATGTTCAACTATTTATTTAGCTGACACAAAAATAAAATCTCAGTTTTGTGTCTTTCATATTTCTCATCAAATACTTTTATATGAGAATAACTGAGATTAATTAAATAATTATTTTATCATGCAATTAATTTGAAGCATTATTGAAAGATAACTTCACATACACTACCATTCAAAAGGTCAGGGTCACTTCGATTTAATTTGAATTTTTCTAAAGAAATAAATACTTTTATTCAGCGATAAAGCATAAAATTCTTCAAAAGTGCTAGTAAAGAATTCAAAAAGTTATAAAACATTTATATTTCAAATAAATGCTGTTCTTTTGAACTTTCTATTCATTAAAGTATTTGAGCTTTTTATTTTTTTTCCACAAAAATATTAAGCAGCACAACTGTTTTCAACACTGATAATAATAAATGATTTTTTTGAGCAACAAATTGGCATATTAAAATGATTTCTGAAGGATCATGTGACACTGACGACTACAGTAATGGTTGCTGAAAAAACAGCTTTTCCTTCACAGGAAAAAATTACAGTTTATAATATATAAAAAAAGAAAACAGGTTTTTTAAATTATAATGAAATTTTAGAATATTACTGTTTTTAATGTACTTTGATAAAAAAAATGCGGTCTTAGTGAACATAAGGCACAACTTTAAAAAATATGTAAAAATGTTATTGACCCCAAACTATCAAAGGTACCTGTATGTTTACTAATCAGAGTTCAGAGTACAGAGTTCCTCTGTACTGATTATGACTGTAAGTCAAATTACTTCAAATATTTTACCTTTTTCTTAGCCTGCAGAAGCTCCTGGTAGGCACTGGATCTAATAAAACGGCTGTAAGAGTCACTCTTCATCAGCTTATAGATGTGTTCCTGGGAGACACACATTTACAGTACATTCACATGTTTATAAACATTTAAAATATTAATTGTGTGGCTTGTTTTCATAAATTTTCACTGAAAAACAATAATTAGTGTAGCTGCTCAAAATCACAAACTCCTCACCTGTGCATCCTCAAAAGCGTATCGTCCGGGGTCTTTGACGTTCTGTGTGGTTTTGTCATAGCTCTTCGAGTCAACGTTGATGGCACTGGGGGCTCCGGCAGCCAAAAACTCCTCCCAGATCTCCTGCACCCGTGTTGGCACCTCACGGATTGGCCTCTTCTTTAACTCCTGCACTGCCAACCAGAATCTGAGTTTTGGATAACAAAAGAGAAAGAATTTGCAGAATACAAAGCAGTTGCTCAGTGGAATGTATGGCTGTGTTGTAGTACTCCTCACCCACCAACAGGTGGCATGAAAGGCATGTTGGTGTACCTGAGGTTTTCCGAGCTGAATTCAGACTCTAGGAACTTGAGGAACTGCTCTCTCCCAACGGGATCTTTCAACACCTCATTGATTACAAAACCCCAGCGTCTAACTCTAGTCTGACCGGGTTCCTTACTGCTCACACACACAACAGATTATACATACAGTACACATTTATCTGTAAAGACAATAATAATATTCATTGTGTGCGTCTGAAACAGACCTGGCCTCCATCTCCCAGAACGTTGTGTCATCTGATATCCAGGGGTTAGATGGATCAGGAGTGCACAGGAAGGGGTCATAGTCTGAATACTGTTCGGTATAACTCAGCAAACTACAAGAAAATCACAAAAACAAAGTAAGGGATAAGAGAGAGGAAGTAAAAGGGAGCTATTTAATAGTAAAACAGCAGACCAATACACTGTACATTTATATATATATATATATATATATTATATTTTACAACGAGGTTCCATTTGTTAACTATATTTAATGCATTAACTTAACAATGAGCAATACATTTATTACAATATTTATTAATCATTTTTAACATTACCTGTTAGTGCATTGTTGGTCCATGTTAGCTCAGGTCCATTCAATAACATTAACAGATACAACTTTTGATTTTAATAATGTATTAGTCAATTCTGGAATTAAAAAAAATCGAAGAAAATAATCTTTACTATATAAATGTGTTATGCTTATCAGTGACTTTATACATAATGCAATACAGTGATTGTTCAATATAATCCTAGCATGGGGAAAGATTTAGTTCATTTTAATCATGTTTTAGATCTTTTTTATTACTATACTACTATATATTAACAAAATTATTAGATAGGTTATATGCATTACGTATTTAAAAACAAGTTACATGGATATTATAGTTTGCATTTAAGAAAACATTAAGTAATATGATTATGTATATACAACACTCCAACACAGATGGACATTTTTTATTATGATCTTTAACTGATTGTTGCAAGTCGGTTTCATTTCACATTGCACCAAAATCTTCAGTGAGTTGTGGCATCCTAATAGAGCCATTGATCTCACAGAGGGAGTAAATTTGAGGACGAGAAACAGAAACATGTTTGTCAGCATGAGTAATATCTATACAGACCATTAAAGAGGTCGATAAGAAAATGTTTAAGCACTGTAGAATAATGAAGACTTGTGGATCGATCACAGCACAGACACTCTCTCTGTCTTACCTCTCTGCAACTTTGGACATTTTCAATCGATGTCGGTCTAACTGTGCTTGCCAGAACTTGATCTGGAAAGACAATAGTGGTAATAGTCAAGGTGAGTATATGTGGGTATGTGTGTGTGAAAACAGATGGCAAACACAGCCACTGATTTACAAAAATCGTCAGTTTTCAACAGAGCTGCCAAAAAAGCCAGCCAGGCCAAGCTGGTTAGGCTGGTCAGTTCTGAAGCATTTAAGAAGTTTTGAACATGTTTTTAAAGATCCCAGCACATGCCATTTGAAAAGAAAAATAGATACTGTTTATGTAAAAAGATACTATGTTTTATTAATTCATTATTTCATCCCTTCATTTTATCTAAATTGCGGCCACGTCGTACTAGTTTGTTCCCTCATATTATTATAAAGCGTAGCTACTTTATACTAATTCATTCCTCATTTTAAATCATGGTCACAATTTAACTAAAACAAGGGAATGAATTAGTACAACATGACCAATATCGAAATAAAACAAGGGAGCAAATTATTAAGTCATAGGAACACATTCTTACTACTGTGGTATTTGTTATAAAATCATAGAAACAACAGGTAAAAACAAATGGCTCTTGATTTTCTTTATTAGATCAATATAATAACTATAATTTCTATATACTGTATACAAACTGCAGGTTTTGTAGTAGCCCGTACACATTTACAGTAACAACTGTAACTACCTTAGATGAAATAAAAATGAAGTGCATTTCCTTATTTTCTTAACATATTAGCCTTTTTAATATGACCATACAATAATATTTCTACCATAATACAATAGTTCTTACAGTATTAATACAATAAAACCATGGTACATGTAAATCTTCATAAAGCATTTCCAAGGATTCCTAAGGGTTTTTTAAGCAGTATTTCATGAATATGCAGCAAAAAGCTTTGATAGGATATATGGAAAATGTGCTTCATTGGGTAATAAAATAAATTAACAAAATAAAATATTTAAAACTATTAAAAAATGAATTTAAACTCTTAACTATTAAAAATTTAAGTTTCCAACTTTCCAGCCAAGATGTGAAACTTATGGTAATTCTGACATGATGTGAACACAAATGCAAAGGGTAAAAATGAGACTTAATTTCAAATACTCTGCCTATACCCACACAGAACCAATCAGGTGTTACCTGTTCCCGAAGCTCTTCCTCGGTTGGTTGCTTGGCCTCAGGGGCTGGTGTGTGGGTGGGGCTATTGCTGCGAATGTCATTTTGAAGGCCGTACACAGACTGTGAAAATCATCAGAATAATTTACAACCTTATTTACATAAATTGAAAACAGGCTCAGATATTAGAGAAGAGATTTCTGTGTGATTGCATCTGTGATTGGGGATTTCACACGGGCAGCTGTCTGATTGTTGAGGTAAGCTGCTCTTGATTGGTAAGGTGCTGGATTCTGTGAGGCTCTCTGATTGGAGGATTGATTTAAGACTGATTCAGTATTCTGATTGGCCGAGTGGTTGGCTGATTCATTCAAATGCAAATGTTCAATGGTATAATGAGTGGAATAACTGCTGCAGTGATTAGTACATGTTTTAGAATATTAAAACCTTGAGTAGTTTGATTAAATGCTGGATTTCCTGCCAGTGGGGCAGGATGATGAATGCCAGTGGGGTTTATTGTGTCACCTTTCTTGTTTTGTGAGGTTTCTTCATTCTGGATGATTTCTTTATGTCCACTTCTGTTGTGTTCACACACCCAGGCTGAAACACACACACACACACACTTTATCAATATAACTGTCAATTCTCTAGATGACCTATAGTTTATGGTTGCCAGGCAATCGTGCTGCTTCGACTGTAAACCACCTGACGCAGTGCGCTTAACCAGCATACTCCCTCCTGTTTTGGAAAACTGAGATGATATTTTAAAAAGGCATGGAGCTGTCAGTCAAAAGGTTTCCTGCTGGTTAGACTCTATTCTATCTCACACAGGACTCAATGTTTCTACACTCCAGTATAGGATGAATTTTAGGTCCTGGCCTCAAATGTATGTGGGAGAGAGTGTGAAAACAGCCTCAAGACACTTAGAGTTCTGTAATAAACCCCATTTGAACCTGCACTGGCTAAATATGGACAAGAGCTGCATCATCTCGCTATTGCATGCCAGCTTGAAAGATTAAGCCAAGTTAGCATGAAATTGCTAATGAGAAGGATCAGCAAAGTGTAATTGAGGGAGAAATTGCTGCTTCCTTAAAAACAAACAGCTCACATAGACACAAGTCATAAAGCTATACACACCAGTGATTCACACATATACTAACACTAAAAAACACATGGACTGGTGCAATAATACTGTAAAAAATATATTCTTTAATGACTATTTAACTATAAACTAATGAAATTGCATAACTTGAGTTACTACTGTGGTATTTGTAATAAAATCATAGAAACAACAGGTAAAAACACAAAAGGCTTTTGACTTTCTTGATTAGATCAATATAACAACTATAATTTCTATATACTGTACATAAACTACAGGTTTTGAAATTAGTCGTAGCCCGTACATATTTAAAAACTGTAACTTCCATAGATGAAATAAAAATGGATTTTCTCATTTCCTTAACAAATTGGCCTTTTTAATCAACAGTATTTCTACCAAAATACAATAGTTCATACTGTATTAATATATTAAAGCCATGGTAAATCTTCATAAAGCACTTTCTAAGGGTTCCTGTTTTTTTTAAGCAGTATTTCATGAATATGCAGCAAAATGCTTTGATAGGAAATATGATTATTAATATAAAATAAATTAACTAAATAAAAATAAATAAAATATTAAATCTAGTGTGTTTAAAAATATTAAAATATAATATTTTCAAAATATTTTGCATAACTGAATTAACTACATTAAGACTTTAAGACATACATCAAACAGCAGAAATTTTAAAAGGATAGCTCGGGGAGGAATACCTCTTTAGGGGACAACTACACATTTTCACTTTTTACGTTGTAGAATATTGTCTAAGGAAATGAATGATATATGATTTTCAGAATGTGTGTTTTAGTTTTATGACTAGCCAGGAATTCTTCAAGCACAGAGGCGATTCCATTAGCTCAGGGGGGCTTCAACACTGTTATGTCATTCCTCTGTGAGGGAACAACTTCAAACACTCGAGAACAACAAAGAATGATTCTGAAAAAGAAAAGAGAATAGCTGCATTGTTCTTACACAGACTTAGTTCTACACTTACACACACATGCATTTACTCACCACTGGTCTGTGCACGTCCCAGAAAGCTCTCTCCTGACTGTCCAGTATTTTCCTCTCAATTTTGTCTCTTTTCTTATCCACTCTGTACAGACCAAACACCAAGCCAAAGCAATTAAAATATTTAACTTCCAAAAGAAAATGCAAACATGTAATGAACCATGCAACTGAGCTGTGTTTTGGCACTCAGAGGCACTAAAGTGTTCTCAGAATGGCCTTGAATTACTTGGAACAACAGCAGCAATGACTTATAAGGTAAGTTCTGTGAATCCAAAAACAACTTTACTGTGCAATTTATGTCCAAGAGACTTTTTAAAATCCATTAGCACAGACAATATAAGAACAACCAACAGCTCGACTCAAGAGACCACTAAAGAATCACTTTCCTGTCTTCTGATTGGGTGGCGTGCTTTTACAAACACACGACAAAAAAACAGCCAATAAAGAATGGGAAAGATACATACTTTGCTTGAGCTTCTGCTTGCATAAATATAAACTCCCATTTCCTGGCGAATGCCCGTTGCAGTCGTGCTAAACTCTCCTGAAAGAGAAGAGCATTTTCAAACGATCACAGTTTTTTTTGGCTAAACATACTTAAGGTCAGTATAAAATAATTGGATAATTTTTGTATCTTTGGGGGCTTTTTGATTGTTTTTGGAACTGATTGATCATATGTCTTATTGATCTGATCTCAGTTTTTCAGTAAACATTGTCAAAACCATCCATAAATTATATATATTACACAAATAATAAACAAAATAGAATATGTTGGAAGCAGTCCAAAGTTCAGATCATTGAGGCCTATGACTAATCAGTTCCAAAAATAAATACAAAACCTGTTCCAACTTGAAAATAAATTGCAAGATTAAATGCAAGATTTGGTGAAATATAGCATAATGACAGATTACAAGCATTTTTGCAAATTCGATAAATTATTTTCAGTGCAACACAAGGGTTAACTTAATAATAGAAAAATGAAGAGGAGGCACAATGATTACATGTTAACAGTTCTCAGTTCAATATGAGAAAGACATTGGTGGAAAGATACCTATCTACACAGGTCTACTGAAGAGCTTACATGGATTATGCAAACAAAGCATAACATTTAAAGCCTAGCCTGGATTAGACCGACTTTTTTTTTAAAGTTTGTCATTACCTTATTATCTTCCTAATATCTTCTATCTAATAATGTCTGAAGTACAAAGCCTGGGACGTGCATTGTTACAATTAACAGAGAGAGAGAGAGAGAGAGAGAAGGGTGAAACAAAGAAAAGATTACTTACAGCTTCGTAATCAGCAAGTTCCAGACGTGCTTTGTTCTGCATTGTTCTTTTGCACAAGTACACAGCTGCAGACAGACAGAGGTGTGTGAAAAACACTGCTCGCATACACCTCAGCAGCCCTCGGGGCTTTCAAATGAGTTGTACTAAAATATTTAGTAAATATTTAACATATTTCACACCAGCTTGTACCAAATCGCACCTGAGCGTTGCTTTGTTCTGATCGCTGAATTCATAACAAGCATAATTTACTTTACTTGAGTAACACTCATGCACGCACAGGGTGATCGCAAATGTATTCACAGGTATTTGTTTGTAAAGAATAATTGTGCACAAAAATGCCCGGTAACACTTTTTTTTAGGTGTCCTTGTTACACATGTTACATGTACTTACTATTATAATAACTATTAATTATACATAATTAAATGCAAGTAACCCTAAGCCAGACCCAAATCCTAACCCTAACCACATAGTAAGTACATGTAGTTAATCAATATTACACAGTACTTATATGTATAATTACACCATAACAAGGACACCTTAAAATAAAGTGTAACAAAATGCCCTCATTCAAAATTAGTTGTGTATTTTTACACTGTCTTTCAAAAGTTAAGATTTTGTTAAGTAAATTAGGACTTTTATTCATCAAGGATAAATTAAATTGATTAAATATGACTGTAAAGACATTTATAATTTTACTAGAAAAAAAATTTTTAAATAAATGTTGTCTTCTGACCTTTGTTTAGTATTCAAAGAAATCATAAAAAAAAAAAAAAAAAAAAAAAAAAAAAACATTTAAAATGATTTCTGCTCACTGGAGACCGGGGTAATGGCTGCTGAGAATTCAGCTCTGCCATCAGAGGAATACATAAAATACATTAAAATAATAAACAGTCAATTTAAAATGTAATAATATTTCACAATATTGCTGTTTTTAGTGTATTTTTGATCGAATACATGCAGCTTTGGTGAGAATAAAGGTGAAACTAAATGGTGAGACTTCTTTCAAAAACATTTTTAAAAATCTTACCGACCCCAAACATTGTATATTGCAGACCCACTTTATATTAAGTGGCCTTAACAACTATGTACTTACATTTTAATTAATTATTTGGTACAATGCAATTATTGTGTACATACATGTTTTACATTGTACTTATATTTTAAAAATACATGCATGTAATTAAATCTGTAATTCATTTCTGTTACATTTATAGTTACACTTTTTTTTAGTTTAGTTTTAGTTGTTTGCATTTTTTACATTGTGTTACAACCACATTTTACAAACAAATACCTATGAAAATGAATGAGACAGAAATACAGTAAGCTTAGTTAGAGTACAGCTCCCCTGGAAACCTGGATATAATGTTGAGGATGAAGGGATCAGGGTTTATGTAGTGACAACAAACGCATACACATGATCCAGCTGGAAGGATTTGATACGGTTGTGTTTATATAGGCTAGTCTTATTAAAGCACACACACTCCTAACACTCCATGATCTAGATGATCTTCAGCCATCTGGAGGATTTCATTATACATGTCCATATAGAATGGACTCATACAGATACAGATAACAAATCCCGCACAAAACTTACCATAGTCTGTGTTCTCAGGCTCCCAGCAGTTTGAGGGCCAGAAATATGGAGTCTGACAGATGAAAAATCACAACATGAAATACATTACTCATAATAAGCAGCTCAGTTTTTCCAAGCACATATACTTTAAAAGCTCAGTTTGTATATAAAAAAACAAGACATTTGCTGTTGTTTTAAATGAAAATTTAGGCTATGTTTACACGACAATGATGTAGTCAAAAACGGAAAAGTTTTTCCCTTGCATTTTTAAAATCGTTTAAAAAAAATCACGCTTACACGTTGTATTACGTATGCCAGACCAGTATTTGGTGCTGTCACCTTGTTAGTAAACAGTACCTGTAGGGAAGTGACAATTATATGTTGTATATGATGCGTCTTTTGGCTGAAAACGTTGTCGTGTAAATGGGCCCTTAGTCACATTTTACACTGAATGCAGTGATTATTATATATTTACATTAGAAAGTACTGATTAATTTTAATGAGCAACATGAACTTAATGTGCAATTATTTGATGGAACGTTCAGTATCAGAGCTAGCTACTGTATTACATGTTATTAGGCTGCTATATAATTAACTTTAATAACATGCAATATATTTAGCATGGATGCTGTATTTTACAGTGTTTCCAAATGTTTCTTCTCTATTTTGTTCCTCAAATCAGCAAAACAACTGACCTGAAATCTGTAGAATGTGCCATCGTCTTTAAGAGTGAGCACATGGTCGGAGATGGGGAAGAAGTAGCCGTGAGCCGCCATCAGTGTACCCAGATGAAGAGCCTCCACTAGAGAAACAATTAATAGTGTTTTTAGGGGTCCAAATACGAAGTGACAAGATTTTTATTTTCATTCTTTTTTTCTGCACTAAAATTAAATGTACCAAACAAATGGTATGAAATGGTATAGATGTGAAATTTGAGCAGAATGTCAGAAACACAGACTGTGATTCTGGAAATAAAATTTCATTAACTGAACTATTGATAGCATTTTAAATCTTGATATGCTATTTTGTAATTTTTTTTGTACTAAACAAAATACTTTTATCAGTGTTTCTGCAGGTTTTAACCTGGTACTTTTAGAACCAAATAAAGAACATACTGTATAAGGAGTAAATGGAAGGGAACACAGTACATCAATATGTAAACATCTAGGGAGCACACAATAAGTTGTAATAGCAACACTTCAAAGTTTGAAAATACAACTTCCAACCAATCTCCATGACTCATAAATCATTATATAGTTAAAAAAGCTTAAGGCTTGAATACCTCTGGTACCAACCACTAGAATATGGAAATGAAAGCTTCAGTGAAGGTTCTTACAGGAAAACTCTAATGCCATGTCATCCCTTCATAATGATTAGAAACCCTGTTTTAGGGATGATTTTCTTTCCCAAAAAAATAAATAAATAAATAAATAAATAAAAATCAAATTTCAAATCTATAGGAAGTTTCCTTTTCTGTCTATCATTTAGAAATTTAAATGGAAATAACTTTCTACTGCAACTGAACCAGCACCACACACTCCTCAGCAGATGGCATACCAGAGGGAGTTAAGAATCGATAAATTATTTTCTATAAAACTTTTACAATACATTGTTTACTGTGAGTGTGCATGTTACAGCATGTGTCAGTGCTGATTACAAATTAATATCCTTTTGCCTTCAAGGATGCAGTATGCTTTTGCAGCTGTTTGTTGTTTTGATGAGAGCTTTCTATTGGGTATGTTCATGAGGTAAATCCCACTAATCAGCAATGTAGCAAAGAACTGAACAGAGAGAAAGACAAAGAACTTTTTTAAAGTTCTTACTTTATATCTCTCCATTGTTCCAGGCAGTCTGCTAAATATACTGAGAGGTTCAGTGCACTTATCTGGTTGCTCTTTTTCTGTCTCAGAAGAGCCCCCATCACACACTTACTCACACACACCTGTCAAATCTGTCAGAGGGAATCTAAAGTAGAGGGATATACACCATACTCAGAAACAAATCGAATCTCCCCGCTGTGTAAAGAAAAAATCTCCTTAAACCTACTCCACCTCCACAATACTGCTAGCTAGACTTGAAAACCAGCAAATGCTTTTTGAGCAAATAAAACATTAGTTGCATAATCATAATTAAAAAAACAAAAAACAAATAACTAAAATAAATATATTTACAATTCACTACATTTTAGTTCATTGTAGTGTGCAGTTTTGTTTTAGAAGAGTAGCTCGACTATTGTTAAATTACTTAATTAGTTTTACACTAAAATGTCAACTTTTTTTTCAAAAGTTGTAAAAGATTGAGTACATTTTACAAAAAAAATAAATAAATCTAGTCTTTCTACACCAAAATCTCACATTTAATTTAAAGTGTTACTTGCAATTTCTTTGTAATTATTTGTTAAATTTACTAGCAATTTCCGAGTGAAAATTGTTTCTACACCAAAATAATTTTTTTACATTTTTTTTTCAGAGTAGTAGTGCATTGCTTGGCAAGCTACAGTTTCAAAGGAGTTTCCTATTGTTGTTGCTGAAGAAGCAGATGTGAGAAAGCGATCCAGTAGTTAGAACAAACCTTTGGGAAACATAATCTTGTATTTCAACAACTATCTGCTGTGTGTTACTGTAAAAATGTCCTCCTCCTCTCCTCTTCTTTAATTAATGGAGTAACAGGAAATGCTGACATTAGCTGTTTGCCAACTTATAATTATGAATCTGCAAATCCTGCATATTTTATACTGTCAGCTGAAGTTATGATTTTGTCTTTTATAAAAAGACTGCATATGAATTAATCAAATTAAGAGTAGATTTTTAATCTGTGCATATTACATTTGTAGATCTGTTAGTGATGCCATTAAAGAAAAGGCTGCATCACCTTGATCCTCGATAAATAGATTCTTCAGCAGCCACTGGACAATGTCTGAGCCTGTAAAAGAAGAAAAGAAGGCTACTGTTCAAAATCTAAGGATATTATGAGTCTCATTTTAAACAGATCAATATAAAAATGGGCTACTCTATAAAAATCTGAATCAAGTCTCGATAGCAGGGTCTACTAAAGAAAATCTGAAATGTGACATCAACTGAAAATAACTTTTTTTTCTTATTTATTTACTTATTTTAGTTTTAACTTAAAAATCCGCAAAATACTCCTTCATGGTTAGTAAGAAATGCTCTTTTTTCAGTTTTTCCTTCTAAATTGTCTCAGTTCTGGATGCTCCAAAGAGGATCTGAGTCTAGCAGAGCTCTGCTGGAGCATTTTGTGGATTAGCAGAATGTCATAATCTTCACCTCTTGCACTAGTGTTAATTTTGTCAGCCATTTTTAAATGTAGTCTTAGTCTTTTGAATTAGCCTTAGTCTTAGTTCTGTGTCAAATGCAATTTTTAGCTATTATCATATTTGCTGAAACTATACTCACTCTCAGGTCATCTAAGATGTAGATGAGTTTGTTCCCTCATCTGAACAGATTTGGAGTAATTCTGCATTACATCACTAGCTCACCAACAGATCCTCTGCAGTGAATGGGTGCCGTCAGAATGAGAGTCCAAACAGCTGGTAAAAATTTAAAATGCAACTCCAGTCCATCAATTAACATCTTATGAAGTGAAAAGCTGTGTGTTTGTCACAAACAAATCTATAATTTTAACTTTAAAAAGTCGCATCTAGCCAAAATACAAGTCCATAATCTATAATAATGCTTCCTCCAGTCAAAAAGTCCAACATGTTATACTCTCAAAGTCCACCGAAATACTTAGAACTGTTTTTGCTTGTAATATGCTTGATCTATGCATATTTCTTTCCTGATTCAGATGAGATGACCTTTTCACTGCATGGCAAAAGCAATATGGGCAAAGTTGCAAGCAACAGTTTAAAGTTAAAATCATCTTAATGATGGATTTGTTTTTGTTTATTACAAACATGCATGTTTTTGCTTCTCAAGATGTTAATTGATGGACTGGAGTCATATGGATTACTTGTGGATTATTGTAATGTTTTGTAATGTAATGTTGTACCCATTCATTACAGAGGATCCATTGTTGAGCAAGTGACATAATGCTAAATTTCTCCAAATCTGTTCTGATGAAGAAACAATTTTGTATGGTCTGACGGTGACTAAATTTTCAGCAACATTAATTTTTGGGTGAACTATCCCTTTAAGTATTAATGTCCATTTTACAGTGAATAATAAATAAAGCGTGTTTCATTTCATTTCAAAGTTTTTGTGTTCAGTGTTTCGTTTTCAACCTGGTCACTGCTAAATTAACAGACTGTGAACTGTTTCTTCTGAGAAATTTATTTCCGAGATAACCCTTACTGACCAATCAAATCCAATAATCCCAAAATATGCACAGTGCCCCTACAGCCTCAGCCAATCAGCAGTGAGAGGCGTGTCC
Organism: Cyprinus carpio; assembly: GCF_018340385.1. NCBI lineage: Eukaryota > Metazoa > Chordata > Actinopteri > Cypriniformes > Cyprinidae > Cyprinus > Cyprinus carpio. Next base: position 8,332,614 of record NC_056588.1, on the reverse strand, counting down.
CCAGAGACGTTAGAAGCCATGAGCGTGAGACAGTTTTTAAAGCATAGAGAGGCAGAGACTGGGGTATTAGAGCTTGAAGCTGGCCTTTTAATGAATCCTCTGGGGGATCGCAGTCAGAGGAATGAAAGAATACTCTTCTGAGAATTTCTATCTTGCTTTTTCATTCTTAATCCTGCCTTTCTAAAATGGATTATGGTAAATACAGTATAACATTTGCACTCTTCTGATATGTTAATAGTGCAATCATTGTTCAATAAAAGTGAAACATTCTAATTAATCTTTTTAAATGAATAATGGATCCAATTATTTCCTTTCTTTCTGTTGTTTTCTTCTCAAAGATGTTAAATGAATATTCTTGGTAATGGTCCACAGATAGAATACCACAAACAATAATTTCAACTCATCCCTTCTTTGTAAAAATTAACTGTAAAAATTATGGTTTGTGGCAGATGACAGCATGACACTGATGTGGTCCATAAACATTAACTTGAAATTAACCCGGAATATTCGATTAGCTGCATTTATAATAGCTGTTTCCGGCTGTTAGAATGAAATCTAAATACCTATAATGAGTCAAATCTTCCAACCAACCAATTCAAACCCTGTGATTTATATCCAGAATTGTGCTTCTCTGCCAGAGCAATGCAGGCCAGGGACCTTTGATAGAGATCAGACTATCAACAGAGATCAGTACACGAAGGGCTCTGGTACTGGCGCTGCACTACAGAGTTCTGGCTGAGTTTTCATTGTGCTGGTCTTCAGGCTTGCTGTGGGGCACTGCCTCTTGCTGAATCCTGCTTTCTCATCGCCAGCTTGGAACCGCAGTGTATATAAAACAGTTGTAGGGGAATTACCAGAGAAGACACTGGGAATCTTGGATAGGAAACTCTTGACTGTACGGATAGGTATGCCGTTTTTTTCATCCTGCATCCTGGCAATCACATCCTCCATCTGAACAATAGAGAGAAAGACACACATGAGACTAAATTAAAACATATGTGCTTGTAATTCTCCTGCAACACGGGGGAAAAAAAAGAATACAAATTAGTTTCCATATTCCATGAGGTGGAAAATATGATTTATTTAATTTTTAAAATATTTTTTTATAAAAATATTTTCACTGCAAATTTTAATTGCATCTAATGCAGCAAACACTTTCTTTCTGTTAAAAATCTTATATAATATAATATAATATAATATAATATAATATGTGTTTGCTATAATTAAATGTCTGAGTAAACCAAATAAAATCTGGGGAGCCAATCAGGGACCGGTCACGTCACCCGCTCATTGATCCGCTGACATTTGAACTGTTCTCAGAGACGCTCTGAGTGTCTGAGTAAACAAGGCGAGCAGCGTCGCCAGGGAACTCACAGTCTGGACATGTGACCAAGTACTTCAAAGCCACCAGTGACATCATTCCAGTGAAGACCACATCGAAATCAGTTCAACAATATGTGCCCTGGAGATACCTGCCATATGGAAGTGTGTGTGTGTACATATACTTTCACAACACGTTGTGCATATATGAGCATGTACCTGTGAGTGTTCAGATGTGCAGATGGATTGAGTGAGAGAAAGAGAGAGAGTTGTTGCAGTTTCCTCAAGAGGATGCCCAGTAAACATGTAAAATTACATCAAGTGGGTGCTGCACTGATGCGGAGTGTTTCTTCAGGCTGTAATGCCTTTGGAGAGAATTCTAACAGAAAATGTTGTTAAATTCCCTTGAAAACCGTTATTATGACTCCAGAAATAGCTGTCTTTTTTAAAATCTAGAGATGAAATGCTTTTGATGGCAGTTACTAACCACCTACAGTGCACACGCACTCACTGAGGGAGGGAGAATCGCACATACACTTTGTCGACAATGCAGACCGGGCTGGTGGGCAAACACTGAAGTGCTAATTTAAGGTAATGAGGGATCTGAGCATTCCACTCACACTCACGACTGTAATAGAAACATTTTAGAGAGAAAGACGGAGAGAGAGAGAGATAAAGATAAGCACATCTCAGCTGTATGGTGCTATGATGTGTGATAATATAAAGTCCCAAAAGACTCACTGGCATCAGCTGTACAACCACAGCCAATCTGTGGCCTGAAATTCTTTTAAACTGATGCAGAGATTCATGGGTATTTTTTTTTCTTATTTTGTGAATAAACTATTTTGTTTTAATTAAACACAATATTAGGATTAATTAATCTAATCAGACATACAAATATCTGCTGACAAAATCTGTTTAATAATATAAAATATACACTACTGTTCAAAAACATTTTTGTTTTTTTTAGAATACACTGACTTAATCAAATGTGACAGCAAAGACAATTTATATTTAAAATAAATGCTGTTCTTTTAAACTTTCTATTAATCAAAGAATCATGAAAAAATAAAAATAAAAATCATGGTTTCCATAAAATATCAGGCAGCACAACCATTTTAAACATTGATAATAATAGGAAATGTTGCTTGAACATCGGCATATTAGAATGATTTCTGAAGGATCATGTGAAAACTGAAGACTAGACTAATGGCCAGACTAGACTAATAAATGCAGCCTTGGTGAGACTTCTTTTAAAAATGATTTTACCAACTTCAGACAGATTTTTTTATTTTATTTTTTTATAGCTAATAGTTCATTGACTGTAGTAACAGTTGGGCTGCACTAATTGTGAATTCAAACATGAAGCTTGAATTGTTATACTGTAGCCATAGGAAAATCCCTGATTATAGAATATACATAATGGTCAGTGTGCATGATTAATTGACAGTTCTAATATAACAAGCAGCATACCTGAAACATTCACATAGACACTGCTCTCAAAGCAAAATGTCCTCTGGCGGTGTATATCCAGGGATCACACATCCAGCGGCAGCCAATCACAGAACAGACTGCTAAAAGCCAATAAGATCAGTTGCCCAGAAAAGAGATGCAAATTGAGTCAAAGACCAAAGCATATTTTCTGATCACTGAAGTAAACATTAAACACACTAATAAACCACAAGGCTAAAATACTGGCTAAACAACTAGAAAAAAAAAAAAAAAAAAAATTGAAAAATTGAAAAATGATTAAAACTAATTCACCCCAGAATCTGAATTAAATGGTTTAGAAAGCAACTGAATGCTTTTTTCCTAACTATAAATGAATTATTTTTGTTTGCAGTGGATTTGAGCAGATAGTAGCTGTCGCAGTGCCTGCAATATACACTATATACCACTTCACACACTGAGAAATTATGGCCAACTCAGTTATTCATTTACTAAATGACTTCAGGTTTGTCATTGACTCGTGGCAGACTGTGTCCTGTCCTCACTACTGACACATCTTAAAATATATTATATTAACAGTCCTTGCATACCAAAGTAATTGCCTGCCTCCTGCCCTATATAAAGACATTTTAACATTTATTTGGGGTCTCAACTGCACAGCAATAGCTTGGTCTGGCTTCAAACTTCTCAGTGAAGATTTTCTGTCATTCTTCCCGTGCAAAACAAGAGAAAACGAGAGATTTGATTTAGTTTCCAGTTCAAACATCTTATTATAAACCTAAAACTGATATTAGAATCAGTTTCAGATATCGGGTAGTATTAGGCAGCACAACAGATTTCAACATTGACAATAATAAGAATTTTTATCAATGTTGAAAGCGACAGAAAACAGTTATTTTAAATTGTAATATTTCACAACATTATTGGTTTTTTTTTTTTGTTTTTTTGTTTTTTTTTTTACTGTATTTTGATCAAGCAAATTCAGCCTTGGTGAGAATAAGAAACTTTACAAAAAAAATAATAATAAAATAAAAGAATAAATAAATAAATAAAAATCGCATCATCCCCAAACGGATGTATATGTAACTTTAATACCATGATACTTCTTTGTTACTGTGTGCTAATACACTAATAATGTAACTGTGGCAACTTGAGACAAAGAAAAGCAAATTTGGATACAAAGCAAAGTATCACAGCAGATATATCAATTGGGGATCACATCAAAGTGTCCTTATTCATGAAGGACAAGTGTGCACTTACAAAAAAACTAAACCAAAAAAAAAACAAAAGCCTTTATCCAAAATCTTCCATACCAGCTAATTAACAGAGACAGGCACAAAGACAAACACTCACACACATAATCAGACTTCCTCTATGTTTAACCCTGCGACCCTGAGCTCTGATATCCCATGTGACACCAGTTCTCTCTCTCTGTAGCAGACAGCTGGAGTTCAGAGCGCTGGTGACAGCACAAGTGTCTTTTGATGATTATTTTGCACCAGAGAAGTGAGGAAGTCTTAGTGGTCGGACACAGACAAGGTTATTGTAGGAATGACATGAATTTTAGATCTCTTCTGCTCATTCCCCCTCATCCCTCACTCCCTGTCTCTCATTTTGCAGCCACCCCCCTTTCTGTTTCCTAGGCAACCAGGGTGATGATGACGACATCATATACATATGTCAGCCTAGTAAGAGACAGAAAGAGAAAGATGTCTTTAAGTGTCTTTAAGTGTATGCATGAAATAAATTAGAGAAAGGAAAACAGTCAAGAACAATAAACAAGATGTTTTCCCTGAACAAACTCCTAATTTGCTGCTTACTAATAGTTAGTAAGGTAGTTGTTAAGTTTAGGTATCTAATAAAGGATCTAAAATATGTTCATTTAAAATTATGGCATTAATATGTGCTTTATCAGTACTAATGAACAGCCAATAAGCTAGTAATATGCATGCTAATAAGCAACTAATTAATAGCAGTAAAACAATAAAATTTTTCCTTAAAATAAAGTGTTACCGAAACATTTCTTGATCAGCGAATCAGCATAATTAGAATGGTTTCTGAAGGATCATGTGACACTGGAGTAATGGCTGCTGAGAATTCATTTATTTTGATTTATTTTTAGTTTGATACTGAAAGATGGAGCGGTCCCAGCTATAAAAGATCCCGGTCATGATTCAGAATTGAAGACGGTAAGTGAAACGGCATCAAATGTCTGTTTTGTTGGCATTCGAGTGCTCGTCACTCTGTAGCTCTGCCCACGGCGCGCCTCCAGGAGCTCGGCTTTTTCCAGAGAGAATCATAAAGCTGTATATTTCTTTTAGAAATATGATAAAACTAAAGACTTTTTGGAGATATGAAGAATGCAGTACTACTCTGCAGGTACTCAAGATTAACATGAGATTGGGTGAAATTGTGTTATGCCCCTTTTAATGTAATCACATTGAATGAGTACATATTTAATGATGTGATGTTTTAACCAAGGAGGGTGATAGAGAGGCTAAAATTCTGTAGCTCAGCTTTAATACAGCAGCTAAATAGTAGGTTACATTTAAGTTTTAAAAAACAATTCAGATGGAAATGTCCGATACTTGATTTAACTGTCAGTTGTTTGATTGATCAGTTAATCTTATATCGTGCTTTTTTTGTGCTATATCTTGTGCACAATCCCCATCTCAGCAGTCCATATTTTAAGTACCACTTAAAATCCTACAAAGCCCCAGTCACTACTACAGGCAATGCACTTCACCAAACCCAGTGGCACAGAATGAGTCAGAAGTCATAGCATCAGAACATAGTGTAATAGAATGCAGGGGTCTTTCAAAGTCAACCTACTTTAAAACAGCCGAAGCTGAAGCTGAAGAAGATGCTAAAAAAATAACGGTGAAAATCACTAAACACCTGCCTCGAGCAGACTGACAAACTTCCATTGAGAGGGTTATGTTCAATCAACTGGATATAAACAAAATAGTTTCTATATCTATTGAATGATTTATTTGTCTGCCACAATCTAGTATAATATAAAGAATGTCCTTTTAAAAAATATATATATATATATATATATATATATATATATATATATATATATATATATATATATTTAAAATAAATATATATTTACAAAAAAATAAATCAATTAAAAAAATACACAAACACAACCTTACACTCTATATTTGGCCTTCCATCTTTCGTCTTCCATCTGTGTGAGAGCAGAGACCAAAGGTATGAGCACCCTTTCACAGAAAAAGCACATAAATATTCAATGCAGCATTACACATAATTGAATATTCAACATCAGAGAGAGCACTGCTCAGTTATTCACTGAGAACATGACGTGGTTCTTAGCATAAGAGAGCACACTATCTGCTAAGAGTGATGACACACACACCTAAAGTTTCCAACCAATTCAGAAGGCTTTGAAGTCTTGCTCCAGTCATGCTCACAAACATACACAAAACGCTGATTCACTCGCTTACACACCAACACATGCCATACGCTCACACACAAAAAGGCCACACATTCTGTCATGAGAACACAAATGTGCACAAAACAAACAAACACTCACACACTCGCTATCAAACGGGTAGGAGGACATTAATTCAGTGTTAAACTCGCCTGCAAGCTAAAATCAGACTGCTTATATGACCCTGATCCTTCCAATGTAGCAACCCTTTCATTCTCACATACACATGCACAAACCCATGTACACAAACAAGTAAACATCATGCCATACACATGTCCATTTTCTGCACACAAAAGGGTGTTTTTGAAAAACTATTTTGTAAAAGACCATCCCAAAAGCTACAGTGCATTCTCCATTATGCATAATATAAATCATATTTAGTAAGCTAATGCTTCACCCACACACACACAGCTTGAGGATGGCCTTTAAAGGGTGCCACTGTATAACTCTCTCTCTGTCCCACCCACAAACACAAGCTTCTGTCAGGAAGTTTTTCCTAACAACGTCCTTTTCTTTGGACTCTAAAAATGCTGAACAGGTAAATGGTGATGTTTCACTTCCAAAAAAGTACCATGATATTAACTTTGGACATTCTACACTAACTGTTCCACGGTAGTACCATGGTTTTTGGATGTGTACTATAGCAATACCATGTTTTTTAATTAAATGTAAGATGGTAACATGCCATGGTAACAGATACCATGGTACTGAATCTGAATATGATAATCATTCAATAAGAATTACCATAGTTTTACCATCTGGTAACATCACCCTTAGTAGTTTTTCCTAACAATGTCCTCATCTTTGTGTTCTAATATTTATGAATAGGTAAAATATAATTCGCAATACTACTGTATTTATTTAAGGTAGCACCATGTGAATACCATGAGAGACTTTACGTATATCAAAGTACAGTACCATCTGATTATGTGGTACCACTAAAGCCTCTCTCTCACACATAGAAACACACAAACATACAATAAATGGTGAAGAAAATACAGAAATACAAGCAAACAAAGCTGCAATTCTCAACAATTAGCCAATTATCTCACTTCATCTGTAGTTTTCTCACTCACACCTCCTCATTTTGGCTGTACTGGTTATATATCACACTACTGAAAGTGTTCATCGCTCCAGTGAAACCCTGCCCTCTGCCTCAATGTAATAATTAGTTTCATTAAAATTTGGAACAGGTTTAATGTAATATGTTTGGCTGAAATAATCATCATCTCTGGAGGTAGAACCGTGTGCTAAGGAATTAAGGCCAAGTGCAGACAGACTTAAAGGGCAGCCCTGTTCATCCCTTCCTCATTCTCTGTTTTGCGTATTTTTGTGTACATGTGCTTGTGAATTTGCGTTTTTCTGTGATTGCATATGTGTGTGTTTCTATGAGAGCATGCGTGGGAGGGATTTTAGTGGGTGTTCTGGCTCAGCTCTGAAAGAATACGATTCGGCAGAAAATAATTCCGACCACCCACCTGCTGCTTTTTAACAAACATTTTTACACATACACACAAATACAAACACACACAAACTCACTATGTCAAAAATGTTTAAGGTAAAATTTTAAAGCACTTTAAACATTTTTTGAACATGAGCAAAAATGTGTTATAATTATAGACAGTAGTAAGCAGAGTATTATCTCAGGTCTAGCCAGTTTCGAAGCCGAATAATTTCCCACCGGCATCAGTTAAGTGTAAAATTAGAACAATTTGAACTCTCGGTTAAAATGTGTCCCTCTATGACAAACATGGCAAACACAAGGAGAAAGGAGCAGATAAATAATGTCAGCTGTTTGTAACCAACAGCTACTGCACATAGTTGACGTGTCCTCTTAAATAAAACAACATTCAGGACATGGAAAGACCGGGAAAAAGAGACGGCATGCAGAAACATATAAAAAGAGAGATGTGGAAACACAAGAAAATAACAAGAGTAGTGGTGTGAAGGATAAACGTAAGAGAAACAGACACATTTTGGGGTCTTTTATGAAAAGCAGGAGTGACTGTAGACTATTTCTAGCCCAAAACCTCTGGCCCTCCTTATCCACACGTGCGTCCTGAATAACAAGGCATTCAGAGACTTTGTCCTCACCAGTCGGATACCACTGTGATAAGCTTAAAGCCAACTGAGAATAATTATTATGAGGAAAATTATGTTTAATAATGTACTGGAGCATAGAGCCATTTCCACGTTCAACATGTTAGCATTAAAGGGGTCATATGATGTTGCTAAAAAGAACATTATTTTGTGTATTTGGTGTAATGAAATGTGTTTATGCAGTTTAAAGTTCTGAAACACATTATTTTCCACATACTTTACATTATTGTTTCTCTTCTGTGCCCCGCCTTTCTGAAACACGTCGATTTTTACAAAGCTCATCATTCTGAAATGCGAGGTGTGCTCTGATTGGCCAGCTATCCAGTACGTTGTGATTGGCCGACTACCTCAAGTGTGTGACGGAAATTTTACGCCCCTTACCATACTGTGATGGTGTCTCCCGGCACGACCAGACAAAACTAGAGCAGAGCGATATATCGCATGCGATTGTCTTGCGCATTTCGTCAGTAAAGCCCTGATTACCGCTAAATCGCCATCACCTGCTTTCAAATGGAGCGGAATTTAATAGACAGAGCCTTAGATCACTGATAAGCTACGCAATACCGCATTCATAATCGCAGATGAATCGCCTTCGAGAATGAACGTTATATTGTATTATTTGTCCACTCACTGTAACACCAAAAGAATGTCTTATTACTTTCATCCAGCACTTGTTGAAAAGAATGGAGACTAGATTAAATGAATACAAATGACCTGCTCTCTGTTAGGCTGTTCTGGGGGTGTTTAATAAGCCACAACACTGTGTCATTAAACTCTATGACCATCCACTGGCCTTGAGACAAATCCTGTGCACTGGACACATTTCGAAAAGCCACACAGTGTGTAGCAGCCGCATAAAAGTATACAAATTAACAAGCCATGAAGAAATACAATATTATTGTGATTTTCTTGGTACTCCTGCGGTAGTCTCAGCCTCAGACGTCACGCCCACAGACTGTTGGCTAAATGTCTGATGCATATGGCACACAAAAGTAGAAACGCTTCAGGAGTGTCGAAGTCTTCATCGGATTGTTGAATTCTACAGGATTTCCGGGAGGCGTGTGTCACGTTCTTTAAGTTATGTCCGGAAACAAAGATACCATTGTGCCGAACCCCCTCAAGAAAGAAGAAAGCTGTAGTGTTTATAACTGTGACCACGAGCGCTCATCAGGATCAACTAAACACTGGAGTTTCAAAAGTATGTGGAATATTTCAAATTCGCGGCACAGAACTTTCAAATACGACTGAGAGTTTTACACACCGCTCTGTTATTGTGGTGACATTCCCACTCCTCGAAACGTGATGCTGAACGAAACGAACTGTGATTGGTTGTTTGACATGTCGGTCAAACAGCCTCATGGGCAGGCCTTGGCCAAAGAAAGCTGCCATGAATTCCAGACCTTCAGCCGCAGTCTGAAGGTCTGGCTACGCGAGACTACTCCTGCGGTAACTATAATGAGCCAAATCAGTCAGTCACTTAAGGCAGGGCTTGTCAACCTATAGGAAATCCAAGGGGGTCACAAAGGAATATTCAGAAAAGATTAAAGGAAAATAGATACAAAACAAAATGGATACAAAAAAGAGAGAGTGAAATAGGAGAATCTTGCACTCATTTCAATCCACATGTAACATGATTTCAAGTCATCAATAAATTCTTCCAAAAAGAGTAAAAAACTCAATATTTGAGATTAATTTGCTGTGTATCCAAGAAAGGATTACATGGCCGCAGTCTGAAGGTCTGGCTACGCGAGACTACTCCTGCGGTAACTATAATGAGCCAAATCAGTCAGTCACTTAAGGCAGGGCTTGTCAACCTATAGGAAATCCAAGGGGGTCACAAAGGAATATTCAGAAAAGATTAAAGGAAAATAGATACAAAACAAAATGGATACAAAAAAGAGAGAGTGAAATAGGAGAATCTTGCACTCATTTCAATCCACATGTAACATGATTTCAAGTCATCAATAAATTCTTCCAAAAAGAGTAAAAAACTCAATATTTGAGATTAATTTGCTGTGTATCCAAGAAAGGATTACATGCCGAGAAATAGCAGTCTTCTTAATTATTACAAAATGTATCAGCATGTCTTGTTTTTGGATACACAGCAAATAAATTTTAAGTATTAAGTTTACTCTTTTTAGAAGAATTCAAAAAAACAAAACAAAACAAAACCAGGGTCAGTGGAAAAGTTTACAATGAAATGAAATGAATAAAGAATCCCTCACAAGGGGACCATCATATCTGGAACACTGCCATCAAAAATATGATTTTCATGAAAACATTATCTTATAACATCCTGGCCAAATTGCCATCACTGGCCCTTGTCTATCATGGCCTCCTAATAATCCCAAGCCACTTGATCGGCTCTATTACTCTCTCTCCTCTCCACCTGTAGCTGGTGTGTGGTAAATGCACTGGCACTGTTGTCCTGTGGCTGCCGTCCCATCATTCAGGTGGATGCTGCACACTGGTGGTGGTTGAGGAGAGACCCCCCCCCACCCCACCCACATGATTGTAAAGTGCTTTGAGTGTACAGAAATACACAATAAAGTGCTATATAAATGCATCATTCATTCATTCAACGTAATCTTGTAAAGTAATGGCAAAAAAGGGCCACAATATTGGCTTCATTTTTTAGCTATTTCTAAAATAAAATTTCATTTTACATGCTTAGAATTTTGACAGGGTTCATCCTTTTTACATATGATCTGTTCTCTTGTTGATAGGTGTCTAGTTTAGTGTTAGCCACAGTAAAGCACATCTGCTGTTTCTCAACAAAGGTGTCAGAGACACTGATGCAAAAAGTCCAGAACAGGCTGGCAATTAGCGGATGCTCTAGGAGCTGAAATCGATAAAGAAGGGAAAGGTAAGATGATGAGATTTCCTGTGGTTACTCAGGAATCCTCATCACAGAACAAGAAGTATCAATGCAGACAGGCAGGGCTTGGGGGACATTTACATTACTGTAGGTTTCAGGCTGTGGAAACTGGGAGAAAGTGTAGGTCTGTAAGTGTGGAGAAACTTTAGAGAACAATCAATTGAAGCAATAAGCGTCCCCTCACCGCCTTCTTCCTCTGTCTGTTTCTTTTTCCATTTCTCTTGTTCTCGCCAGCTCTCTCTCTGGAGGCTCAGTGTGTGATGTATGGGGCAGCGCTCTTTGCAATGCTGTGAGAGGTACCCTCAAAGCAACCAAACCGATAATGAAACACTCGACTCTCGTTTCCTCTCCTGTAAGACGCCACCTGCAAGCTGACTCCTTCAATGCAGGTTCACAGGATTGGGATTCATGTTCTAAATGACATCTTCACTATTATGGTAGCAGACTAATACATTTTAAACACATGATTTAAAATACAGCACTGTGAAAGTGGAAAAGTCACACATGCCCGCAGAACATGAGCCTGTTTAAACCTTCTGCAGACAAATTCCAGTGACCTGAAAGAGCTTTGACTATAGAGACAAAGAAACAACTAATTAAAAAACAATTAACAACTAGAGACAAAGCTAAACAACAAATGCATTGTGGTTAGTATAGAAGACAAAAGAGCCATTTGAGAAAGAAAACAAAAAACTGCACCACTGGATATAAAGAGTCAATTAATGCAACTCATAAGATCTACACATCATGTGTGCAGTTGAAGTTTACAGTATGCAAGGACTGTTGGATCAATGCATCGTCTTTGCATTAAATGTCATGTTCTGTCTGAGTAGACTGAAGGATTGCTTCTACCAGCATTTTATTAGTTTATTTAAATTAAGCATGTGCCCATACAGTGCTGTGCAAAAGTAAGTACACTCCATGAAAAGTAGCTTTTTCACCATTTAACAAATGCCATTTGGAATGAAAATCTTGTAATGATCTATATGATCCTTATATAATCACATTAAATTTGTATGGTCATGCTTTCAATTTTATTAATGGTAAACCATATGCCAAAAGGTAGACATTTATTATTTAAGCATCAATTCAATGCCATGTAGTTAAAAACTAATTATTTTAATAAAAAAAAAAGTCAAATGTCAATTATTTTTGCATAATATCAATAATAAAAAAAGTTAAATGTCTTATTCTGAATTTATGGTCCAAATGGTGTAAAAACTTCTACGAACAAAGTCAAGCATAAATAGGTTTAGACTAGAGACAAAATCCATACACTGGCATTGAAAATAAATTTACTACTTTGCATTAGTTTTGGTTGAATCTGAGACTTTTTATGCTTTAAAATGATTAGAGACTCTGTGTAAAGGTGTACTGAGAAATTGGTGTTCTCCAGTTCAGCAGTGCAATTACATGCTGACTCTACAAGAGATCTCACAGTGACACATAAAGGAAACAGCAGAAAGAGAGAAAGAGAAATGTGAGCACAGGCGGGATCTCACAGTGACACATAAAGGAAACAGCAGAAAGAGAGAAAGAGAAATGTGAGGTTAAGAATTTCAAGTTTAAAAGAAAAGATGATAGTGAGAAGATGGAAAAGCAAGACTGTTCCGATGGAAGGGATAAAAGGCTAGGAATAAGAAAAGAGAGTGGAGAGATGGATCAAAGTTAAGAGGAAGGAAATGATGAAGAACAAAGATAATGGATACAGACTAGAAATGTCAATGTGCTTGCCTTTTGCTTTATATCATCTTCACTTTGTCTTTAATGCCTAAAATTACAATAAAAACCACTGAACAGTCAGAGCTTGGTATACATAGGAGCCACAGAGCTCTGGTAGGGATGTCCATGAGGTTTTATTTAAACCTATATCTTGTCTGATCCCATTCTAATAGTTTTATCCTCCCAATAGATTCACAGTATAATATTCACTGTACTTTCCAATAAAAGCATTCATAAAAGCACAAAAATATAATAAAAAAAAAGAACTGGACAAAATTTCATTTTTAATTCATTTTTGATACTGAAGATTGGGATTGACTAGACTAGACTATATCAAATATAAATGTCAATGCAGAATAGAATAAAATAGAAAAGAATAGAATAGAATAGAATAGAAAGAGGATTCAATGTCCAAGAATGTATGAATTAATAAAATGTATTTACTGCATAAATATCAAATGTAAATGTCAATACAGAATAGAATAGAATAGAAAAAAAAAAAAAAAAAAAAAAAAAAAAAAAAAAAAAAAAAAAAAAGAGCACAAAGAACTCAAGGAATAAAAAAAATATACTAAAATAAATATAAGACACAAAAAAAATCAATACAGAATATAATAGAATAGAATAGAATAGAATAGAGGATTCAGTGCTCAAATAATGTATAAATTAATAAAATGTATTTACTAAATGCTATGTAAGTCACTTTAAAAAGGTTTTTAAAGTAACGTCACAGTGGTGCAGCTGCCATTTGTAGGACTGAATTGGAACACGGTGTCATTGCCTGAAAACTCTCAGTGTGCTTACCACCTAAAGTTAATAAATGCACAGGATTTTTTGGATCTTTGATCTAAGTACAGTTATGTGAGTTTAGAGTGTTTACGCTGCTTTAAACTTTGAAGAGCAACACTCCGAACTGCAAACAAACAGATGATGAAGACGAGGAGGGTGATTATGGTCAAGCTTATCCAAGGAGAAAGGTTTGTAGTTTTAGTTTCCACATTCTTATTTTTATGAATGTAATTCTAAAAAGCAAAACTTTCATATAACTACAAGATTTTAGGGTGAAGAGGATTTGTTTGTATTATTATTATAATTCTATTATAGGAGGTCACTGTTTTCAAATAACCGCAGTTCACTAAATACATAAGCTAGTTTCAGGTATGTCTGAGACTATCTGCAATAGCTCTGTCTTGCTTTTACAGTTGCTAAATGTAAGCAGACTTATACAGGTGCTCACTTCTGCCAAAACACATGTAACTGACTACAACACAAAATACAGAATCACAGTTTATCACTTCTGTTGCTTCTTCACTCAGCATGTAGAGACACTTCTCTTAACATGCCACAAATTTATCTTAATATTTCTGTCTGTTGTAATATTCAGAAGTGTTATCATCACTGAAGAAATTGCAGATGTTAATCCTCAGACACCTGTGAAAACCGTGCAGAGCTTGGATTCCAAGACAGTGAACATCATCTGTATTATTCTTCTCTGACTGAACAAGAGCCAATGAGAAAGTAAGTTCATATAAATGTCTGCACTGACCATAATACCATGTAATATTCTGCAATGACTGGGGGAATCTTAACTGAAGAGACTAATTGTAAGCTATTCATCTGCTGAATGTGTTTTTTTCATACAATCAACACAGCAGGTACAATCAGTGTCTTTGTCAGACCACCAACCAGGCTTCTTGCTGTGATCCCATTGTGTTTTCCAGCTAACACCTCCTAGCTATAGTCATCTGCAGCCATCTGTTTACAAAAAAAAAAAAAAAAAAAAAAATTACTCGATACCATTAAGACTTTTAGTGATTCTGCATTTTTTCTTTTTAGGAACAAACCTCAGTGTCACCTTTCAGAAAAGACCAAAACCATGCATATACTCCAAATGGTTCAAGAACACCATGCAACTGATGTATATTGTTATCATTTCATTTTTTATTGAGAAATAATGTAAACAAAAAATTACAAATATGTAATTTTGTTCCCCTCACTCCACAACAATTCTGTTAAATTTTGTAGCATTCAGAACAGAAAAAGGAAGGGAAAATATACGTATAAAACAACCAAAAATTATAGTCTCATTCACTATTAACAATATTTATTATAAACGCCAAGCCTAAACAAATTTATTTAAAGCGAAACTGAAACTAGCAGCATGTGGGAAAGGCAACAATCCAAATGTGTGTGCGCTTTCTCGCTTGACGTTGATTGCTTTATATACAGTAAGTGGCTTTGGAATATAAATTGCAGCGCATTTTAGATGTTAAAGAACTTGATTTATAATCCGGAAAAGAGCAGAAGAACCAAAATCCAAATAGACATTGACTAAGCAAATAAATATAGCTTATAAATAATAACATAAAAAGGACAAACTGTTTCTATGTTTTCCCCACAGAATTACCTATGAAAAACATGCTTTCTTTCTCCCGGCTCTCTCTCACAAGCATCTTTCTTTCTTTCTTTCTTTCTTTCTTTCTTTCTTTCTTTCTTTCTCCCGCTCTCTCCAACAAACACACACACACACACACACACACACACACACACACACATACAGTACAGACACACAAGCGCACGTGCAACAAGCGTGCATAGAAACTTGTCAGCGCTGACTTTATCAGTAAAACAGTTTTGCAAATGAAAAGCTACATGACATTTCTCAATAATGCCACTGTTTTTGAAGAAGGTTCACTTACGGATTTACTATTGTTAAGGCCCGGTATATTTCAAACGAAGTTCATTTTCGAGAATGGCTCATAGTCTGAAAACTTTAGCATGATGTGGAAAAAAATCAGTTTGCTACGTTATTTTATTAGTGTTCATTTATTTTATTGAACTGGATACATTTTTTTACCCCTTTTTATATTTTATGTGGTGTCATGATTTACTTTTAATAAAAACAAAGGTTTATTGTTGTATGTTCATTTGGCATTTCATTTACTTTATAGCCGTTAAGTTCTCTTATTGAAAGAAAAACAACAGCAGCAGTATGGTGTAACATTTATTTGAAACACATGCATTTGGTACTTGCTACCTTATATCTTTACTCTTTCCTTTCATTCTTTTCATGGCTTTGGAAAACTTGTCTCAAATGTTTCTCTGCATCGCCTTTTGCATAACTCCAGGTCGTCGACACCAAGCTTCGTTGCAATTTCTTTCTAGGAATTAAATGCTTTCTCTGTATCTTTCAAGTCTCTCTGCCAGCGATCGTACTGGTGTGGATATATCTGTGCCAGCTCAGCTATTCGACACTCCAGTGTATTCATGTTGTTAGTGACTAGGCCGGAGATATTGTTCTCTCTTGCCTGACCTCTGTTGATTGAGAAATGAACCGGGAAAAAAAAAAAACGCACGTCAAAGGAGGTGGAGATTCAGAACACACCCACCGATTGCATAACAGCCACGGACCACTGGAAACTCAAAGGTGTTTAGGAGCCAAATGAACTCCCCCAGAAAGTTCGCTTTGGTCAGCTGTTTCGAACTGCCAAAACAAACTCAAAATGAACTTTGTTTCGGCCTGATTTTGTTCGAAATGATGTCATAGTTTGTTCTTCGATTTGTTTGAAATATATTGGGGCCTTTAGAGATACTGCTGCCGAAAAAAGTTGAGAGACAAACATGCAGTATTCACACATGCTTAATCTCTCTCTCTCTTTCATTTCTGCATTAGTCTGCATACTAGCATTATAATAAAGTTCCATGAATAATGATTTGTTTTTGTTTGCTGTTTTGGGGTTTTGCTGATATTACATCAAATTAGTCATTTTGGACCAGCTGCCTCACAGGCTGGATGAAAGTGCCCGGCGGGCAATAGTTTGCCCACCTCTGTTTTAAATGGAAGAATCTTCTTCTGTTATTTTTGTAAAAAGTTGAATGTCTCCTCAAACTCAGTGCTATTTTGGTTTACATTCATCTGTCACAGATGCTAGCCAATTAGGGAAATATCATCATTGACAGGCTGCATGACATCCCCAAACCTACACAAAGTAAAGAAAACACAACCCACACTGCATTTAATACAGGTTCACTTGCAGTGAGGATAAGGTGAATCATTGCCTGCCAAAAGCACGAAACCATTAAAATTCAACAGGCATTTAGAAAGCAAACAATATAGGTAAGCAATAAGATAAACAATACTGGTACTGTGTTGGATCACCATATAATACCTAATGTAAAATCTTCTAAAGATGCTGAAGCAAAACCGGTTGAGAACGTCAGAGGCTCGTGATATCAGCAAGCATATAAAACAATTATTAGCAGCAGTGATGGCAGAGAGATCAGATGGAGAGTGCAGAATGAAAAACATGAATGAAGAGAGTGAAAGGAGGGAGGGACGTTGTGCAGGTGAGATTTCCATTTCATATAAGAGCTTTAATATGTGAGAAATATGATTGAATGTCTCTTTGGAGGTGATAAGAAAGAAAGGGAAGGGAGGGATGTACAACGGGCTGAACATCCTGATACATGTGTTCAAGACGGGCTGGCCAATGAGGTTGCAAGGTACGCCTCATTTTCAAAATGCTGGGGGGAAAAAACAGTATGTTATATAACAATTCTGTTTAAAGCATTAGGAAATGAGAACATCATATGCAGCATAAACTAGAAAAGCCCTCAGAGACTACTTGAGCGTATGCAAAGAACAAATCTTATTTATATGATTACTTTGGATGAATAAAATGCTTTGGTGTATTACAAATGAACCAAGCTGCTTTAAGTCGCTCCCTGTTGTGGTTAACCTACAGGTCACCTTTTCAAACACTTCACAAGATGAATTCGATTGACTACTGTAGTCCTAATTGCCTGTTGGAGGAAGATTTATGCACACTAAATGACACCTTAGGGACCAATTTAGCTGAGATGTAGAAATTTCTTTCCAGGCATGTATGTGTGTCTGTGTGTATAGAATATCACATATTTATATTAATGAATCTCTATTCATGTTTTAATAACAGAGTTAAATCCATCCATAAAAGCAATGCTTAATTGAAACCATATTTCAAGGTAGGCTTTCACAGACAATTATCAAAAAATTACTTAAATAAATAAATATATATAATATTAATGAATAAAAATAATACATAATTAAAATAAATTATAATTATAAATATAGTAATTATAAATAAAATATTTCAATAAGTAAACAAATAAATACATAAATATTACTTTAAATTAACATAGTTACACTGGTAAGACAAAATAAAAATAAAAGTTTTCCATGTACAGCTCTAAGAATGTGTTTGTTCTACCAATCTTTTTTATTAAAACTTGGACTCGTTTTATATTCATGACTCTGAAACATCAGCAAATCCTGTGGCTCAGTGGAAGAGTATTGTGTTAGCAGTGCAAAAGGTTCAATTCCCAGGGGAACACATGTTAGCCAAAAAAAAAAAAAAAAATGTTAGCCTAAATGCACTGTAAGTCACTTTAAGCATCTGCTAAATGCATAATTGTAATGTAAATGTCGACTTTATGAACATCTGCTCAAGACAGCAAAAGCTTTGCTCTAACTTTCCAGTGTTAAATGATTTTCATTTTGATCCAAGCTGCCATAAATCTAGTCAAATAAACAAATGTCTATTTGCCTCCTGAGGGATATAACAACAGACGAGACTTAATTGACTGACATGCCTGACAAAGACTCATGTATGGATATTGAAGTCTTCTGGCTGGCTGACTCTCTTGTCAATATGACACGGACCGCTTCCCACTGACAGCACTATTAGGACACTCAAGGACATCTATGGCCCTAATTAACATTCAATGCACACAGCACAAAACAATTCAATACAAACAAACAAACAAACAAACACATAGATCAATATTATCAATAAAACAGGTCTACACACACTCTCATGAAGAATAAGCGCAAGGCATGCTGTATCATTGATATGGATTTCTTTTAAACCTGGAAATGAACATAGTTTTAAAATGATAAACATTTAAAAACAAAAGGACATTAAAGTGTAAAAGAAAGAAGAAATATTGAAGATTCTGCACCAGATTGCTAACTGAACAGCAAATGTGTGCAAAATATTTATGCAGCTCAAGTACTGCTGTTATTAAAGGGGTCATGAACTGAGAAATCAAATTGCCCTTGATCTTTTGACATATAACAGGTCATATAACAGATACTATAAAAACATCCTGTAAGTTTCAAAACTCAAAACTTTCTTGTTAGTTTAAAAACAGCTTTTACAGAAACCAAGCTCGGAAAATGATTCGTTTTGGAATGTGCCACTTTATCACATAATAGTGTGGCTAAGCACTGCCTCCGCAGGAGAAGGTCAATGACTGCTTCTACATCACTGCCTCTTTAGCCCAGCCCACTGATACGCGCTTGTAGTAGGAGGAGAGGAAATACTAGATAGATGCAAACACAGGTGTAGCATATGAATGCAATCTAGATATTCAATCGGGTTTTAGGGTTTGTAAACTTTCCATCCTCCCTTGTTATATCTAAATTACAGATGCATGTCTAATGTCCACGTCTGGTTCAAAGAGCGTTATCACCTGTGCTATCTTCTCCAATGCTAGCAGCGACAGTCGTCAACTTTCTCTTTGAGCTTCAAAGAGATTCCAGGGGGGAAGGAACGATTCCCCCATCCCCATGAGGAGACACTAACCGTGGGTCAGACATACTCAAAAGCCACAATACACATAGGAAAGGACATTGACTCCATTTATTCACAATCAAACTGTTCCAAAATGTATATAGTGTACTCCTGTGTTGTATGCACGTTCCTAGGTTATAGTAGCTTAGTTATAACGCTGCAGTACTGTAGTGAAGCTCAAATTACTTGGATCTAGACATATGGATGTATCACTGCCTATTAACGTTTTCCAATCCCTGGCATGTAAGGTATCAAAATCACTGTCTTCTGATTCCTGGTTTAATGGTGTATATTATGTCACCATAATTTGCACCATGCTCTTTTTACCATATTTTGACTTAATATTGGACAAATCCAAATCCTCCAGTTCACCAAACCATGCAGATAATGTGTTGCGTGAGACAAAGATACCTCTCCCGCTGAAAATTCACACCTCTACATTGGTCAGTCTGCCAGATGGGTATGACTGGTAGAACCTTAAAAGTCCCTAACCCAAACCAATCATTGCTCAAACCCTTTGAGACACTCTCCCAAGACTCACCACCCTGGAGTCTGACTTGCCGGCAGTTTTTATCTTCAAATAACTTTGTCGATTCGCTGTGGACTCTCCGATCTTCAGAATTCGACGAAAGTCTCCAGCACACTCCTACATAACTCATCAAGAACCTCCATTGTCTACCGCATCCGTATTCTTGTTCAGCAATAAAGCCAATGCAAGTAACCATTTCCAACTAGTTAGATGCATGTTTAAGTTTGGGTCCCTTTGTCAAAGTGATTTTTGATTCACTGATGATTCTCATTAGGTTGCGGTTAACTGATGCTAAATACTGCCATTCTTTGTTCTTCTCACTCTCTCTTTCCTTCCTTTCCTTCTTTCTGTATATATGTGTTTTGCTTTGTCTAGTTATATGTAACCTGTAGTTAAATTTATTAAATCAATTATATTTGTTGTGTCAATCCGTGCCACATCCCGTGTAGACAGAATCACAGATTATAATGGGTTCTGTTGTCTATAGTCGCGTTGCACTGCTTGCATCAGGTATAAACACAGGGGGAAAATTAGCAAAGCGCTCCAGATCACGTCAGTGAAACAGTTTGTTTGTGTGCTTAACTTTGCTATGGATTCATTTTTAAACAAGACAGTATGATGTAGGCTTTTTTTAGAGAGACTAAAAGTAAATGATGATGCAGTGCTGAGTCTGACTAGAGTGTATGCAACAATAATGTCGCAACGCATAAAGTGAGTAAACGTGTTTTTACAACTATTGCATTATCTGTTCCAGAACGTTTGATATAAGTATTTATACATTTTTAATCCAAATGCCCGATATTGTTTTCAGAGTATGTCACAGCAGCTTCCATCTGTTATTTTAATAAGCGAAACTGTTAGCCAATTATAGCAGTGGGCTTTACTAGCGAGACTTGAATGCACCCTGCCTATAAAAACAGACATTCTGCAGAGAGGCTCAAAAAAGGACAGAAAATAGCCTATTACTTCTAAATGTTTTTTTTTATTTAAAATTACACTAATATTATAAGTGAACCACAGGGAACATTACAAAATAATAAAAAATGCAGTTCATGACCCCTTTAAACTAAATACTAAGACATAAAGACTTTTTTTAAATAATTAACTGATTTTTGGATCCTACTGTATATGCATGATTAAATTTAGTACAAATGCTAACTTCCCAAATTCTTGAAGTAGCCTATATATAAAGTGACAATTAAATTTTCATTAACACAGCCACAGCTCAGCTACTGAATTAGTAATTATAGCAATATGTAAAAATGCGGCTTAAGCACTGAATCCACAAGAAACTCATAAGCTGATAATTTCATTACAGGCATCTTCACCTCACAGCAATTGGCTGCCTACCAATGATTTTCCCCTCTCAAATTGCACATTTCCCAACTTATTGATGATCTCACCACTTGCTCCACTTCTGCTGTCAATCCCGCAATGCTCCTCAAGTCTGCTGCTTGGCTCCCATAACGAAAGAAATGAAAGCCTCACTTATGCTCTGCCCTCTCCTTTCAGTAGACAAGTATGGATAGTCAGAGAAGCAGCATCACGTTAATTGAATAAGCAAAACATATCATTTTCAAACCCTTTTTCTATTTCTAGACTTCCAGACAGACATTTTTGGAAATATGTATTTCTTTGTATCTTTATTTCTTTGTAGAATTAAAGAAAAACAACAGGTACTCAACAGGGATGTACAAAACTACATATTTTCATAATCATCTAGTCAGGCATGGTTGTCTGAATCGCTAATCGGAATGTATTCAAAAACTAACAAATAAAAAACAGCACAGACATAAACCACAGAATGTTCAATAATTCAACAGAGTTACTGAAAGATACACAACAAATATGTAACCTTGGGTAAACTTAGTTTAATTAAACCTGTTAATTATTGCTAGTGGGATTAATCCATGTGCATTTTGATTGTAAACATTCAAGGTTGAGAGCATTACTGTGTTTATTTTTTAGAGTGATCACCTATATGACTATTTTACTTAGAAATCTGAAAAAGGACTTACATCTCGGCGCAATGCAATGCCTACCTGCAACAAAACTTCTATCAGCATGAAGGATTCAACGTCTAATCTGAAAAAGCATTTTGAGGGAAGTTGTTCTAGATCTTTGAAAACTTTTTCCAGTAAATCGTTTTTCTATTTTCTCATATTTTGATTGTTGAATGGTTATCATTACGTTGAATATTTCTAAGAATTTAACTGAAAAATTCTCCCACTTTTCTCCCAAAATTCACACTTTGCATTCAGTTAACAGATCCATATGAATCATGCATGAAATAAAAGTTTATAAAGTCAAACGATAGCTTTGTGTGCTTTACAGATGAACTTGAACTCTTTATTCATTCAAAATATTCAAGAATAGATTATCTTTGGTGCGGTAATGCAAGTTCATGATCCGATTTGTGAACAGGTGATTCTTTTGATTCAATCAGAATTAATTTGATTCAAACCAGTGTGAATTGTTCACATTAAACTGGATAGATCTGGGATGTTTCCCAAAAGTATCGTTAGCAAACTGTGTGTTTTTTTTTTTTTTTTTTAATTACACTGAACTATAATGACACTAAGTTACTTGCGACCATAGTTGCTTTGGGAAACAAGCCCTGTCAATTTTGACTCAGCGATTCTTTTGTGCCAATCACTTCTCCATAGAGAGGATTATCAGTGAAGTAATCACTTAAAGTTTGGTCCATTCATTAAACAAATCTATTGTTTAACTTGGAGAACTGTGCCAGTTGTTTTAGCTACTTTTATGATATGTTTGGTGTGTTTCGATTCGTATGAAGCTTGGAATGCAGCATAAAACAGCACGGAATCCCATTCATTGTATTCAAATTGAATTTATATTAGGTAGGTAGATTTAAATAACATTTTTTGTTGTTCATAGAAATGCTGTGGAAAACTGATGTTGTTAAAAATAAACTTCAAAGGAAAATGCAAATCTTATGACTGGTAGATGTCACTTTTATTTAGAGATGGAAAACATAAAAACAAGACATTAATATGTTCCTTTGTGTATAGCTTAAGTATTTCAAAGTATTCTAAAGTATTTAGATTAAGTTACTATATCTGAGTAATCTAATGAAATACATTACTGATTACTTTTTAAAGCATGCCTTTTCTAATCTGTAGTGAAATGCATTTTAAAAGTAAGCTTCCCAGCCCTGTTAACTGATGTACACTATTAACTGATGTTAATAGTGTACATTCCGATATTTAAGAAGCTGTGCCATTTTACAAAGATAAGGAGTAACAAAGAAAACATTGTACAAAGAAACAAACAGAGATAAATATATACACACACACACACACAAACTTCAGTATTGGTAAGAACTGCTCACGGCACCACAGTTGCACGCTCACTCGCCAGGTAAACTGACAACACACACTGGTTTGGGGCTCCTTTTTATAGTCCAAGCTCCGCCCCTTTGGTTAAAACCATTACAAACACTGATAAGGTAAGTATTGAGGTAAGTATGCACATATTTACAATATCACATAAATATATATACACATATGAACTATTCAAGAAATATTTATAGAAACAAAATTTTGTCAAAAAAACATAAAATATAGACACAGATAATAATAAACACATAACAATAAAGCCACATTTCCATAACTCCCCTTATTAACACAAACAATGGATGAGCCAGCTTTCGATTGCTTTGTGCCGATGCACAGTGACGCTGGCACTATTTATCCAGGCTGCTGGGTGGTGCTCGGGTTTGGCCGGCCAATGGAGGAAACGCAACATGAAAGACCGGCAACAAAGACGCTGGCAAACACTGAACACACGTAAGTGTTAACACAAAACCAAAATAAAACAAAAAAGACAACTCCAAAATATGCATGTATGTGGTGTTATACATGCAGTGCAGATTATTGTCAGGGGGTGGAAATATTTATTGTTTGACTATTTATTTATTTACTTTCTGTCATAATAAAGCATTCTAGTCTTTTATACTTACCCATACTTACCTGGTGTATTTATCTGGATTCACAGTACTTTCCTTAGTTAATCTATACTTACCTGCAGTGTAAAATAATTTGATATAGTTTAAATTAAGGCTTATCTTATATTACTAATACCAGAGGTGTGTAATAATTTATATAATTAGTCGAGAGACATATTACCAGAACCTGGTGCTCGACCCTAACAGAACTTGAGAGGTGTAACCCTTAAGAGGTCAGGGGGCGCTACTAATATATAGGCTAAATCTATTCTTTTTTATTGCACAATATCTTGGTTGTAACAAAAAACTTGAGATGGATTATGCAAAATAAAAGGAACATTGCTCACTGCAGACAATTTGAAGACTGACAGTAACTATCTTAAAATTTATTGAAAGTGGTCGACTTATTGGGAAAGTGGTGCTGTAATGGTTGTAGTGGCAGGGCTTTAAAGTTAATTAAATTAAACAGGATACAACATCTCAGACAGAGTTAACTGTCATTAGTGATTCACTGCAATTGGCACAACGCTCTGTGAAAAGTTGCATCTCTCAGTCTACTGGTCTGCTCTATAACTTGATTGACATTGCTGAAGAACAAATTCTTCAGTACACCATAGCAAAATAAATATGAATGCCAACTTTGACAATGGTCTATTTAAAATTACCAACATTCGAAAATTTGGGGCCAGTAAGATTAAAAATTATGCATTTACCACCATTCGAAAATTTGGGGCCAGTAAGATTTTTTATTTATTTTACTTTTACTCTGCAAGGACACATTTCATTAAGTAAAGCCATGTATAATGTTTCAAAAGATTTCTATTTCAAAAAAAATGCTCTTGATCTTTCTGTTCAAAAAATCCTAAAAGAAATGATTAACAGTTTCCACAAAAATTAGGTAGCACAACTGTTTTTAACATTGATGATAATAAGAAATCTTTATTGAGCACCAAATCAGCATAATAGAATGATTTTTGAAGTATTATGTGACACTGAAGACTGAAGTAATGACTGCTATCCAGCTTTGCCATCACAGGAATACATTATGTTTTAAAACAGTTATTTTAAGTTGTAATAATGTTTCACAATATTACTATTTTTACTGTATTTCTGGTCAAATAAATACAGCCTAAAGGACGCCTTTCAAAAACACTAAAAATCTTACCAAACCCAAACTTTTGATAGATCATGTACATGTATTTTTTAATGCATAAATACTGCATATGTATGTATATGTATGCACACATAATGCTTGGATGTGGGAAAGGAGGTGCACATGAGAGCATAAAACAAACGCACACACGCAGTACAAAAAGCATCAACAAAGACCTAGAACAGTCAAAAGAACATGATCTTAAGTGTGATAATAAGAGAAGATGGCACATCCGTTTAAGTGTCATTCACGCAACATGGTTTTGAGTCTAAAAATTCATCCAAGAGACAATTCCTCATTTCCATCTCATTCCTCACTACAACCCCCACTAACAGCACATATGTTAACACTCTCAAAACCATACTGACGTAACAGCCGGAAGACAGGCGTACATAGAGCATTAAGCACATGATGAGTCATAATAGTCTGTCACCGATGGCAACTCCACTCAGGGTCACGGACCACCAATGAAGGATGTGCATTCCTCAAATCAAGAAGAAGGGATTAGAAACGACAAGCCATTCAACACTCGATTAAGTCAATCCTGTTTTCTCATACTGTATGGAGGCTCGCATATAAAAATGAGCTGTTCTGTGCAGAGTTTGACCAAGATACTGTAGTAGTCATCCAACATAGGGTGTACAGCATGATAAAAAACAGGCATGCTGGTCTGAATATGAATTATGCATGAGAAGAAGGCAGAAGTGGAGATGGTCATGTTGGAACAGATTGGTGTCTCCATCAGCTAAAAGCGATTTTTATATTCACCAGCAGCAGTTTGTGTGACTGGGCATTTCCAAAACAGTGTGATAGCTAGAATGTCAAAAGATCCTTCAGAAGAGAACTGCCTTTTTCTGAGCTTCTTTTAATGCAAGAAATGTATGCTGCCTCGAGCTATAAACAATAAGTTAAATGCCTTAGGAGCATCACAATATGTATGTGAGTGTGTGTTTATGTTTATGAGCCTATACGTTTGCCTGGGTGTGTGTCTCAATATTTATTTCACTATGGGTGTGTTTGTCAATTGTTCTGGCCATGGAAAATGAAGAAACATTTCAGTTTAACCCTGCGAAATCCCTTGACAGCCATTATACAGCATACTCACATATTCCTGAAACATGAGTAAAATGACTCAGAACAGACTCTGTACTTAATATTGCATGTTCCTTGAGTGTTTTAGACAATAAGAAAGTAAGAAATGTCTTTATTCTGACCTAATTTAATGCATGCTTGTTGAATAAATGCAGGGTTTCTACAGACATGAACCAGTTAAATTTAAGACTTTTTAAGACCTTTTTAATACCACCTTATATGAAATTTAAGACCTAAACCTGTAATGTAAATACACATTTTATTACATTCATATATGTAATATTTAATGTGTTTAAATTAAAAAGAAAACAAAACATCATTGCAGTAATAAATGATATTTATCACTACGATATACAGTGAACTTTTAATGTCAACAGACAATATTCCATACAAAATATCCCTGCAAAATAACTAAATTTTTTTGGTGGAGTAAACAATTTATTCTGAAGCAATATTTTCATCAGTGTTCTGTTCTATCAGCTTTTACATATTTAAATCTGCATATTTTTAATTACCTTTACAAAGGCCTATGTTTAACCTTTTTAGATGTATGCATCATCTTTTATGTCAAATTATTACAATTTATCAATAAATTCAATATACACTATAGGGCTGCTACCAGTCAGATTAAATGATTTACACTGCAAATAACAATAATTACAACTGCTATAAATAATGTTATTAGATTAATGTTTTAAATGCATTTATGAATATACAAATAAGAAAGGTTGAGGGGAAAAATGCATACTTTCCAACATACTTCTCAACTAAACGACCAGTAAGTAGCAGTAAGTCACTTAATGTGTGAGTCACTGAATCATTCATTCAACTGATTGAGTGTGTTATCATGCTGGTATCTTAAGGTTTTTTTATATTCTTCATATTCTGTGTGGTGGTCAAATAGAAATTAATCTTTTCTAATAAGTTAAAATTGATTTTTACCATTTATGGGCATTTTACCTTTATAAAGGCAATTTTTCTATAAGTGTTCATTATCTTTTGAGTCAAATTCTTACATTTAATCAGTGAATAAGAATAATAAGACATTTGGGCTGTTACCAAGCAAATAAAATCAGTATTCCAACAAAATTCCTCTTTGCAATCCAGACATAAGCTGCACCTGAAGTGGCATTTAGAATTATTTACACATTGTTTAATGAAGAACATGAATGCATTTAACCTGCAGTTACAAATGCATAAATAATTTGATATATTAAACATAAAACGCTGAATACTGATATTTGATATAATTAAAAAAAAAAAAAAAGCTACTTTAAACGTGAAATTAAAACCGCCAGTAGGTGGCAGAAAGTCACTGTTAATAAGTGAGTTATTGCGATTGAACTGAATCATTTAAACGGTGATTCATTCAGGAACAAAATGGCAACGCTGTAATGTTTCTCAAAGACGCAAAACAGCGCTGTGGATTTGTTTGGAATTATTTTTGTTGGCGAAATAGAACATAAACAGGCAATATGATGTCTAAAACGTAAGTCTCTTAAAACTTCTAGTTTATTGAACTGTTGTAAAATATATATATATATATATATATATATATATATATATTTTTGTATATGGTAATCATGCAGTGAAAGAGTGCACTGTAAATGCGCATGTGCACTAGACTTCACGTTATGTGCGCATTCTCTGTGTTTTGAATGTTTTTTTGCGTTTTCAGAATACTGAGCAAAATAGCTCACTTGTCATGGTATTAATAATAACTATATCATGTTATGAATAAACTAAACATTTAAAATTTTCTTCTGAGTTTATGTGTGCTGTTACGGTCATTTGTTCTGAGGTCTCTCACAAAAAGACAAACAGAGTGAGCCTCAGCGCGACCTTGTATTCTGTATTCTGTTAACTTACTGCAATTCTGTCTGATGACGCAGTAACATACTACGGGAAGAAAAAATCTTCGGTCTGTCCAATGATTGTAAACAGTCATTAGGTCGGTCACACTAAAGATATTTTAGCGGTAATGTGACCAAAAATATTTAAGACCAATCAAATCCGAATTTAAGACATTTTAAGACTTTTTAAGGCCTTATATTAGGAAAACGTTATTTAAGACTTTTTAAGGACCCGCGGACACCCTGAAATGTAATTTCTTAAAAAAAAATCTCACTGATCATAAACTTTTATTTTGGTAATATACTGTAGATACTACTACTACTACCAATAATATAGAAAGCAAAATATGTGGTCAGAACGACCACAAAATGTTCACATTTGGAGGAACTAATTTATTTTCAACTATTTACCTTCTACTTCAAAAACTGCACTAATGGTTGGTCAACGGACATACAAGTCAATGTTTTATTTTATTTTTCACAGCTACACTTTATGTGGAATGCAGTGTGAAGACAGCAGCTTTGCATGTAGAACTGTGTTGTTAAGAAGACGAAGGATGTATTTGAGGGACATGTGACTCATCTCTTTCTCCAGCACCTTTGGACACTGTAGCAGACAACAGGTACACTTCTTGATTTAGCATTCTGTCTCTCCCTCTCTTACTTTGTATCTGTCTATTTATCAATCAGTCTCTCCCTCACAGTATGAACCAAGCAGAACAGCTCAAGAATATACATGTGTATGCTTCAAAACACAAAGTAAGGTAAAACTACCATCATCTAAAAGATTGTTATTTCATTACACCATTGTGTTAAGTGTTGAGTGAGAAGAGGGTGTGTGAAGGTATGCAATGGTAAATCAGGTTTTTTCCCTCCAGTTAGCACAACAGGTTATATCATCAACAGAAAGCATTGCAGATTTACAGAGGAGTCCCACAAGGCTCAAGTTTAGGTCCTGTGACTTTTACTATTTTATAATGTTGACGGGTCACATGTTGTGCACTGTATTGCAAACAGATGTAATGGTATTCACATTTAAAATGTGGTTTGAAAGTTGATTTTTAATCTGGGAAAAAAATATCTTACTTGATAATATGCTACAATTCCAACAGCAAGTAGAAAACTAATGAGAATTTATCATCAACTAAGGAATTAATCAAGTAGACTACTGAGAATTACACTCCTACAGCTCTAAAAGTCTTACAGTTGGAGTTTATTGGCATGCATGCAAAAGCAGCTCCAACTTTTTCATGATTACTGGTGGACACTCTTGGTCACAGAGAGTGCACTTTGTTATTTAACATTTCCAAGCCAATTTTTCCACCAAATCCCTAATTATACAGAATTTCTCTCTTTTTCCAAAGGAATACAAACTCATGGGTGGGCAACCAAGCCTAGAAATTCCATCTGTTCATACTGAATTGGAACAAATTTATGCACCATCCTCCTATGGTAATACAACACACTTACAGTATATTATATTCTCTCAATTGTTTGATTTTTTTTATTTGCTACTGTAATTATGTAAGTGTACTATTTTTATTCTGTTATACTGTATTTATCATTTTTTATGGAGCACATGTCAACAGTGAAGCATTGCTCATAAATAAATAATGAGCAAATAAGTACATAATGTTAGAAAATGGTTTACATGCACACAATGGTTCTAACACACACACAAATAAAATAAATAAATAAATAAAAAGTAGAATTCATTGTACACGCAATCAAGTGTAGCACATCAGAAAAGTAACTATTAAATTTGGATATAATTTTGTCCTGCAGGTATCTGCATAAGTCTGCCGCTTTACAGTTACTCACAAGGACTCATACATCTAAAATTTTCAAGAACTACTTAATTTGCAATGCTTTTGGGAAACAGTCCATAATTCTTTGATGATTCATACAGCCATTTTTACAATCCAGGGTTGCGATGCTTTTGGCAAAAGTGGCCTTGTTCTGCCTAAGGTCCTTCATAAATCAATTCAGCTCTTTGAGATCTGTTAGAAAAGCCAGTGATAAGAGATTGGCCAGTAGTTATTAGTTCTGAATTGGGAGTTAATGTGTTGTGAGGGAACGAGAAGAGCCACAGTATCTCTGACTGCAGAGCACCTCTCCTTCCTGCACCTTCCCAACACAGCACACCTAATAGAACTAAAGCCGCATGGAGGAAATGTGAAAATCAACTGAAGGGTGAAGGAAATGAATTCAAAGAAGGAAGAATAAATAGAGTCTTTCAAGGAAATTCTGCAACCTTAGATAGATAAATGATTGACTGTCTCCAAACTATATCTGATCGTCATGTTCTGACAACATATTTCAGCCTCACCTGAGGGAACAGATTGAAATGTATCATGCTCAAGAGAGACGGGAGGGCAAGCTGGTACAGGACAGAAGAAATACTAGTCGTGATTGCACAGGGGTTTGGGTCGCAAGTCTTTTCTGTATCAGAGGGTTGGATCATGGTTTGGCTGGTTAACATGGCATTGTTAGTCCCTGCTGGTAGATTTCCTAACTACACCATCTGGCAGCAGAACGCACCTTTCTGCAAATGCATCTTTCTCTAAATATTTATTTTGAGTTTCACTGAAACTAAGCATTTGAATTGATTTATAAAAACATTTAAATGAGAGATGCTACTTACCGTTTAAAAAATAAATGGACAAATAAAAACTGTATTATCACAGTGTTGATTTGATATCGCTGGGTAAAAATCATCACAAATACATCATAAATATTTAATAGATTGCCCAGTCCTAATGTTGGTATAAAAACTAGAATTATGAATTCATCACAGAGAAGCACTCAGATACCTGATTCATCATCAGAGCTCATTTGAGCAGGCTACTAATTAATGATACAAGAACTGACCATAATTGAAACTGTAATCTGCCACACAAGTCTTTAAATATGTGATAATGGCTTCGTGAAAAATTCATGATCCTTTTTTGAGTCTCCATAGGGTGAGTGGTAACATTAGTGGCTCTCAGCCACAATGACAAACTTCAGTTCCCAATCAGCAGTACAAATGACTTTGACACAAGCAGTGATGAGCAAATTACCAAACATCAGAAAGATGGAGAGTATGAAAGGTCAAACTAGTTTTGATGTCCACTTCTCCTTTTTCAAAACATGAGTTTTTCCATTCCTGTTGCTCCTCAAGAAAATGCCCTACAGAGGAACTCACAGTCACAAGGGAAAATTGTCACAAAGGCAAAAGCTTAAATGTAACATGCTATTTAATAGCAAATTCCCATTGTGACAACTTACCCCATATAGCCACAAAAGGTCAATGTTTGGTAAACAAACTCTTTCTTCTTTTTTATACTGTTAAAATGTTTAATAGCTTTATGTAGATAAGATCTCAAGATGTGTGTCCATACAGAAACTGACTTTCCAAAATAAACTAAAAAGTGTGGCAAATAGCCCCTATACTTTCTTAAAACAGCTTACACTACTTGTTTGTCAAAAAGGCAATACCATTCACAAGGTAACCATTCAAATAATTAGTCAAAATCCTACCTTTCTGTAAACCAGCATGTTTGGCGAGTCTTCCGTCTCTCCATTGCTGTTTGGATGGAGGCTGTTGTTCTTCGCCATGGTTCAAAAACTCAACAAAAACTCTGCAAAACAGCTACTCCAGTGGATATATAGCCTAAACCTGATAGGGAGAAACAAGGCACATACACACTCAAATAAATTAATAAAATAATAATAATAAAAAAAATGTTTATCTATACTTGTATGATGTTACTGGATTGAAATCAAAGTATTTATGATGCTACAAAGCTGCAGAACTGATCAGTTGGCAATGTCTTTGTGATAATAATAATAATAATTTCAACTATGCTTTACCAACGATATTTAAGTGAAAACCAAAATGCATGGCTAACATTTTGATTACAATCATATTTGGCTATCTAAATCAATAGCCACTGGTGGTTGAGGATTTTCCTCTCAAGGTTAAAAGGAACAGGTTATTAAGTAAACTCTGAAAATCTGATTACAGCAGATCACAGATCAGACACACTTCTCAGTTTTGGAATATCGATGGGACAGCCAATTAAATGCAAGCACTGTTCTACCTCGCGCTGCACCCGTATGTCATGCATGCGAACGCTTTATGATGTGTCAAGCTAGATTCGTTGTCTTATCTTGCTTCAACCCGCGAGAAACGGGAGCACGAAGCTAATTTTCGTGTAACCAAAAATTCTCAGCCTTGCACAGACACCCGACCCTTTCAGAACCACAGACAGCTCCTCAGGCGGAACTGCAGCCCTTGCACGAGTCCTCAAAAACCTGGCATCACCAACAAAATGCAAAACACAATCATAAAGCAAGACTTCTGTTCACTCTCACCTCAAACACGCCCCGTCTCCCCCTGATATATGGACCCGCGATGCCAGAGTGGATCAAGCTCGTGCAGCTCGTCAGCTATCAGACGTATCACTCATTGGAAATATTAGTGATCCTTTGCTTGATGCTGACGCGTAATCGCACACAGGGATTCTGCTGAAGGACGGAGCACGCGCCAGAAACAAGGGCACGCGCATCCAACCTTGAACCAATCCTGGAGCCTACACAAAAGAGGAGGGAGTGCTTTCTTTGAGGGATTTGGCATTTTTGTTTTGTAAATAGTTTCATAATTGTTAAATGATTTCACTCACTAATAATAATAATAATAATAATAATAATAATAATAATAATAAAGCATAAAATATTCAATTGCTTAATTCTTTTTTCTTAATTAAAACCTTAATTATATTTTAATATAAATTTTATCATTTCAAATATTAAAGAATTGAACTATTTTTTTAATAAAATATAAAATAAAATAATTATATTATATTACTATTCACATTTTACGTATGCTTTTGTACAAAACAACTTATATTGCATTCAAGATACACACCCCCCCCCCCCCCAAAAAAAAAAAAAAACTATGACCTTGGCACTGCTAGCTCCATGCTCTACTGTTTGAGCTACATGAAAGCTATTATTATATTAAATGGTGGTAATCTGTTGAAAAAAAAATAATTGATTTTATGACAGCTATTGGGCAAGTAATCAAATCTAAGGAAAAGTTCTTCTCCAATGACTGTCTGTCTCCAGGTGGCATAACTTGTAACGGACAATAAAAATTACATAAACAAACTGAGATTCTTACTCAAAATGTTTATTTTAAAGGTCTCAAACCTGAAATGTATGCATGTTCTGCATATATTCTATACTGACTCCCTGAAAAATTTAAGGCCAAGGCCCAAATCCTTCCCATTATAAACTGACCCCATAAGTGCAACCCGGAGCAATCTAGATCTTTACATTTGGACTTAACTAACAAGAATGTGTCAAAAAAATTTGACACAGAGATGGTGCTGTGGTTAAACAAAGTGAAATAAACAACAAAAACAAAAAGGTTTTGCAATACCAATAAATAGACGCAATCACTCAAGTAAGTAAAAATGGTCAACCAACTTCACTGGACCACTTGCGATGGACTGTCCCTATTTAGCCCCACACACATTTTTTCTATGACATGGTACATTGAAACTAAAGATCCTCAAAGGCCCCATGGATGTTATATTTACTCCTAACACTACATGGCCACTGTAGTATTTTCTTAAACACCTGTAGAACCACAACACAGTGTTGCAAAAGATGCAACATTTAAGCTTTGACAATATTTCTATTATACTTTTAGACTAGATTTCCTTAAGGGTGGTCTTTAAAGCCAGTGTAACATAATCAAGAAATCTTTTTTTTTTTCTATTCTCAGTATGGGTCAAAGGATCACAGTTGGGTGCAGTTTAGGACATCTACAACAGAAAGGTTAAAGTCACCATTAACCACTGTGCTACATCCCTTTAATTGCATTTTAACAATCTAACGCACACTGCAAAATTGACTTGGGGGCAAATTAAGAAAACCTAAAACAGATGTGGCAGAAAATCTGCAGCTGTTCATCATTGTTTAGCTATGCATACATAAACTTTCTGGTGCATCTTTATTTTTTTATTCATTCATATGGCGAAACAATATTGCATCTATTGTATAAGTAACCTACATTACTGCAACAAAATATAGCCTGTTTTCTTAAATCAATAAAATGAAAAAAATAAATAAATAAATAAAAATCACCCCATGCATGTCTGCCAGTCACCGAAGTTTAGTATATCATAACTGGAAATTACCTACAGTGCAATTAGATAACCTGTAGTTGTGATGCTTTTAGTCCGACTCTTAGCTTTAAGGTCATTTATGATCTATGTATTAGTGTAGCTACTTCTAAAAGTTTTCAAAATATGCCAAATCAGACTATACGACAATACAAACATTTAAAATAAAATATCAATGTATCTGTCCATCGAAGAGCATTTAACATCTTCAAATAAAAAAACTTTCCAAATTACCTGTTTCAAACCCAAATCATTCCTATCCTAATACGTAAACAGCGTGCAAGCGATGAGCCGCTCCGCCCTGTGACCCTGTTTGTCGCTGAGTCAGTGGTCCAATCAGTAAACGCAGAAGGCGGGATAAACCAGCGGCTCCGTCCAATCAGTGGCCAGTCGAGCCATCAATCAAAGGTGACATAGTCCCTAGTCCGAAAAGGACTCGAGAAGAGGAAAACAATGCATGCACTTTAACACAACGGAACATCATGTAGGCAGAGGACAACAGCTGAAACGAGAGGTTATTCGTCAAATAACGATGTCATCTTGCCAACTTGTGGATATCGGGAAGCATGCGTTAAAAATAGGAACTCATTGGTTGAGTTTTAGCGGTTGGAGAAGCGAGACAGAAGTTATTATAAGTTTTAGGTTAGTTAAATAGTTTATGCTTCTGGACTGGACCTGCAGCGAATCTCATAACTTCAGAGAGCAACAGGTTGGAAGATGGTGTCGTGGATTATATCTAGGGTCATCGTGTGAGTATTTATTGAATACTGTTTGTATTTCTGAGCTTGCAGTACATTCGTGAAAACTGCTGAGTCGACTGCGCATTTAGTTCATACGGATAAAATCTATGCATACTGTACTGTCTAATATCTACATAGTTACAATACAAAATGGTACTAAGTCCATAACAAACCGACATGCATATAACGTGTTGTCCCCAATATAGGAAACATTTTTACGGTTATTAAATTTCTGCAGTACTTGTATATATGTTCACAATCAAGAAGGTTCCCACTCTCCTAGGAAATCTGGAATGTACCAGGAAATTTATTGATTTCCAGGCACAGAAAAGTAATG
Source organism: Cyprinus carpio (assembly GCF_018340385.1). Classification (NCBI taxonomy): domain Eukaryota; kingdom Metazoa; phylum Chordata; class Actinopteri; order Cypriniformes; family Cyprinidae; genus Cyprinus; species Cyprinus carpio. Next base: position 8,297,221 of record NC_056588.1, on the reverse strand, counting down.
GAAATTAATATTATTTTAAAAAGGTATTGTTAATATTTACAGTCAGTATAAATGTATAGTTATGCTCACATCTGAAGTATTTAGTAGGCTGGAAAAAACTGTTTGTGAGTGCACAAAAACCTTATCCAGTCATCACAAATCATAGGAAAAGTAATGGAAAAATCTTAGAAATTCACTGGAAAGAAAGTGTAGGAACCTTTGAATCAACCATAACAAAAAAAATCACAAATTATGCGGGGGAAAAAAAGAAACCCTACATTAATTTTGCTGACTTGGTGGAGTAGAACAGGAAATTTATCATGTTTTTGGCTGGAGACCTGCTTTATTCAAAGTCCCTGTCTGCCAGGGAGGGACTACTGTTTTCCTGCTGGACAGTAATGTTACAGTAAGTGTGTTTCTTTCTTTGTGGAAAAGGTCAGCATAGGGAAGCACATTCTGTGCCTCATCTCACTAGGTGCTGTTTGCTATGGGTTTGGTTATCTTAGTGTACTGACAATATAAGAGATAAGGATCTCTGGTCTTCACTGATAGAAATACATTTATATATAGTAGGTTATAGTCACTTTCAAAGTTTAAAGTTCTCTTGAAATGCCTGTTGTGTTCTTACTGTAAAAGTTAACATGATGAATTATTTGCCGCCGGCAAACAAGGCCTAGCTGTTTTAGAGATGTGCAGTAACATCTCTCTCTCTCTCTCTCTCTCTCTCTCTCTCTCTCTCTCTCTCTCTCTCTCTCTCTCTCTCTCTCTCTCTCTCTCTCTCTCCACACACACACACACACACACACACACACACACACACACACACACACACATTCCTGTTCTTTCCCTTCTTTTTTTACCCACACGACGTCACAAGTTCTCCCAGCGAACCGCGTAATGGAAAATGCATGACTAAACCATTGTGACTCTAATGTGTTCTCACAGCATTTGACGTTTAAACACTTTCTTCTGTCTAGTAGTAAAAGCAAGACAGGCTGTGTTTGGAAATGGTGACTTGGTGATGCTGAAGTTGTTCAATTACAAACAGTTTCACTGTTTTGAGTTCAGAGATGACCTCAACTCTTGACTTCAGCATTTATTTTGCTTTGTGGTAGAGATGTATTAGAGTGGAGAAACGGTTACGCAATAAATGGAATCCATCCAACGGTCTCTCACCACACACACCCATGATCACACATAACTTTAGACGGTATCAGGCAGTGATGTCGTTCCCATAGCTACTCAAAAATATATGGTTCAGTGAAACACAAGCCAGTTACAGTGAAGGCTGTAGATTTACTTTGTGTATGTACTGAAGTGAGGTGTTCAACACCTCTTATGGGAGAAAAAAAAAAGGGATTTTAATCTCATCTGTCACAATAAATAAATCATTTTGAATGATCATTGTTCTGGTTTCAATATTTGAGTAGGCCTGTAAGGCAAAGGCTGGATTTGCCATCTGGGTGGGCATTCAAATAAAATGGATGGATTATCATCATATAAAAAATTGTGCATAGGAATCCACCGATATTTCAGTTAAGGTTGATACAATAAATTGATAATTGTCTTCATGTTATGGCCCATAACTCATAATTTATTGAATTCTACACTTTTTGTCTAAACATAGATCACATAAACTAAGATTAGTCCATTTAAATGCTACAAGTATTCAGTCACCACAACATTAGAATAAAGGATATTAACTTCAAGATTTGCTATAGATTACATTTAACGGTGTTATTAAATTACTGTATTTAAAGATTAACTTAATATATATTAAATGCTAAAATAAATGTAAAAAAAAAAATCCCTAATACTGGCCGATAACCTATATAGATATATCAGTATATCTTACATTTAAAAAAAACATTTAATAAATGATTGGTTGAGTGTTACTGTTAGTTCACCAACCTTTATTTGTTTGCTTGCATATAACAGGTACATGATAATTTTGAATATAATGTATATGTCTGTGTGTGTTTTATCACAGTCTTGTGTTTGGAACGCTGTATCCTGCGTACTACTCCTTTAAAGCCGTCAAATCCAAGAATGTCAAAGAATATGTGAGTACTCAATTCATATAAAGGCACGTGCATATTTTTATCCAGCTATGTTCGGCTGATTCTTCACATCTTAATATTTGAGTTTAGAGAATGTTACTAGCCAGAATAGTTGGAGAGCTCCAGCTAAACTGTCCATATATCCTGGTTACTCTTTGTATCTGACAGAGGCTGTCAGTAACTAAACCCTGAGCTGTTTAGCAATTTAATACTGTTCTTCTGCCATGTGTGCCCTGTTTGTGGGCTCTTCCAGCTGCTTCCGTTTCTCTCCTTACAAAAAATACTGTGACTGTACCATGGTACAGTGATGTGATACCATTGTAATTTGATGTATATCATGTAGTGTATGAATAATAGTCATATTATTGTATTTACATGGTAAGTTTTTGTAAGTAGCTCTTCTATACCTCCAATGGACATTTTGTGTTTTTGGTTTGACAGGTGCGATGGATGATGTACTGGATTGTGTTTGCTCTTTACACAGTAGTGGAGACCATCACAGACCTTTCTTTGGCTTGGTAAATACACACACAGTCTGAAAAGAGGCAAATAAATAATTGTTATTGGATTGCATGGAGTAATTTTGAATCAAGTGGTTTTATTTACATTTTGCCATTCTTCTCTATTGTATGACTTTTCACTGTCTAACCTTTGTGGTTTATGAAAAGGGCTTTTATCTGTTGTTGCAGATATTGAGCTCCGTTTATTTTCCTCAGGCCACTTAGAGGAACCAGTCTGTTAGGTTCAGTTTCAGTTCAGTTAAATTCCAGTGCATTTCATTAGTTTCGTGACATTTGTTTTTTTTGCTGGCTCGTCTTATTTATTTGCATGGATAGTTCTATACAGTGTACCAATGCTGAAAAAAGTAGCACGATAAATAATAAAGAAATAAATACAAATTAAAATGCATATATTATTATTATTTATTTTTTTGGTGGGGGGGGTTGGAAATTATTAACTTTGAATTTGAGTTAAACAGCTGTAGTTTCATTAAATAGATCCACCAAGGCTGAGGTCCATGAGACTAAAATAGCAGGGAACACCTAAATCAAGTTCATTCTTTTGTCTTCCATCATCCCTCTGTTTTCATATTGATTGTACTTGACTGTTTCAGGTTTCCAGTTTACTACGAACTGAAAATGGCTTTAGTCTTTTGGTTGCTGTCTCCCTACACCAGAGGAGCCAGTGTCCTCTACAGGAAGTTCCTACACCCTATGCTGGCATCCAAGGAAAGGGTAATGACCTAAGCATATCATCAGGTTCCCTGGGAATAAGTATTCACTGACAGTGAACTCATAGCCATACTAAAATGCATTATGGAATATGGAGGATTTCATAATCAGTGATTACATTAATGATGTTAAGAGTTAAACAGATGGATTGAGTAAGTTGCATGTCTCGATTAAATGATCCTTATGAACTAACAGTAAACTGCATGGTTCGTTTAACTGCACCTGCATATTTTGTTTTCAGCCCTCTTTAATTGTTTGTTGTCAAACAACTCCTAGATGGCGGTTAAGGGGGAATTTAAATTATAGATTTATTGACTGTTTCACATTCTGTTTTTCAGGAGATTGACGATTATATCGTCCAGGCCAGAGAGAAGAGTTATGAGACCGTGGTGAGTTTTGGGCGGCAGGGTCTCACGATTGCGGCTGCTGCTGCGGTCTCGGCTGCTGTGAAGGTATTGCACAGACACATGTGCTCATTCATACACTCAAGCAGTGTTTACACTAGGCATTTGAGCTAAATTAACTAAGCTTTCATTCCATGTAAACCGAAACGTTGTTTTGCATTGATATATTACTACTTTTGTGATTCATTGTTTACTTTTATTTCTGTTATGCTGTTATGAATGTTAAATAAAAGGATTTATAAGAAAGGGTATAACAGATTTTAAGAAATATTAATGAAATTTTGTTAGTTAAATGCTTACAAAGGCTGCATTTATTTGATGAAAAATACAGTAATAACAGTAATAGCAGTTTTTACTCTAGTCTTCAGTGTCACATGATACATGATCCTTCAGAAATCATTTTTTGGAAACTTATATGTACAAGTATGGGGTCAGTAAGGTTTAAAGGTTTTTAAGTATTGGCACGATATAACATGCATTTTTTTTTTTTTTTTTTTTTAGTTTAACGCATAAAAAATATTTAATGCAATTAACACAGGGGCAGAGCTAGGGTTGGCCACCCCACTCACAACTGCTGCTTCTGTCTCTTTTCTCTTTTGACAAGAATTGCATTTCTTTAGACACAGAACAACTTTATGAACACATCAAAGGGGATACTTTTCAGACGCGCACTCCAACTTCGCCTCAGCGCCAGGTGCTAGTCAAACGAGCGCGGAAAAGGTACAGGTGATGAGGGAGCTTCAGTAGAACAACAGTGAACTACGGTCAGATGAGATGTTGTCAGGCCATATGTCAGTAAAAACTAATTTCCCTGTCCTGTCAGCCGTTATACTGTACTTGTAGCGCACAAACAAATGCAGTGACGTGCATTGTATATAATAAAGCTCAATTGAAACTATGACCATGCAATGTTGTAGTTATGTCGTTAGTTAAGTCATGAAGTTACCAAAAAGGCGATTAAAGCTGCCCTTAAAACTGTGCATGCATGTAAGTATTTGTTATATATATTTAAGAAAATGTCAGCTCATTAGTAGAGACTTTAAGACTTGAAGTGGGTCAGAAAAGATAAAGAGTTGTGATAAAAGATGATGCGTGTCAGATCCACGTCACGTTCAGCTGCGACAGCTCTTAAAGCAACCAAAATAACCTAATAACCCAGCTGCTTGTGATGTCTGTTAATCAAAGAAAAAAAGAGGAAATCAGTAACTTTTGCAGCTTTAAGGATTTATCTATATTTAATTTAGAATTAAGTGTTTGATAACTTTATTCAATTTCTGTATATTTCCTGCTTGCTGAAGTGCACAGGAAGCTAAATATGACATTTATTATAACGGAGTGTCTATTTACACTAAGTGCAAATAGCCTGCCTTGTTGGCTGAAGCTATTAACATTTATTCCACCCACCAACGTGGGATTCGTTTTTCAAAACCCCTTTTCAGATTTCAAATCACATCAGAAAAGCATTTATTTTCAATGAAAATGAAGAATATAATCAAAAAGTTGAAAATAAAGTATCGGGTAGGGTTAGGATAGGTGTAGGGAGGGCTTTATTGTCTCAGTAAGGTGGCATCCATTTATTAATTTGAATTAAAATTAACATTTACACTCAATAAGTTAATGTTGCATACTGTTTTACAATGTACTACAATACTGAGGTCCAGATAATTGCCACTATTTGCAATAAGTAGTAAAATTTTAACATAGTGTAAATAGAATCTATAACTATTTGCACTTAGTGTAAATAGCATTTATTGTTATTTGCACATAATGTAAATAGCCTCTATTGCCATTTACACTTAGTGCAAATAGACGCTGCCTTATTATAATGGGTCTACTAAATGTTAAAATTGATAGCTCTCCATTATACTGTAATGTTGAATGGCTATATTCAGTGGTTAAATACTAAGAAAAAACATTTCTAGAGATATCAGTAGTATTAGTATTAGTGATGCACACAGTCATAAAAAAGATGCCATTAAACAAATATGAAAAATATACAGTCTTTATGTTTTTTCTACATTCATTTGAAGATTGAATATGAAATTATAAAAAATAAAACCGAAAGCACGATATTTAAATGTTAGGTGGGATTTATCGTGATTAATTTGAAAAAAAAAATGTGATTAATTAGTTGTTGTTTTTTAAATCGATTGACAGCACTAGTATGTTTAATATTTAAAATATACAGCATGTTAAGGACACAAAAATGCACTGCAAAACTTACATGTGTTCTTCACTGTGGCCTGTCCTGTTCTCTTGAGTGCTTTTTTAAAATTAAATTTGCTGTCTGGCCATGTCTGGTTCCTAAAAAAGATCTAAATAACTAGTGCTCTTCTGTTTTTGATAAGGCTCTTCTGTTTTTGCTAAGGTCTGCTGTTCTTATCTAGAAACAAGAATATCATAGACATTTAGGGTCTTTTAACTTTGGCTAGTAAGCAACCACCCAGAACACCCTAGCAACCGCATAGCAACACTAAAAATCACTCAGAAAACCTTGGTGAATGCATAGCAACACTCTGGCAATCATTTGCTATATTGTTATGCTGTTGGTAATGATGTTCTGATCACCACTTACGTTGTCTTCAGAAAATCTAGTTCAAATCTTCCTGTTTCCTTTCTCTTTCTGTCTACATGCTAAATTAATCTCCAGCAGTAGCTGTTGCACCTATCTCAGGTAACTTGCTTTCTTTTTCAATCTGCTTTAACCTGTCGCCAGCACATCATCAGACCATTATAAAACTGGGAAGTTAAATAAAAACTGTCTTTGTGTATTATAAAGGTAGCCACAACTTCAAAGGTTTTTGTCAATTCTGTTTACTCAATGCACCATGTACAATGGATCATCATGTCACAGGGACAGGGTGCCATTAGTGAACGTCTGAGGAGTTTCAGTATTCCAGACCTGACGCAGTTCCCCTCTGAACAATCAGCATTCTCCAACCCCAGCCGACGGGCCCTCCAGCCTGCTAACCCTAGCGCTGCTGATTCTGGTGAGTGCTGTAGTGTACATGCTTTAAAAGAAAAGTTAAGAAAATAAAGGCTGATGTTCAAGATGTAAATGAGTTTGTCTCTTCATCGGAATGGATTTGGAGAAATTTAGCATTATGTCACTCGCTCACCAGTTTTGGAGAAGCAATATTATGGATAGAGGACTCAAAAGCAACAATGTTAAAAATGTCTTGATGGATATATTTCCATCATTTATATTTTTATCAACTACAGTACTCTCATTCTGATGGAACCCATTCAGTGCGGTGATATAAAGCAAGTGATGTAATGAGAAATTTCTCCATATCTGTTCAGATGAAGAAAAAAAAATCATCTATATCTTGGATGGCCTGGGAAGAGTAAATTTTAGCAAATTTTCATTTTTAGGTGAACTTTTACTTCAGTGACATCATTTCTGATTATATAATGATAAATGATTAAATATGTAATTATGAAAAAGTACCACATACTAATTTAACTGAAATTTAACTAAAGAAACAAATGAACCATAAGAGTCAAAATTAGCATTTTAAGATCTCAAGGGCAAATGAACCCTAGTGGAGTGCATTGTCTGTCATCAGAAAGTAATTATTATGTCTCCCTCTAGTGGTAGAACAAGGTTTGAAACGCAATCCTGATGGGAAGTTCAGCTGGTCAATCGAAACATGTAATCAAAAAATAAAAACCATTCCAGTAAAAAAAAAAAAAAAAAAAAAACTGTAAAAATAAATAAAATATTACTTTCAAGGACAAAAGATAACTAGAAAAGAAATTAAAATGAATAGAGACCTATGATAAATAAGCTCCAGACAACTTTTTCACCACATTCCATTAAGTTTCATTGCACTTTTGCATCCTTTATGTGGCCTGAAAGCTTCAGAATTAATTAGTTGTGATTGAATGGAAAATGTATTTATTTGTGTGTGTTCCACAAATTCACAATATGGGTTAGGAGTGACATGAGGGTTGAGTAAATGATGACAGAATTGAAATTTTTTGGGGTAACCTAATTCTTCAAGGTTCAGTTCCTCTTGTTTGAGATTTTTTTTGCTTCGTCTGTGCATCTGCTCCAACAGAGCCATATAAACAAGCAGGGGAGGGGCATGAGGAGGAAACAGATGGAGTATTATCCGAAGACGAGGCGTCAGTGCAGAAGGGTCTACGCAGAACTCAGAGTGTGAAACTCGCCCGTGCCAAAGCAGCACGCAAAGAGGTATATTTGCACATGCAAACATTTTATGTTCAACTATGTCATAATCTAAAGAAGAATACACAGTACAAACATTTTCCCTGGAGGTCTCAGTTTTTTAGACTTACCCCACTGTAGTATTTACTGAAAATTAACTGTGTATCGATGTTGTATTTTTTTTTTTTTAAAGCCTCGCTATGGCTCTCTGAAGCTGAAACCCAGACGGCGGCAATTGATTACATCATCCACTTTTGACCACCCTTGATTGTCCAGTACAAACCCACAGATGGGATCAGCATCAAAACTGCAGTCTAATCCTCGGTTTAAAACTGCTCATGTTTAATCCTAAACTTTGGATTAATTCTAATGTTCTAATTTCAAAGCAGCAATAAACACAAAACTACAACTATAAACAGTCTTACAGCATGAATAATAACTTTAAGTGATTTACAGATGAAAAATACTGCAGTATAAGTGACAATGATGGAGAATGTTGAATAGAGAATTGCATGTGGCTTTATTTGTTCAGAAAAAAAAGAAAAAAAAAAACCAAAGCCTAATATGAGTACAGGAAGACTAAGAATGTGCTAAAAATGTAATTTAAAAGTGGATCTGAGTGCATCTGATCTGTAACTGCCTCTGTAGAGACATCTCTTATTACGCATAGCGTTGTCAGAGAAGCACCAATATCCCTAGTGTCCTCACTCTCCCTCTACAGGGGCAGGTGTCAAAGTCAAAAGTTTCTGTAGTGTGAGTCTTTCAGCCTGTTTTCACAGTAATGAAATTGAGCAGGAAAAAAAATCTGACAAAAAAAAAAAAAAAAAAAGAGTTATGCATGTTAACGGGTTTATGTGTATGCATAGATGTATCAGCTTGTTCATGTTTACCTTTCCATAGTTTTGCCCAGAATGAAAGTTCTGTCATCATTTATTCACCCTCATATCATTCCAAACCCATATTAATTTCTTTTTTCAATGGAATGCAAAAGGCATATTTTTGAAAAATATCCTGTACTCTCTTTTCCATATAATTTAAAGTGAATTAGGGATTCGGCCTGTCAAGCAAGCTCCAAAATGAGAGATAAAGAACATCAAAGTATCATAAAAGTGGTTTAATTGACTACATACATCAATCAAAAAAAAAAAGCATTGAAGTCATTTTTTTTATTTCAGTATTATTGCATTTTGTCTTTGCTTTGTGAAGTCAACAGTTATTTACTCATGATCTTCTCTGAAATTCTAAAATTGACTTGTTAACAACAAACACCATTGGTTCATTTTAGAACTACAGTGTAAGGGAAGATTTTAAGTCAATTTAAATGTTCCAAAGAATTCATACAGGTTTGGAATGACATGGAGATTAGTAAATATTTTTTTTCCTGCATTTCTAGGTGAACTATGCCTTTAACTTTTAACTCTATCATGGAATTCTGTAACTGTAATCTTAAGTTGTTGCTTTTAAGTAACAGTTAAAATACATTTCATAAGTTTAAATGTCTTAGGGTTTTTTTTTTTATTTTTTTATTTTTTTTATTTGTGCAATCCATTTTAGAGGAATGTACGTTAATTTTAATCATGTTTGTTTGTTAGTCTGTCATTCTAGCCTTAATAACTAATTTCAGCCTTAATAACTAATTATAATAACAACACAACAGCACTAATTAGTATATCATTTGACCAAAAAACTCTAGATTTATCTTTGCAAAGCATGACAGGAGAGTGAATCTGACTAGTTGACAGAAGGCTTTGCTGTTTGTACAGTACATGTGTAAACAGTGGGATGATTTTCCTTGTTTTGAACATGTTATTGTTTTGTGTTGGACTGTTAAATGTGTGGGAAAAGCCTCTAAGGATTTGATTTGTTACTGTGTTTTGTGTGATAGAGGAAACCCGTTGATTAAGGATATGTATACAGATGTGTGACCAACAGCTGTTTTGAATGTGTTCGTTTTAAAACAAAGTTTATTTTCTTTGACCTCAGAACAGGTCATGGAAAACCTCAAAATATCAGGGAAACTTGAAAGACCTGGAAAAGTCATAAACATGGAAAACGTGAGGGAAAGGTGGAAATTTCTTTAAAGAAAATGTATGTTTCTGGGTTTCTCTGCTTTAAGCTATTTCATGGGCTAGATATTATTCTTTATGAATGCTGCAAAGTCAGAATGAAACATCAGTCTGTTTTTTGAGACTAATAATAAAACACTAAATATATTATGTAAGCAAGTGTAATCTTTTAAATCCATTAACTCCTAAATTCGTACCTGTTTGATGTGCCAAAACATCTGCTTTAATTATTTCCAACTGGATGGGAAATGCTCATGAAAATTAACTGAACAAAATGTACAGGAACATTGTGTATATATACAAATTAGGACACCATTTAACAGTACAGACGCCAATTACTCATTATCATAAGCTCCTGTAGGTCTGTTTGTTAATAAATTAAATGCTTTATGTATTACCATGTTAGTTTCTTAATAGCACCTAGTACATTGTGTTGTCTGTCATACTGCAGTTTCTCCACTGAGCACTAGAAGCAGTCACGTTTTGTTTTTCAAAGTCACTCTTTGGTTTTGCCAGCATATTTATTTACCACAGTAAGGAACACTTGCAATAGTTTAGGAAACCTCTGCAAAGGCACATATTTTAAAATGTTTAATCCTAACAAACCCATATAAATTTTATTTAGGCATGACAATGGTCTTTCTCAGCAGAATCTTTTAACTTCAGGGTCAACATGCAAAACAGAACAGGGGAAATGAGGGATTTGCATCACTGTTAATTTACAGTGAGATATTTGAGCCACCTTTAAGTTTGTGTGTGTGTTTAACCTTTATGAGGAGCTGCCTGATTTGAATAATCACGCCTTTAGGGTATAAAGAAGAAAGAGATTAATGTTACAAACAAGCTTCCATGTGTTGTGCTGCTAGTTTTGTCTTGAACTGCAAACAATACCCTGTTTTAATGCTACTTATAGTTATTTTAAATTTGACGTTACAGAAATACTTTTTAATAAGAATTGACAGTGATGGCTGTGTTCACGTTCAATGATAAATGCAAAGACTGAGGCAGGTTTTGTGTGTGTGGTCCAACAGCAGTTGTGGTCTCTGTCACAGAACGTGTCTTTCAACACCTTAGTGTGGAGATGTCCTGTGCTATCAGAGGGAAGAGGGGAAGAGAAGAGGAAAAGGGTGAAAGAATAAGAGAGAGAATGAAAGAGAAATAGGCTCATCTGTCAGGAGGTCAAGTCCTCCTGGAATATGAGTGTGTGTTTGTGGAGTCATCAGTGAGAGAGTGAAACTAACCTGTTGGTTCACAACCATGTATAGCTAAAACACACTTATATTCATTTTATATTATATTATATATATATATATATATATATATATATATATATATATATATATATATATATATATATATATATATATATATATATTTTATTTTTGACAACTACAAGGTATTTATTCAAACAAGCTCTATAGACAGCATCTGTTGCATACAAAAAAAATGCATTTACAAATATGTACTGAAATGTGCAATTCATTCTGTTTTTATTCATTCTTCCAAACAAAAGTGTATATTATTTGAACTGTAAAGTTATATTCATATAGTTTTTTTTCAGTGGGATATTCTGGAGGATAAACATATTGTACAGTTCAGAGTTATTATTGTTAACTAAAACTAATAAAAACTTTTTGCTATTTGAAATAAATCTGAATCGCTAACTGGAAATTAAAAAAAAAAAAAACTAAAAGTGAACTAAAACTAAAACAAACAAAAAAAAATCAATAATTTAATAAATTAAATAAATAATAGAAAAAACTAATAAAGACAAAAGCACCAACTTAATAAAAATTAAACTAAAATAAAACTGAAAATATAAAAAAATGAATCAAAATCAACAATGAAAAGGTATAAAAAGGTCATTAAAAATATTATTAAAAACTATAATAGTATATAAATAAATAATAAACATGCTTCGATTGAATCAGTTGTACTAAATTTAATGATATGTACTGATTGATTTAATCACACTATAGTTACATGTTAGCATGTCTAAAATGTTGCTTGTTGTTTGTTGCTTTAAAGGTTACAAATGAACATAATAGCAAATTCATTTGAAATGCATTACCAAACAATAACTTTAAATTTTTTTTTAATTATTTTAAATAACTGGTTTTGTTTTAGTACATTTTGAAATGTAATTTATTTCTGTGATGGTTGAATTTTGCCACAAGATCATTCAGAAATTATTAGAATATGCTGATTTGGTTCTCAAGAAACAGTTATTATTATCAATTTTAAAAACAGTAGGTTTTTGTGTGATTTTTAGGATTTGTTGATAAATAGTTAAGTTGAAAATATTGTTTTATTTGAATACATTATACAATTGCTTAGGGGGAAAAAAATCTGAATTATTTCAAAATAAACTATGTGATTATGAAAGTGGGTCTTGTATCACCCTGAAGGAGTTTATTTTGTTATAATTAACAGATGACTGTAGAAACTAGCACAATTATGAAGGAAATTGGTTGCATGGACAACAGTTTAGAGGTCATTACACAAAAATATTTAACTATAGAATGTCACAATTGACCAATCTTAATCAAATATTTCTAAGATAGGAATATATTCTATAATACTGCATGTTATAGTGCTTAATTTCATTAATAGGTTTGCTGAAATAGTCATAATTTTTTTTTCTATTTCTTTCTTTATTTTCTCTTTCATTCATTCATTCTTTCTTTCATTTTCCTTGTTTTTACCTTGTGGTTTCTCTAGCATTCCTTGAATCTCATTCCTTTCCTTAGTCTTTCTTTGAATTTTAACCCCCATCTCACCCATGCTTCCTTTTTCTCTCTCTCTCTCTCCCGCTGGGTCAGACTGCTCTCTGCCCTCATCTCTCCTCAGCCTGTCCCCAATAATCCTGCCCTCAATACACGGAGCCCCAGACCCTTCTGCCCCAGTCCAGACCTCCATCACCCAGCCACTATCGGGTTCCTCTCTTTGCCTTTTCAGGATCTGACACCAGCGCCACTCCACCTGGAGTGGGTTAGCAATGTAAGAGGCAGGCAGCATGTGTGAAGACAAGACCAAAAAGGAAAAAGACCTTCCTAAGTACCGTCTTGGACTTTTTCACTTTTTATTCACTGAGCTTGAGCATTTTTGAAAGAAAAAAATGGCATATGCATTGGCATATGGATTGAAATTCAAATGAACTTCAAATGTTGACAAAGCCTTATTAAAAGTTTTTATTTATTTATTTATTTATTTTTTTTTTTTGGGGGGGGGGGGGGTTAAAGCCAGATATATAGGTTTTCATCTTTTCTAAGACATTATTGGGAGATATAGAGTGACAACTGATACAGTATTTATATGCATTTTTTGTAAATAGTCTGCTATACTGTTATGAAGATCTCATGCAATTAGCAAATTTTCTTCTCATTTTGTGCCTCAGAATAAAATGAAGGTATTTTTGGAGTATGAACTCCAAACATATGAAAACTTTTTGTAAATAATTTAAATTATTTATTTATTTATTTTTAAGATTTTTGCTAAAACCTCAGCAATGGATGTTTTGCAGTTTGCGGCTGATCATTTTTATTTGCTCAGTATCCAAATCTGATCTTTTGTTTTTTGCAGACAGCAGCATAAAAATCGGGAAAGCACTGGTTAATGCTACTACTTTTATTTTAATGAAGTTATCTTGTAACAAGCCATCACACAATGAATGGTTAAAAACATGAAACCTGATCTTATCTTTTAAACTGAAAGCAAAAAATAAGATTTTGTTTCATTTCAAACCAAATATGAAAGTAAAAAGTTTTTCCTGTTCAGACTACAAACTAAACTGGTTTGAATCAAATAGCCAAAAAAAGTCTCATCAAGGCCATACTGTAGCTTTCACATAAAAAAAAAGAAAGAAAAAAAATCATTTTCAGTGTCAGAAAGGTCAAATGAAATTCTCTGTGGTTCAAAGTTGTAAAACAATAAAACATGAGAACTTTCAAGGAAGTAAATACTATTTATAGTCACCACACATCCATATTTGTCCTGAACAAGAGTAAGTATTGTGTTTGAATAGGTGCCTGCAGATCACTGGGGTGGCGTCCCATGGACGAGTTCATTTTTCAGAAATAATGTGTCCTGGGACATATTTGGAAGAGAACACTACCATCAAGGATATTCTTGGAGCCTTGAAAGGCACATGCATATGTATATTTAGTGTACGTGTGGGTTTTGGTGGCTCCTGTCTCATAAACCTTGGTGATCAGAAGTGACTCTGAGAAAGTCAAGCTGTGTTTTTGGCAAAGAATCATGTCTGTTGCACTACTATATATGTGTTTATGAGTGCTGTAACACTGACACATGCATATGAACACATTTTAGCTCCCTTTACACCAGCAACCATTAATTCCTGCACGTAGTGTTCATGCCACAGTTCATTCACAACAATAATTAAACCCTATGTGAAAGGATATGCATATAACAAGCTTGGTGCCCCCGGAGCAACGAGGTCAGTGGCTGGCCTTTTGTAGCAGCACTAATCAGAATTCAATCAAACAAAATGCGCTTCCGTCATCACGATGACCTGATGAGTGGCATGGTACGGTGGGAAAACCCAGCACCTGTGCGAACACGCAAGTGACACTACGCTGAACCCCGTACACTAATGCGAACTCACCAACTGGTGCCCCGTGCTGAAAGAAGGAGTGGGGAGAAAGAACAAGCTTAATTACCAGAAAATGCAATCAGCGCTAGAGTTCATTCTCAGACAATAGACGGAGCATGGACCTCATTGGGTTTACCCGAAAGGGCCCAGTGGACAATTGGGTCATTGTCATCAGATTGTTTTACAAGTCCCCGCAGGGCAGAGGAGAGTTCAAAAACCAGAGCAAAATCAAGAAGTTTGTCGCTGAATCTGTCAGAAAGGCCCTGTCAGGAGTGATTAGCGTGCCCTCCAAAGCACCTAAATGATCAAAAGGTCCTGTCCTTAATACACAAACACACACTGGCCCCCCTGCTGCAGGTTTAATCTGAACTTGCATGGCTCTGTGTCTTGGCCTTCTTCGGGCATGATATAATTATGGCGATGAGCACTGCCCCCTTGGCTCAGTGCTGTCTGGAGTTGTTTTGCGGGCTGAGTTTGGAGGGATGTGTCAGTCAAAGAGTTGTTGAAGACTGTCTGCTAACAGTGATTTAGTGCTCTTTCTTTGCCACTGTTTCTTTTTGTCTTGTCATCATTCTGCTGTGCACTATGAGCTTTGTAATGTAAGGTGACAAGAGCAATTAGCTGTTGAGCTGAACTTGTAGTTGAACTTGCCAGGGTGTGTGTATTGTTGGAGACAATTCGGGGGAAAAAAGTACTTAGGGCTGATTTTCGGGTTTTTTACTTAAGGTGTCTTTATACAACTGGCTTATTAAATGACAATTAAACACATTTCTCCTCCCAAATTCTCATTACTGTAATAAAATCATGATGTAAATGTATTAAAATAAAAATCCTTTATTTTAAATTGTAATAATATTGTACAGTATAACTGTGTCTACTGCATTTTTGATCAAAGAAAGCTTTGGTAAGCATAAGAGACTTCTTTCTAAAACATAAAAAAATTCTATTAATTCCAAACTTTTGAACAGTGACGAAGTGACATGACATACAGCCAAGTATGTTTACCCATACTCAGAATTTGTGCTCTACATTTAACCCATCCAAAGTGCACACACACAGCATTGAACACACACCCGGAGCAGTGGGCAGCCATTTATGCCGCGGCGCCCGGGGAGCAGTTGGGGGTTCGGTGCCTTGCTCAAGGGCACCTCAGTCGTGGTATTACCGGCCCGCGACTCGAACCCACAACCTTAGGGTTAGGAGTTAAACTCTCTAACCACTAGGCCACGACTTCCCCACAAACAGCAGTGTATACTTACAATTGTATCTATACAAATGTACTTTATAATTTACATAATGCAGAATTATTCATTTATGCCTTGCATTGTTTTTATTTTTGTGTCTTTTCCATATTAAAGTGGGTTAACTATAGGGGTTTAAATGTGCTTTACTCATGAATATTTGAATCATTTAAAAAAAAAAACATTTATGCAAAATCTAATTAATTTATAATTATTAAAAAAAAACAATTATTGATTTTAGGGTAAAAATTCTGAGGACTTCAGTGGTTAATTTTGTAATTTTGACAATTTCATTACTGTTTGAAATGCTTGATTGCAGGGGCGATTCCAGGTTTTTCATTTTGGGGGGCTCAGCCCCCAATGAGGGTATATATATATGAAAATGGCAACATCGTTTTATACAGTATGTTTATATGTGCTTCATTTTCTCTGGGGGAAACATGAGGGGTGAACGCAGTGAAATACATGTGGAACTGATTGCTCCCCCATGATATTTTGTAAACTGTATTTATGACAAAGAACTGCACATATGATATTATAACAATCTATCGATAAACACACACCTTGTCCTCTGTTTCTCGCTCTGTGCCGCTGAGGTCCGGATTGAAGAACGCGCTGAAAGACGGGGAGGAGCCGATCGAAGTCTGCAGCCGTTTTCATATGAAATTTAAAGGGGACCGGGGCGATCACAAATTTGTGTACAGTTTATGTAATCTCAGAATTTTAGGGGGGCTGAGTGGTCATTTTAGGGGGGCTATAGCTCCCCAAAAAATGGCCTAGCGACGCCCATGCTTGATTGTGCCACCATTACCCTGTTAAAGCATATTGCCTGTTAAATGCTATCAAATTAATCAGTTGGCCAAAGTCCTTAGAGAAGATGTACAGCATCATTTAATACAAATTTATTTGTTTAAAAAAGAAAAGCATTCTGTTGCTAACTTTGACACTGGTCCAGTACATTCGACCTGTTTGTCTTTTAGCGTATTTTCTTAGCCCTTCGGGCATAATTTGTCCATTAGGCAGCGACAAAGCCACTATTATTTAGCACCTTGAGTGACTCCATCCGTAAACAACTGACGTCAAAAGGCCAGACAGTGAGATTACAGTAAGAGTGTTTTTGGCTTGGGTCTGAGGGCCCATTTACATAGGGTACATACTGATCTCTCACTGAAAGACCTGTCCCCTTTCATCACTGTCTGATAAATCTATTGTGGCAGATCAGGGAAGAGTGCAGCCATTCCAAAAGGGCACAATTGACCTTGGGTGGCCTTAACCAGCAGCTGTCACATTGCCACACTGCAATGGAGGCAATTAGCCACACAATCTCTAGAGCTGTGTGTCTGTTATTATCACAGACAAATCAACTGCACATATCAATACACACAGGCACCTGCAGACAGGTTTAATGGATGTGTGAAGTCAAGTTCACACTAGCAGAGTAACCAGGTTTTGTTCATCACATTAACTATGGACATGTTCCACTAGCATTTGATATACTATCTTAATTGTGAACAATTTATGAACTTCTAGATTCTTTCTGTTAAATACTTTGCTTGAAAAGTGTGCTTGTGCTGTGTTTTTATATAGTACAATGGCATTCATGCATTAAAGGAATAGTTCACCCAAAAAATGAAAATTTGCTGAAATGTACTCACCCTCAGGCCATTCAAGATGTAGATGAGTTTGTTTCTTCGTCGAAACAGATTTGGAGAAATGTAACATTATATCACTTGCTCAACCAATGGATCTTCTGCAGTGAATGGGTGCCGTCAGAATGAGAGTCCAAGCAGCTGCTAAAAGCATCACGGTAATTCACAAGTAATCCTTCCATTAACATCTTGTGAATTGAAAAAAATGCATTTTTATAGAAAACAAATACATCAAAGTGTTTTTACTTTAAACCATTCCTTCTGGCCAAAATAAAGTCTATAATCCAAAATAACGTTTCCTCCGAAATTAAAATGCATCCTCTGTTGTTCTCTCACATCAAAAACCACCAAAATATATGTTTTGAACTGATTTGGAATGTTTTCACTTGTAAACAGTGCTTGATCTTTGCATATTTCTCTCCTGATTCAGACAAAATGACTTTTTCACTGCAGAAAGCAATGTTATGGAGAGAGGACTCATATTTTAGCCGTCTTGATGATGGATTAATTTCTTACAAACACACAGCTTTTCACTTCACAAGATGTTAATTGATGGACTGGAGTTGTGTGGATTACATGTGGATTATGGTGATGTTTTTATCAGATGTTTGGTCTTTCATTCTGATGGCACCCATTCACTGCAGAGGATCTGCAGAGAATTTTCTCTATTTTGCTGAAGAAACAAACTCATCTACATCCTGGATGACTTCAGAGTGAGTACATTTTCAGCAGTTTTAAATTTTTGGGTGAATTATTCCTTTAAGTCTCTCTTAAGTGACCAAACACTTTTTGGACACTTTAAAATTATGTAAATATAAATGCATATATAGTTTATCAGCTATAGGAAAAGAGGGGATATGAGGACAACTGCAAAGTTAAAATACTTGGCCAGGAATAAAGGAAATTCCTCTCATACTTTCAAACATGGGTGGGGCATGTGTCATGGGTTATTGTGGTTTGCTATTCACAAATGACTGTGCAATACTTACGGGAGTTTCAAAACACAAACACCCACACCTTAACACATCTCAACTCGAAAGCTATAGTTCACAGTTGTTCATAGCAAAATTCAGCTCTGAATGGTGGTTGGGTAGTTTAAACATGTTGAAACATTCTTCTGTACAATGACACAATTCCTCATAAAAAAAAAAAAAAAAGACAGAAGAAAAAAAATAAAACCGTCTCGACATCAAAGAGGAGTCCAGGGCTGAATCACTCCATTATTGAACAGGTTGCCATTCACACAGTTTCTTGAACAACTTTCAGACAGTTTCAGACAGAGTCTCTTATACTCTATTAGGGAACATATATTTGATCAAAAATACAGTAAAAACAGTAATATTGTGAAAGATTTATTAAATAACTTTTCTATTTTAAATTTATTTCTGTAATGCCAAAGCTGAATTTTCAGCAGCCATTATTTCAGGCTTCATTGTCACATGATGTTTCAAAAATCATTCTAACATGCTGATTTGCAAACATTTATTATTATTATTATTATTATTATTATTATTATTATTATTATTATTATTATTATTATTATTATTATTATTATCAATGTTGAAAAAACAATGTTGTTGTGGGGCTTAATACTTTTATGGAAACTGTGATACATTATTTGAGAATTATTTGCTGTATAGAATTTTCAAAAGAACATTTACTTTAAATTTATTTATTTTTTTCTAAGAAAATTCTTTTTACAAAATTTCTGGATTTAATGCATTCTTTCTTTAAAAAAAATATTCTTAATATTTGCTCAATCCAGTTATATGTAAGTGCAAATTGCCATCATAGCAATGAGCACAATTTTAATTTCCTGACCCTATTACCATGTTATCAAAGGGCAAATAAGGTTGAAATCTTCCTGTTCCTCTTTTT
This sequence comes from Cyprinus carpio, assembly GCF_018340385.1. Classification (NCBI taxonomy): domain Eukaryota; kingdom Metazoa; phylum Chordata; class Actinopteri; order Cypriniformes; family Cyprinidae; genus Cyprinus; species Cyprinus carpio. The sequence continues at coordinate 8,277,926 of NC_056588.1, read as the reverse complement.
AATAACGTGGTGTATGGTTTACAGCTGGAAGGCAGAATTCTTTGGGACTTTCCATGTCCTGTCAAAGGCAGTTTCAAACAAATCTAAGGTGAATCTCAGAGCACAACTGTGCTAAGAAATGCAATAAGTCTATTTTATAAATCTATTAATACTAGTAAACATTCACAGCATAGACCTTAGTCAGGTTAGATGCCATATTGAATTTAACACAGATGAAAACTAGCTTATACTGAATGTACATTTTAGCTGTTTACAAATAACAATGTGAATATATTTGTCATATTGAATGACAACAGCTTCTTATGTCATTCTTATGTCTCATGGTTGTATATGAAGATTAGCAGTACCACACAAACTAAAAAGTTAATTCGGGAAAAGAAGAAGAACTTCATTCTATAAGACCTGATTCTGAAAGAAGCGAGGAGGCCTCAGACAGTTATAATAAAGTTGACCCTGTCCTTGTTTTCTATTGTACTCTAGCGGGTCAGTGGGCCACATAATCTCTGCCTTTGATTTAGGCTTTGAGCTCAACGTAGCAAGGCTAGACTGAAATTTAGCAGTTGGAGACTTGCTCGCTCTTGTTCTTTCTCTCTCTTTCCTTTTGTGCAAATATAAGCCTATAGGATGGAGCAAGTGTAATCCTGTGTTCTTAAGTCCAGCACATTGCCGTGCTCCTAATGAGAGTGACCGCGCACTCACCCCAGCTGCAAAAACACACCGACCTCAAGTATTCAAAGGGCATCGGAAGGGAACCTGTTTTTACCAATCTGTTTGGTGACTGTAGTACATTCTTATGCTTTCTCTGATCCTTTACTTATGAGCCTTTTATTGTATTTTAAATGATCATTGGTTGTTTAAGACAGATACTACAGGCAATTTTTTTATTTATTTTTATTTGGCTTTCCATAATGTTATTTCAGACTAGTGGAAAGAAAACACACACACATACATATATATATATGTGTGTGTGTGTGTGTGTGTGTGTGTGTGTGTGTGTGTGTGTGTATAAAGTGTTTATTTTATTGCCGTTTATCTATTTGCCTCTGTAGAAAAGAGTTTTATCAATATTTTTTTCATGCACTGACCTAGAAATGTCCACTTCAGTAGAATTTATCAGGGTCAAACTGAAACTGAAACTAAAACCATAATTTTAACTAAAATAAACTTTAACTAAAATAATATTAAACAGATATTTAAAAATTATTTTATTTCAGCTAATTGCCATGGCAACATTTAAAAAAAATATATAAAACAAAAAAACAAAAATTGTAACTAAAATTAAAAACAGTTCAATTACAACAGAAAATATAAAATAAATAGTAATTCTAAATATTAATAAAAAAAAAAATCCAAAGAGAAATCCCCTCTGTAAAAACCCTTTACTCTTATATGTCAAGTAAAGAATTTTGAAACTGGCTTTAACCAAAGTTCAGATTTCTGTTCTAGAAATGTATGAAATTTAGTGTCAATTTAATTAGATAATTAATTAGATAAACATTAATTATAAACATTAATTAGATAAACATAATGTGTAATACAAAAAAACAAAAAAAGTTTGCAATTCTTAATGTAATCGATCAACTATGGAAGTGTGGTTTATTATTATTATTATTATTATTTATTTATTTATTTAACCAAACCTTGATTCTCTTACCTGAAAATGTAAAACTGAGAGAGATGAAAGATAAAATAAGTGTATCTTAAAGGGCCAGTTTACCCAAAATGAAAATTCTGTCATCATTTACTCACCCTTGTATCATTCTAAACATAGTTGTATTCGTTACAAAGAAAGGCAACAGGGTCCAATGTTATTCTGTTCACCATTTACTTTAACTATATGGACAAAAACATTTGAAACTTTTTCCAAAAAAATTGTGTTCCACAGTAGAAAGAAAGTCATATAGTTTTGGAAAAACATGAGGTTGAGTAAATGATTGAATTGATGAATGATGAATTTTCATTTTGGGGTGAACCATCCCTTTAAATGTATTTCTCATTATATATTTACCCAATATCTATTGAATTTCTCTGACCATATCGAGAACTGGATGAACCTCAAATGTGTTTTAATTAGACCTGCAGATGGAGAAACTGAGAGACAGACTGAGAGGCAGAAACAGCAAGACTGCTTTAATCAACAGCCCTTCAGGCTGTGTGTGTCTTTTTCACCCAAGTGGAGGAAAAATCCCTTCTGATCTCACTCCCATCATTCCCCTGTTCTCTCCCAGCACCTCTTTTCTATCTCTCTCGCCCGTAACTCTGTCCTTCACCACCAGGCAGTGAATCTTTTTCAATTTACCACATAATTTTACTGAATGAATGTTTCCCTGCCTTAAAAACAGCATGCAGTAGGTCAGACATGTCATTCTTGTTCAGTCTGAGATTTTCCCATTTTCAAAAACAAACTATAATTTGTGTCTTGTGTAATGGAGTTACAGGATATATTTGAATCTAAGGAAGTAGAATTAAAAGGAAATTAAATTAAAAGAAATTAATTATTTTTATTCACTATTTTTTTTTTATTGTACGGACACTTCAGAATGCCAATATCTATTGAATTTCTCTGAATTGTCTTAGTATAAAAAATAATAATGTTAGAACTATTATTATTATTATTTTGTTTTATATTTACGTGTGTGTTTGTGTGTTTTATAGATCCACAACATAGCCGAAGTGTGTTTGTGTACGTGTCCCCAGAAGTCTTAGATTTCAGTTTGATTTGACACATGCCAACTTGTGACCCTCGCATGGCCCCTGATTCAACTTTCCTGGTCTTTCCTTCCTTCCCGTTTTTTCTGTCATTCACTTCTGTTATTCATCTCCTGTCTCCTCCCTTCTTTTCCTTTAAACTTCAGTCTCCAACACTCTCTCTCTCTCATATGGGCTTTTTTCCCAATGTAAATAATTCCTCAGCGTCTCTGCAGAGTTGACAGGTTGAGAGACGTGTGTATGAGGTGATGAACTCTTGCTTAACGCTTAGCGAGTCTGATCCAGCAGAGGTCAAAGAAGGCTCAGTGCAGATTCAATTTAGATTACAACCACAGGCAGCTATTGTTTTAACTTGAAATAGAATCCGAGTCGTCTGATGCAAAAAAGAGACAGAAGTTCAAGTCTATATATCTGCTGTGACAGAAAGTAATTGGTGGTTGCACAAGTGTTTAATATAAGCAACACTGATAAAGTATTTCTTCTGATTGCCAAGACTTTGGTTATTACTGAGACTATTTCACAGTGAAGCTGAAAATGTAAACTGATTCACTGGGGTTTTTATAAGGGTTTTTAAAAGTCATAATCATATAGCAACCACCTAGACACCCTCTGTCTTAGACCCTATTTATTTGAATTTGCTCATCCAAGAAAAGTTCTTGCTAAATGAATAAAAGTAAATGCGATAATTATGGATTTAATGATTTAATAATGATTATTAGTTTCTCCAGTCACACAGAATATTTAACTTTATTGTAAACAATACCCTGGTGTTTTCCTCCATGCAAAACGCCAGGTTGTTGCTATACAGTTGCTAAGGTGTTCGGAGTGTTTTTAGCACATTTCTATGCAGTTGTTAAGCTGTTCTAACATTTTTCTCCATCAATGAGTCCTTCTTTAGTTGCTATCATATACTTTCTGACCACCTGCTACTAGGTAAAAATACCTGTTTGAGACCACCAGGGTAACCTGTAGTCACAGTGCGGAACAGAACGTCTAAGATTTGAGAGTACATTCTTTCTCCTTTTCTTTCTTTAAATCTTTCTCTCTCCAAATGCCCCTTTCCCCCACCTCCTTTTTTCATTCTTTCTTTTTCTCTATGGCACGTTTTCACTCAGTCTCTCAGTGTGGCATCTAACCTATCACGCTCTTCAGTGCCCCGTTCAGCTTGTGCTCAAAGCAAGGCTGACATGCTATTCAACGTGTTCACATTCTAGACATATATATTCTAGACACTCAAGCACTGATGCTAACAAATTAACACACACATAATGACATAGGGGCCTGCTATCTGTGTCTGTGTGTGTTACTGGGATTAAATCGTGTTTGAGGACACGTTCCCACATCTGACCCATGTGTGCTCTGCTAAATTACCTAATTTCATTGCATGCTTCTCTCATGCCAAAAATCTTATGTTTGTGTGCATTTATGTTGCATCCTGGGGCAATTCTGTATCTTTCAGCACCAGGTAATTAGTCTGAACCAGCGTGTTCCCGTGTTGTGCAAAGCTAGAGAGACAAGAGGTATGTGTGTTTGTTATGTCCAATGTGTGTATGTTTAAATAATAAGTCAGTTTATTTGTCAAATGTGCAACAATACAGTAGAGCTTCACAGCTGGCATTCAAATGTGTTGAAGATTTAGATTCAGGTGTTATTTATACAAGAATACAAGTACACAATAAAAAGTAAAACTATAAGGCAATATAAAGTTGTATGTGAAATTTTGGGAAAAGGAATTGGTATGATTTATGTATAACACTATGCAATATACATAGTAATATGTGCACATTTTAGGTGTGTGCAAATCTTGAGAAAATTACATAAGTATCTAAAAGTAAAAATAAATTAAATAACATGTTATAAATCTTATATTTATTATTCAAATATATCACTTTATATTTATCTAAAAGAAATAATATTCATGTGAATATCACTTTACATTTATTTTTAGAAAGAGCACTTCATATAAAAGAAATGAAATATAAAAAGTAAATAAATATTTGTGAATGTCATTACATTTATACTACACACTATAGATGTTATATACATATATATATATATATATATATATATATACCCAACAGGCCCCCTCCACTATGTCATAACTAAAGCCATAGGGCGGGACAGATGTCCGTCATCTCAGTTTAACTAAGCGCATTCTGAATAGGCTCAGTCTAACCCCCGTCAAGACTAGCTGAGACCAGACTGACCTCTGACCTCTCACTAATTACATACGGCTAAAGCAGTGATGATTGCACAAATCCAGTGTTTTCCAAAAAAGGCAGTAATGGAGAACTAGGAAGCAGAGAACCTACTTTTAATGTTCACAGGATATACTGTATTCATGCTGAGAGATCATTCAGATGGACAGGGAAATCGTAGGTCAAAGGTCAAAGATTTTAACTTCACACCTGCATACCTATTTTTGCAGTGAGCAGTATGTACTGTATACTGTGTATACAGTATTTGAATACATGGAAGACAGACATAACACATTCAATAAAATTTAAAATTAAATTTAATTTTTAATATTACAAAATGAAAAATGATGATGTGAATATATTCTGAGATTGTTTTTTGCAGAATAAAACATGCATCTTAATGAGGTCATGTGACAATGTAGCATTCTACAGTTTGAAATGTTTATTGTTACACAATGCATAATGATGTTTTACATACTATTCTTTAAATATGAGTTGGCAGTATAGAGTGTATATTGTGCAGTTAGCAGTACACAAGTATTCCATTCCGGACATTCCTGATCCTGAGTCATGTTAGTTGACAGCTCTGCATGTCTTGACTGCGTCTATGTGTGTATATACATCATCTTCTTTGCCAAAGAACTTTCATAATCTAACATGTACACCACGAAAATAGTTTCAGCACGTTTTTCATTATCAAAACAGCCTTTTATTTTTAATCTCATACTTCTCTTGAGTATAAACATATTTCTCAACAGAAATACATTAGCTATATTGAGTAAACATCAGTTGGATGGTGAAATGTCTGTTGTCTAAATGTCTTGATGTTCACTTGGTGTATATGGAAGCGCGACCCTAGCAGCCTCAGCATGCTAGCTCATGCCTGGGGAAAGAAGTGTTTCTTGTGCTGTCTTGTGAGGTGGTGCAAAGTTTTGTTGAGTATTACCATAATAATACTCCCAACAATGACCATATGATTTTGAGATCCATCTTTTCACACTGAGGACAACTGAGGGACTTACATCCAACTATTACAAAAGGTTCAAACACTCACTGATGCTCCAGAAGGAGAACCATGCATTAATAGACAGGGATGTAAACTTTTGAACAGAATGAAGATGTGTACATTTTTCTTATTTTGCCTATATATCATATATTTTTTTTTCATTTAGTACTGCCCTTCAGAAGCTACAGAAGATACTTGCATGTTTCCCAGAAGACAAAATAAGTTAAATTTACCCTGGAGCGTTGGTGTGCATTTGAACCTTTTGTAATAGTCAGTCCCTCAGTCGTCCTCAGTGTGCGAAGATGGATCTCAAAACCATAAACCAAAATCAAAGTCATTGTTAGAAAGGGTTCAAATACCCAAAAGATGCTGGGAAACCAAAGACTTTGTGGAAACCAAAAAAATTAACTGTTTGGGACAAACAAGGGACTCATGAACAACTATCAAATCAAAATCAAAATCAAAATCAAAATCAAAATAAAATAAAATAAAATAAAATAAAATAAAATAAAATAAAACACTGTATTAAAAAGCTATGTAAACTTTCAAAGGGTCGTTTTTGTAATTCGACTATTATTTTTCTCTTGTCGACACAACGATAAGCACGCTTAACTTTAACTCTGGTGAGAGGACGCTGTAGATTATATAGAAAAAAAACTAAAGTAAAAAACAACCTTCCAGCTAATTAAACCCCCCAAAAAATCTAAGCCGTTTAATAAAATAATGAATAATCATCATCCAAAAAAACTTAAACACAATATAACATAACATTTAAAGACAATATATGTTAAACAAAGCAAAAAAGGACAGTCTAGAAAATTTTTCCCTAATTTGGCTGTCGGTTCAATAATAATTTGTGATAAAGATAAAAACAGTTCAAAACAGTTCAACAGTTCTCAGACCACATCATCTACAACAGATAATTATTTTTTGGAAATTATCCTGACAGACTTCATCCTCCACCCTTTTGAAATCCAGATCCGTAGAGCACAAATAACCTTCCCTGTGATAGCAGTTTCGCAATTGTGTTTTTTATTTAAACTTATAAAAAACAGTCCGTGACAAGTGCACAAATAGTGAGCCCTCACCAGAATACGTCATTATCTTCTGTTGTTCCATAGAGATCGCACAGTGCAGTGGGAGAAGGAAACAGGCCTTGAGGCAGGCATGAGTATAATTGCTTGTAATTAGTGTAATTAAAGGCAGTGGTGTCGGAGTGAGAGCAGAGGTTAGAGACAGGTACGCACAGGTAAGGAGGGGAGGGGGGTGAGGATGTTTTTCAGTCGACCACAAAGCTGTGGAAACACTGGTACCATGCCAAATGACAACACTGTCATGAGCTTAATACGTGTGCGTGTGGGTGGACTGTTCGCTCGTGAGGGTTTGTGTATACAGCATATCTAATATAATCATCAAAGGTGTTGTTAATCCACGGTTTGATTCTGTCTCACTAGATCTTTGTTGTCACAGTTTATTTTAGCAACATATGCTCAGCCATGCGTTAATACCAATGATCCAACAGATGCCAAATAGTTACACCATTTTTTCTATGCCAAGGAAAATCTAAATTGTTTTAAAATGCTTTATGTAAGCAGAAAAAAATCTAAGCAGAAAATAGTGATGCAAACTATGTTGGGTGTCTTTGTTAGTGTTTGCTGGGTGGTAACGGGGTGAGCATGTTATAGTTGTTGATCTGGTGGGTTTTACTCAAGCTCTGCTGATGTAAGGAACCTCAGTTTTGATGTCTTTAGGATATCTGTTGTTAAGAGAGAGATGCTGAGCAAAGAGCCGTGGTCAAGGAGAAAGGGTTATTGGGGTGAGGACAGAGAAATTAATGATAAGGTAAGATTGATGAGGTTATTCTGCTGATGTAGTTTCCAGTGTATGTGGGGGGGGGGGGGGGGGGAGGTTTTTAGATTGGAATGTTGCAAGCATCCTTTTCATAAAGTACTAAAAATTATGGCATATTTGCATTTAGATTAAAATTCTACAGATCTTTTTTCATTTTAAAAAACTATAGCTAAAAAAGAAAAGAAAAAATAATTGATTGATTGACTGATTGACTGATTGATTGATTGACTGATTGACTGATTGACTGATTGATTGATTGATTGATTGATTGATTGGTTGATTGATTGATTGATTGATTGAAAAAAAAAATGATTATAGCTTTTTGGTCATGTGTCCATAACATTAAATTGTTGGAACATAGAATCTATAATTGGCAACAAATATATACTACCATTCGGAAGCTGTTTTTAAAATAAGTCTCTTATTATCACCAAGGCAGCATTTATTGAATCAAAATTACAGTAAAAACAGTAAAACTGTGAAACATTATTAGAGTTTAAAATAGGAAATTTTCATTTTAATATATGTGACCCTGCACCCCAAAACCAGTCATAAGGGTCCATTTTTTATACATAATCTGAAAGCTGAATAAATAAGCTTTCCATTGTTAGGATAGGACAATATTGGGCCGAGATACAACTATTTGAAAATCTGGAATCTGAGGGTGCAAAAAATCTAAATATTGAGAAAATCACCTTTGTTGTCTAAACTAAGTTGTTAGTAATGCATATTACTGATCAAAAATTAAGTTTTAATATATTTACAGAAGGAAATTTACAAAACATCTCCATGGAACATAATGTTTACTTAATATCCTAATGATTTTTGACATAAAAGAAAAATCAATAATTTTGATCCATACAATGTATTTTTGTCTATTGCTACAAATATACCCTAGCGACTTAAGACTGGTTTTGTGGTCCAGGGTCCCATATTTTAAAATTTGTTCCTGTGATGGCAAAGCTGAATTTTCAGCAGCCATTATAACATTAACCAATATATTTAGCAGACATTATAACATTATCCATGCCTTTATTCAGGACTACCTCCTTGCTACTTTTGAACTGCAGTAGCTTGTCACAGAATTTATTTTTAGACTTCAGTTTTTTTACAACGTCTGATCTATTAGATTGATTTGAGATTCCATATATGTTCCCAACCCCAAAAAAGTATAATGGCTTGGTGATTTTGGAACAACTATATCCACGTCTAACTGATGGTCACTTTGCTCTTGACATGACCAGGCCTTTTACTCTCCTGTTCAGGTTTCTCTGTCTCTTGTGGTGTCACTTAAATTCTGTCAAACACCTTTCTTTACACAAGCTCAATTTCTAATCCAATTCTAACACACAAACACATACTTTCACACTCATCACAGATTAAGTCAGGAGGGTTAAATTCCCTTCACTTGGTTTAGCCTAATGAGCATGTAGCAGTTTATCTGTGAGTATAATGAACTCCCTGCTGCTCCAGGACCAACGGAAGTTTCATCTCACTGATAAGACACATATGACACCAGAATGAGCTAAAGGTATTGTTTTGTTGTACACACAATTTCAATAAACCCTTTCCAACTCTCAAGTTTCACATTAACATTCTTAGCTTTAAGATCATACTGAGAAGTGCATGTATCAACCATTAAATAAGTATGATTACATGCACAATTATACTAGATCTGCAGTGCTTTTTATATAGGCAAGCTACTTTTTTCAAAGTTTTAATCATGTTGAAAATTTAGAGGCTTTAGAAATGTGTGTATCAAATATGATACAGTAGACTTTACAGGGTTAATATCCATCAAATCATTGCTCAGCTCGTCTTCAAAAACATTGCTACCAATAAGCCTGTATGACTCAGTACATTACACACAATGCTCATTTAAAACTAGCATGGTAAGTGTAATCATACTGTAAAACTTCTTTAAACAAACCCATGTATTGCTATAACCATAACCCTGCTAACACTTGATGAAGACTATATAGTCTGAGCCGGAGGCTTAAGCATCGAGACAGCTGGGCATTTAATGCTGGCACACCCCGGCACACCTGTCTAACTTATAGCAGGCCTCTTGCGGCCAGTTCGTGAGAACTGTGGTTTTTAGGCAAGAGGAGATACACATCATGTCTTGTTTGCTATGAAGCAGTACAGGTGATAGGTATAGTTTCTCACCTGAGTGGCCTGCAGTTGAATAGGGCACTATACACGTCTATAGGGCTTGATACCTTTGGCAATGCTAGTGATACTCTCGCAGGTGCATGTACACACATAGAAAACCAGCGTGTTAATTTACACTTAATCATTGATGGCTGTGGATGGGTGTAGTAGAGAGCGCTTTCAATTGCCTGCAGTTGTGTGCATGAGTGTGAGAGCCAAAAAAAAAAAAAAACACGGAAAGATATTCCTGCTGGTCATTGTTTGCTTGCAAGATTGACAGGTGAATATCGTACCATATTGAGACCTAAAACACACACACACACACACACACACACACACAGAAGGTCACCAAAACACCCTTTATCCCTCCTCTAAGATGTCAATCATTTTAAGTCAGGCCATTCTGGGACTGGGACCTCCAGTCGACCCCCAGCTGAAAAAAGCCCGCCCTCCATGTGCCCCCCAACGGAGTGTGATTGACAGCCTGCCTATGAGGATTGATGGTGTATTGAGAGACCCTCCTACTTCCTGTACTTTGCCCTGTCAATGCACCAGGCACTTGGTACATCAATGCTTAAGTAATTAGCCAGCTGTAGTCATATTTCTCAGTCTGGGAGTTCCCTAAGTCTGAATAACTGCCATAAATCATACTGAGTGACATTGACACAGAAAATAAAAGCCGGCCTGCCACAATCTCAGACTGTATGCCATTTAACCAGGGAAAAGAAGTAGTGTAATGCTCTCTCAACTCTTGCTTGCCCTCACCCTCTCTATCCTTAAATTATAGTCTATTATTCTTTCTTCTTCAAAGGAATAGTTCAACCAAAAATCATTTACTTGCTCAAATTCATAAGTCTTTATGTCTTACATTGAACACAAAAGGTGATTTTTTTTGAAGAAGAAGAAGAAGAAGAATATGGCCAGTCTTTGAAATATAATGAGAGTGAATGGAGTTGTCAAGCTCTTATATGACCAAAAAAAAAAAAAAAAAAAACACCATAAAGGTATCATAAAAGTGCTCCATATTACTCATGATCTATATTCCAAGTCTGAAATCACACAATAGCTTTGTGTGACAAATAGAACAAAATTGAAGCTGTTATTCACTGGTCATGTTATTCAGCAAATTTGCATTTGTGAAATCCAATCATTTCTATGGGAATCCACACAATATGGAATTTTGTGTAATGATGAAAGTGTTTTGCAAGAGGTTCAAGTTGGCCACACAAATTCAGCTGATTGGTTTGAGATTGACTTCTCAATCCATCGAGACACTATTGACAACAGACAATGGACGTTTTTGCCCGCAAAAATTCACCGAAAATGTTACTGCACAGAGTTCATGAGAAAAGTAGTGATGTCTGATTTGTGAATGAATTGTTATTTCAAGTCAGAAATTTAATCAATAAATTGGTTTATCCAGTTCACAAAACCAGTCTGAATGATTCATTCATGAATTGGATTGATCTCATTCTTGAGTTTTGATTCAATGATCCAATCACAGTGGTAAACAATGCAGCTGAGGAAAAGATTATTAGTGATGATGTTTGTCACAGAAAGTTATCATATTCAGCTTCAGGTGTTGTTATTGTGCTTTTGTATCCTTTTTGAAGTTTGAAGGATTTCATTTTATGTCATTAATATGTGCTTCTTGTTCCACACAATACATAATGCAGGTTTGGAACATTGTGAGGGTGAGTAAATGATGATAGATTATTCATTTTGCAGCATATTAATCCTTTAACCAAAAAAAGAGAAATTGTGAAACCAAGAGGAATGTGTTGAATGGGTGTGTGACCCCCTGTTGAGCGCTTCTCTTTTAAATGTATGTCTTGCAGTAATTGTTTTGTCAGTTTTTAAATAGCTTTTGAGCTTCTGTCTGAATAGGGCGACTGAGTCAGCAGGGTTTTTTGGGAACCTGACCAGTCTGCACTGCTAAAGGTTTGGTAGCTAAGGAGAGTACCGGGAATCTGATGCATTGACAGACAGGGAGTAGAGTGTTCCTTTCAGAATAACATTCACTCAGCACAGTGAAACTTAGGTCAGCCATTAGAATAGATATGGCAACTGTAGTCTAATCTGTAGCTGGATGTTTATAAAAAAATAAAAAAAATAAAAAAAATCTTCATCTTTTTTCTAAAGAACTGCAAATAAGTAGCATAAGAACTACATTAAAAAGTTTTAGTGGTACTTTAAAAACACTCCCCTATGACATCAGAATCTAAAACACCACTTGGTTCTAATTGGAACCCAAGGTTGATCAGTCCATGAATCAGTGAATCTAAGTGCCTCTTTCTTCCCTGCGTGTTCATTCTCTATGCCACAAATGCAAGTATAATGGATCAGTCAAAGCATGGTTAAGGATTTTACCGAGAGCATCCGAATGTAGCTGATGGATTAGCTCTGCGTGGAACGGCCCTTCATCCTCAGATCCAAGATGCTGATCTGTCTTCGATTGACTCTCATTCCGAAGAAGCTCATTTATCTGTCTCTGTAACAGGGGGCCACATGTGTGTAATGTGAGTTTGAATGTGAAAGGACAGCAGATAAATCCAGTTAGCTGTGATTAGATTACACAAGGCTAGAATGAATGGGATCAGCTGGAGAGGTGACAGAGAAAGGCAGGAGGGAAAACCACACAGACCCCTTTAACGTAATCCATTAGAGTACAACGACATATTCATTAAGTCAGGCCAGCACAGGACTGTGGTTTAAAATGAGCTGCGGTCCCCCCCTCCCACTGCTTTTCCTTTAAAAACTTCCTTCCTGTTCTCTTTCATATTGATGGTCATGGAGAGGGCTTAAAGGTGACCGTGGTGGGGGATTTGTGTGTGTGTACCTTTCTATAGTTTTTTCCTGACTTTCACATATCCGATACTGAGTTTTTTCTCTCTGACCAATCTAATCTTTAATCCGGGCACTTTAAAACAGCTCTATTTTTTCCCATGAATTAAAAAGCTTATGATGATGAAACAAACAGTCATTCACAGTCATTCTATAAACATTAACAAGTTCGAATAAACTTGCCTGTTGGTGATTCACAAGGGAAATATGTTATATAGTCTGATGTCATGTTAAAATTTTTTATTTCAGGTGTGTTCAATTCAGTAGAGATCTTTTATCAAAACATTAATTAAGAAATCCTGTATAATTTTGGTTGCGTTAAAGCTCAGATGATCTTTAACTATTTTCACACATGCAATTAAAACAATTACCATGTTGAAGAAATACCAGAGGTAGCCTATGTACACTTCTTCACTTATTCTACATTTTACTTAAGTAGTGTCTTTCAGATGATCTGGAGGGTAAAACTGAATCAAGTTCTTTATTGCAGTCCAGCCCTGTCATTCATCACAGGAAACTCCTGTCAGCGGGGAGGCGGGATGTTGAGTGATTGGCGTTTTGGCCATCCAGACAACTTCCTCTGGTCAAAGGAAGAACATTAAAATGTCTGGGTCAAAATAACCTGCCTCTCTAATGTCCTCTTTAACCTCTACCTGCTTTCGAGACAATAACTTTCCATGAGTTTCTCTAAAAGAATGATCTACAGACACATATATATTCCAGACACACACACACACGAAAATTCATCTAGTTTTCTAAAGACCTATATTTGTCTATTATTTTACATCCTTAATGTGAGAAAACAATAATGGAAGAACTTATCTGACATTTCTGTGCTGTAAAGTGTTTATTTCAGTACCAACTTTGGGCCAACATGTGCTGCATGTTTGGATTTCACTTTTAGTAAATCCGTCTGTACAAAGACAGAAAGGCAGAAAGTGAGGTGCATAGGTAGAGTAGGCTGGAGTGTAGGGGGTTGGACAAACATCAAATTCACACCCGTCAGAAACACATTCCAGTCAGTGTGTGTCTGTGCAGAGGCTTGTGTGATATATTCTTGGGTTCCTCCTACTGTAGCTAAGGGTGAATGTTCAGACAGCTGGAACATTAGACATTCCGACAATGTATTTCGTCTTTTATGATAAATGTGTGTGGATGTGTGCGTTTCCCATTTTCAAGTCAAGCTATAATATGTGAACTGCTTAAGAGTATAAATCAAGTCCTTTCTTTTTTTCACAGTGGTGCTCAACTGGAGGGTCACAGGTTTTATATGCAAATGATAAGATGCAAGTAACTTTATAATTGAGGGCTTATGAAGAAATGGGTTTATGAATTTTTAAAAGGAAGGGGGAAAATGCTTTCCATCAGTGTTATTTTAGTATCACTGAGATAGCTAAAGTTTTTATTAATATTTTAAATGTATTTTTATACATTTTTATTTTAGTTAAAATTTTAGTAATTTTATTGTGTAGTTTTGTCATTTTTAGTGGTAGTTTTGTGTGTGTGTGTGTGTGTGTGTAGTTTTTATTCATTTTTATTGTTTATTTTAGTTTAAGCTATTTTGGTACATTGTTAAAATATATACAAATGATAAATGTTGGCTTGGCAACTAACTGGAAAAAGTAATTTTATATTTTATTTTATTTCAGTAAAAGTTCAAGTAACTTTTTATGGTTTTAGTCTTAGTTAACTGTAATAAATCATATCTTTTGTTGTCTGTCCATCCAAGTTAGACTATGGTATTTTGGTGCTAGGCAAATGAAGTAAATGCAAACACGGACCTTCATCCTCAAAAACTGCACTGAATACAGTCCTGAAGAAAGAACAGTTGAGAACCCCCAATCTGCACTGCCTGATACTGTTGTTGTTTATTCGAAGACCCTTTTTGACGCCTTTGGCCTGAAGACACAGCAAGAGCAGGTGAGTAGAGGGAGAGCAGATAGCTTTAATGGATTCAGGCTTTTTAACTGAAACGCCTTTTGAAAGCAAGCTTTAAAAAACCATTTGAGGGCCTTTTAAAGTCTTTGTCCTCCTCTTTCCTCTCTTCTATCCCTCTGTCTGTCTATCCTTTTTGTACTGAGGTGCATTTGACCTCTTAATCACTGCCTGAGGTGAGCTCCACATGGCTAATGGATCTCACACACACACATATAGTTTGTTGGTGTCTAAGAGTGTAAACAGGGTGCCTCTTCAAATTGCCATTGTCGAGTGTGAGAAGAGAGGGAGATCCTATCCTGGAGCACAGCGACCATGTCATTATGACATCAGGAAAAGGGAAGTGCCTTCCTGATGCTAAAATCTCTATAAATTCCTTTATAACGGATGCAGATGCCAAAAAAATCTACACAAACATTTAAGCAACATAGCACCAAATTAGCATATTATAATGATTTATCATGTGACACTAAAGACTGGAGTAATGGCTCCTGACAATATAGCTTTGGCTTCACAGGAATAAATCACATATTAAAATATATTCAAATAGAGAACAGTTATTTGAAATTGTAAAAATATTGAAAAATATCACAAATTTTACTGTGTATTTTGTCCACTAACTGTATAATTGATTGATGTCCCAGGCAACCAATGTCCTATTTAACTAGTTTTCTGTGGTCTTTTTCATGCAATTAATTATCATGCAATTATTATGTAATCAATTATTTCTATTCACAGCCATAATTCATGTCCATTTATCTAATGTGCTAATCAGCCTAATAAGCAAAATTATGTACAGTCAGCTGGTCATTATCACAAAATAAACCATTTCACCCAGGTTTAGTTTACTACCTAGATTTTGAATAATATCAAAATCTCAAAATAACAATATTCAATTTTCTAAAAAAAAAAAAAAAAAAAAAAAAAAAAAAAAAAAAAAGATGAATTGCAGTATTGTGTTATTCTCATGTCACTATAGGAAGTGTAGGTCTCAGGGGTCAGCGTGTGAGGTCATGGGGCGACACCCAGAACAGAACCTGATACCCACTCAGCGTCACACCCCTCTGACAGATAAGGAAGTCAGTCGGGTGGTCAGAAGTTGTTACACATCTAAAAACCTCCGTCATGGCCCCAGGGGCTCAATGCGCTTCCTTCAATTCAAATGTACGCATACAGTGAGATTCGAAAGTCTGGGATTCAAAATCTAATTTAAACCTGAAAA